>NC_140484.1:55660760-55688260 GCF_964271855.1 Acomys minous | reverse complement strand
CAGCCTGGTCTACAAAGTGAGTCCGGGACAGTCAAGACTATACAAAGAAACCCTGTCTTGAAAAAAAAAGCCAAACAAACCGTTTTTCCGTGGAGGCATATAAACAAATAACAGTAGCTAAATGTAATAAATGATCTGAAGTAAACCCACTCGTATCTACTACACCTGGCAGGGCCGTGAGAACACATACCAAGAACAACTTCCTGTTTTTTGAAGAAACTGCAGTCGTGAGACTCTTGTCTTGTTTTCTAACAAGGACTAAGGAATCTCCCACGACTCCATTCTGACAACATCTGACGGGGTTTGGATTGAGTCTTATCATCTTTTCCCAAGGGGTCAGGGAACTTCCTAAGACTGAGAAAGTGTCCAGAATCACCCCCATTTATGCAAGCCTCCAAGGTAGAGAGCTCAGCGCCTATCTTAGCCTGAGAACACATGATGCCCTGGAGGTTCACAGAACCGGAGGTTGTTGAAATTCAGTGACTGAAGGCCAGCAGCTTGGAAGGCACTATTTTCTGGGAGAGAGAATCTCAGCAGACAGAGGGGAGGAGACTGTCAAGTGTATTATTTGAGGGATGACTACTTTCACTCCTATTTGGTGTGAAGTTAACCCAGAGCAAGCCTGTTTCTGTCAGCTTCTAACGTAAGCCCCGCTACATAGCAATGCAAAAGAATCATCATTATCATCATTTTTTGAGACAGAGTATCCTGTAGTCTGGGCTGCCTTCAACTCTCTATATAGCTGAGAATAGCTATCATTAGGGGACCCATATGATTGAAAGAGAAAACCAACTCTTGACAATTGTCCTTTGACCACACACAATAAATAAGTATAATAAAACTATTAAGAGTAAAATGCTAGGGGCTGGAGCGATGGCTCCGCTGTTAAGAGCACTATTTTTCGCAGAGGGCAGCACCCAAGTGGTGACTCACAACAGCCAGTAACACACACACACACACACACACACACACACACACACACACACACACCATAGTCAGAATTCAGATAAAAATAAACCTTTTTGAGGAACAAAGGAGCCGGGCGTGGTGGTGCATGCCTTTAATCCCAGCACTTGGGAGGCAGAGGCAGGTGGATCTCTGTGAGTTCAAGGCCAGGTTGGTCTACAAAGTGAGTCCAGGACAGCCAGGACTACACAGAGAAACCTTGTCTCAAAAAAAAAAAAAGTACAAAGAAACAAAGGACTCTTAGAAAATGAAACCCTTTTTGTAGAAAAGATGGCCAGGCCTGTGGGCTCATGCGTTCAGTCTCAGCACTCAGGCAGCAGAGGTGGATGGATATTTGTGAGCTTGAGGCCAGACTAGTCTGCATAGTGAATTCCGGGACAGCCAGAACTACATAGTGAGAACGTCTCCAAAAAAAACAAAAAAGAAGAAAGAAAGAAAAAAGAGAAAGAAAGAAAAGAAAGAGAAAAGCTCGATAGCAGAAAGAAAAAAAAAATCTCACAGCTTTGTAGTAAGAAAAGATAAGGGCGTACAACTAACTCCTTCTCCATTCAGTGTCTGTTCCTCTCTGCCATCCCCCCCACCTCTGCCAAGTAGGCCAGGGCCGGATCTCCTGTGCTGCTCTGGGCGTGATAGCCTGCCAGAAATCAGCTGCCTCCGCACCCACCTGTTGTGCCTCCACTTACCCTCAGAAGCAGCCCTAGCAGCAGCAGAAATTCCAGCCTTGTCATCTGAGAAAAAGCAAGGCAAGGCAGAGCTGAGATGCTGAGTATGAAAACTAGCCAGCTGTGGCAGCTGAGATGCTGCCCAAGCCGCTAGGAGGCACTTAAAGCCACACCCTTCCTGGGCGGTCCAAAGACTTTGACTTCCTTGTTCACTTGATCTTTGTCAGTGTTTTGGACGTTTAAGGAGAAATTCTTCAAAACCTCCACTCACTGCTCCACAGTCCCAAAAGTCACTTCAGAGCCAAGGTGTTTGAAAGCAGAGCCAGCCTAAGGGCTGCGTCTATTGACTGACAATGAGTCTATCCAGACACTGGACTGTGGGTCAGCTTTAAAGAAGAAAGAGATGGTGGTGCACGCCTTTAATCCCAGCACTCGGGAGGCAGAGGCAGGCGGGTCGCTATGAGTTCGAGGCCAGCCTGGTCTATAAAGCAAGTCCAGGACAGCCAAGGCTACACAGAGAAACCCTGTCTAAAAAGAAAAAAGGAAGGAGGACCTCACACACATCGGATGCCCCTCCAGAGCCCAGGCTGCAAGGAGCTGGCTGGTCTCAAACGGACAAACACTGTGTAAGTCTCCTGCTGAGGACCCTACTGAGGCAGAAAGCAGGACAGAGTGCCAAGATGAGGGAGGGACTGACCCTAAGTGAGCAGCTCCTGGGGACAGATTTCAGTTTAGGAAGACGGAAAAGTTCTGAAGGTGAGTGAGGATGTGGTAGGCTTGATTGCACCACATTATGTATATGGTGTGTTCTTTGAAGCCGGGGGCTAGGGATGTGGCTCAATTGGAGCAATGTTTGCCTGGTACACACAAAGCCCTGGGTTCTACCTCTAGCATGGCTTACCCAGCCACCCATAGTACACACCATTATCCTAGCACACAGAGAAACCTTGTCTTCAAACTAAACAAACAAATAAAACAAAACAAAAACCAAGGAGGAGGAACTCAGTGGTTAAAACGCTTACTGTTAGAGAGATGGCTCAGTAGTTAAGAGCATGGGTTTTTTTGTTTGTTTGTTTGTTTTTTGTTTTTGTTTTTTTTAGACAGGGTTTCTCTGTGTAGCAATGGCTGTCCTGGACTCACTTCGTAGACCAGGCTGGCCTCGAACTCACAGCGATCCGCCAGCCTCTGCCTCCTGAGTGCTGGGATTAAGGGCGTGCGCCACCGTGCCTGGCTGAGCATGTGTTATTCTTACAGAGTGAATGAAAACAAGAAGTAAAAAGGAAAGGACATGACTCCGCCTAGGCATGGTGGAGGAGAAAGTGTATTGTAGATCTGAGGGAGGACAAAGCCAGAGTCAGGGACATCTGGGAGAGTCCTGAGTGGACATTACCAGACTGAGCTGGGCCATGTGGGGAGAGGGGGAGGGGAAGAGAGGGGAGAGAGAGGAGCCAGGTGCTGCAACCGAGAGGCCAAAGGTACAAAAGGGCAGATAACCAACATGTCTGGTTTAAGCCAGGCGTGGTGTGGCACATGCCTTTAATCCCAGCACTTGGGAGGCAGAGGCAGGCGGATCATTGTGAGTTCGAGGCCAACCTGGTCTACAAAGAGAGTTCCAGGATAGCCAGGGCGACACAGAGAAACCTTGTCTCAAAAAACAAAGCAAAACAACAGCAACAAAAATGTCTGGTTTATATAGGGAAGGGCCTTGGGGGAAGGGGTCGCCTCGACCCTGAACTGGAGAGTTCAGGGTAGATGGTGGGGTATGCCAGCCATATCCTGAAACAGGCAGGGACTGAGGGATGCTAGGGGAATGTGGAAGTCAGGTCCTGCTTTGATATGTTAAATAGGCATCTCAGCCTTTTGTCCTAGGTTTGAGACTTAACACAGAGGACCTGAAAACTTGGATCAAACATTCTCAGCAACTACCAATCAGTACTGTAGGCAGGAGAGGCCACAGGCCTAGAGCTACTCTAGGGTTCTATATAGGCAAACCTCAGGCCCAGCCTTGCCACACCCTCAGTCATTCCGTGTGGCTGTCACAGCTGTGGTCCTCACATCAGGAGCCCCCTATAGCGCACAGCACTGAGACACTGAATAGTCTCATTCAGGAAGCTTCTTTTCAAAGTACACAGTGACTAACACAGAGTCCTGCACCTGGTCAAGGCACAGAGAACAAAAGGGCTTTAAATGAGGTATCTATACCGTACGTCCCAGAGCTAAGGGATCATTGTGGAAGAGAGGACGGAAAGAGTGCAAGAGCCAGTGTGTGTGTATGTGTGTGTGTGTGTGTGTGTGTGTGTGTGTGTGTGTGTGTAGAGGGAGGGAGGGAGGGAGGGAAGAAGAGAGAGAGAGAGAGAGAGGATGGAAGAGGAGATGGATTGGATGTGTGGCCCATGCCTTTAATGCCAGCACTCAGAGGCAGGAGGATATCCATGAATTCATTGCCAGCTTGGTCTACATAGTGAGCACCAAGCAGGACTGTACAAAGAGACCCTGTCTTGAGGAGGAGAAAAAGGAGGAGGAGGAGGAGGAAGAGGAAGAAGAGGAAGAGGAGGAAGAGGAGGAGGAGAAGACAGTTCATTAGACTCTCAGAAATTAAGCAGGCTGTCCCAGGGAGACTGTAATCACAAGTGTTGGGTGGAGGGGCTGCCAGGAAGTCATATGCTCCTGAGTCACCAAGGTTCCTGAACTTGACACCAGCCAGTATTATTGGCAATTTCCAGAAAGCCATACAGGAGCATACACCGTCTGGAGACAAATGGCTAGCCCTTCCTCAGCCATCCCAGATAAATTGCTTTTCATTCAGGTTATGTGAGAGCCAAAGTTATGTTTAAGTTTTAATTATGGTATCTAAGAGATTCATGAAACAAAAAATGCCTCTAACCTGTAAGCCCAAGAGCAGATGCTTGCTAAAATGCTGGAGACTGTTTATGTAAGATAACAAGCCACATGTTTTTGCTTCTTTAAACAAAGTTGTTTGACTCTACTGCGCTGGATCTGCTTGATCACATGTAGGCGGGAGATATTTAAGCAGGAAATATGTTGGGAGGTATGCTTGCCTCTGATTTGACTTAATGGGAAATAAGGTGGCCTGTAATGGAAGTTCTGGTTTCCTGAAAAAACAAAGTGAGCCCAGGACAGCCAAGTCTAAACAGAGAAACCCTGTCTTGAAAAGCCAAAAAGAAAAGAAAAAAGTAAGTATACTTAATGGGTGGCCTCAAACTCCTCAGAGATCTGCTGAATTCAGCATGTAAAGTGTTTCATGAGAAAGCTTCCCATGATAGACAAAAATGCCAGCTATTAGCATCAACTCCAAGGTCTCTAAAGATGACTGGGCACCAACAACACCTCCTGGATTGTGGTAACACTAACCATTGGGTGAAGAACCCTTTTAATGCCTTGCCCACCTCCAGAGCTCTGCCCAAACTGTGCCACTCTTAGATTGGCTGCTCTACTCTGTGTTGCTAGGATAGGGCAGTTTTCCCAAGTCCCTCCTCCACAGGAAAATCTCTCAGACCTTCTGGGTCTGGCAGCTGAGGACTTAATGCTGTCTTGTACAACGTAGGGGAGCCTAGGGTGGTAGTGGGTAAGTCTCTGTCATTTTAATTGCTACAGAAGCAGTTTGGATTATACTTTTTGCTCTAATATATCCTTTTCAGATCTCTGGTGGGTTTTTGTTGTTGTTGTTGTTTGTTTGTTTGTTTGTTTGTTTGTTTCGAGACAGGGTTTCTCTGTGCAGCCTTGGCTGTCCTGGACTCACTTTGTAGATCAGGCTGGCTTTAAACTCACAGCAATCCTCCTGCATCTGCTCCTGAGTGCTGGGATTATAGACATGGGCCACCATGCTTGGCTTCTCTGGTGATGTTGACGGCTAATGTAGCTTTATCAGTTTCACAGCAGCAAGGACCCAGATCCTTTCCCCCAAGGCTGCAGCTGCGTGGTCGACCCATTTCGTATGTAAAACTCAGACGTACAGACAATTTACCTTGCTAGCCAATTTCACACTGAAAGAGAGAAACTCACAAAACAGGTTTCAATGTAACTTTTTACTATTCCTTTCTTTAAAGGAACTTGATCTGCAGTGACTCTCACTGCTCTCACTAATCAACCACTTGGGTCTCATGGTAAATTACTGCATGGAAAAGAAAACCTTTGATGTTTATGTAAGTTGTGAGGATCTAAGAAAGTGATTTAAAGTATGTAAAAGCAAGTTGTAAAGCTCTAAGGAAGTGAAGCTTAACTAAGCTGTGAGGGTCTCTGAAAGTGATTTAAGGCACGTAAATGCAAGTTATAAAGGTCTGAGGAGATGACTTAAAGTGGGTGAAAAATGAGAAATGTTTCAGATTTCCTTTCTTCTTGCTATGCTATTTATGTACTTACTAATACTTAAAAAGTTTAGAGTTTTAACGTTAACCAATGGAGTTCTCAACTTAATTTTTTTCTTTTACATTTGCTTATTTATTTGAGTGGTATGTATGTGCACGTGTACGATGGTCAAGGAACAGACAACCCATGGGAATTGGCTTTCTCCTTCCATTGTGTGGGTACTAGGGATTGTGAAGTCAGGTCATCTGGCTTGGCAGAAAGGACCTTTACTAAACGCAGGCTTTTATCCTGTTTTAAGTTTTCCATGGGCCCAAGTGAGGAGTCTGAACTTTTTAGCATGAATGAGTTTTAAGTGCATCTTTCAAGGTAAGTTACAGTTTTACATTTGAGTTTGTGTTTTTCAGATTGCAGTTTTATGTATGTGTTAATCCCATCAGGCAAGGTAGGACCACTCCCACAACTTTTGAAATGAATTTGAAGCAAACTTTATTAAATACTGACCAGGATGATGACCATTGGCCAGGTCCGTACCCTAGACTCTCCAGAGAACAGTCGTGAATTATGTTAGCCTGGTGCTTATAAAGGCAAAACCGACAAGGTTACGTACATCCTGCCTTTGTTCGGTCAGAGTTTAAAAATACTTCCTGTCTATGTAACACCCCATTCCACCCCCTTACATGTGACTAAGTATATCCTTTGCAGTTGGGGCAACCAATAGAATTCCAGGGAGTTATCTGTCCTTGGGCAGGCAGGACTTACAGGTTAGAAGTGTTTTGTCTTATAAATCTCTCTCTCTCTCTCTCTTTTTAAATCTCTTTTTTGAGGGGGGTGGGTTTGAGACAGGGCTTCTCTGTGTAGCCCTGGATATCCTGGAACTCTCTTTGTAGACCAGGCTGTCCTTTAACTCACTGAGATCCACCTGCCTCTACCTTCCGAGTGTTGGGATTATAGGCGTGTGCCACCATACCCAGCTGTTTTATAGATCTCTTAAGCATAGTAATTTTTTTTTTCCGAGACAAGGTTTCTCTATGTAGCCTTGGCTGTCCTGGACTCGCTTTGTAGACCAGGCTGGCCTTGAACTCACAGCTATCCGCCTGCCTCTGCCTCCCAAGTGCTGGGATTAAAGGCGTGCGCCACCACGCCCGGCTCAAGCATAGTAATTTAAACTTAAAAAATAACTAGCCCTCACATATGAACTACTGATGGGATTGCATTTTGACCAAAACCATCTACATTTGTGGTTTATTCAGATGTTTTGATGGAGTAGAGCCAAGCCTACACAAAGAAACCCTGTCTTGAAAAAAATTTCTTTTCTTTTCTTTTTCTTTTTTTACAAATACATTTATAGTATTACACATATATACAATAAACTACCTACAGCAAGAAGAACCACAAAACAATCAGGAATTATATATATGTTACATTCATATTGTTTTGGCTATTTGTGTTTGTCAATCTTGAAGAAAACATTTTTCCTATCTTAATGAGTCTAAAAGTCTGAATGTAAATCAATATCTATCATATCTCATCTCTATCAACTTAAAACATCTATCTAGACCTAAAAACATCTTAAGCCCTAAACAACTAAGCTTAATTGTGAAACTAAACTATGTGATCTTCAACCCCATCAGAGATTTGAGAAGGAATAAAATTAATTACCTGAGTAAACAGGAAGTATAAGTTAGCAGCTTCCAAAGTGAAAAAAATGACAGTTTCTGCCTGAACAGTCACCCAAAACTATAATGCTGGAGCATCATCTTCAGTCTTCTGGCCCAATATATCTGACAGACATACTTGTGAGGCAGGAACTATTGAAGACTTGCCTAGCCTGCCTAGGCAGAGTTTGGCCATTAACTCTACCTGCATTCAAGCTTGCCCATATTTAGGCAGAATTCTGTCTGTGGCCAAAACAAGAACATTTTTCCCAGTGGCTGGCCTGCCACATTTGAAGCCATTGCCACAAGGAGGTTCTTATCTGGAGTAAGGAAATTGAAGCAGCAACTTTGCTAAGGACTACATAACATTCCTCAGGTAGAGGATGTGGGGGTCACACTCCCCAGATAACGTCAGGCAGAGAAGAGGAAGCCACCACTAGGAAAGAGAGTCCTCTATTTAGCCCTGAGTTTAGAGAGCTTTCTAGTCATGGTGAACTACAACCTTAGCAGCAGGGTTTCCCAAAAGTGGTGAAGTCCCATGGCACATACTCTTTTTTTGGGGGGGGGGGTAGGTGGTGGTGGTGGAGGGGGTTGAGACAGGGATTCTCTGTGTGCCCTTGGCTGTCCTGGAACTTGCTCTGTAGACCAGGCTGGCCTCAAACTCAGAGATCTACCTGCCTCTGTCTCTCTGAGTGCTGGGATTACTGGGAGTGCCACCACTCCCAGTGGCATGGACTCTTTCAACCTTAGTAAATATGGCTGCCAGCCACATGTTGGCTTCCACCCTGAAGAGGTCATTGGCCAAGATGGAGGCAAGCCACATGGTTGCTATTTAAAGACATCTATTTTTCTAAACAATAGTTGAATTACCTATATAATATGCTGTTGCAAATTAAGATTACCTATGCATAGACTTTTTTGTTGTTGTTGTTGTTGGTTTTTCCAGACAGGGTTTCTCTGTGTAGCCTTGGCTGTCCTGAACTCACTTTGTAGACCAGGCTGGCCTCGAACTCATAGTGATCCACCTGCCTCTGCCTCTCAAGTGTTGGGATTAAAAGCGTACACCACCACGCCTGGCCTAGATTTTTAAACTATCAGCCTTTTTTTGTTTGTTTGTTTAACTTTTGGTTTTCTGAGACAGGGTTACTCTGTGTAACCTTGGGTATCCTAGACCAAGCTGGTCTTAAGTTCAGAGATTCATATTTCTCTGCCTCTCTGAGTGCTGAAGTTAAAGCTGGCTTTTGTTATATTTTTTAATTTAACTTTTTGTTACAGATTTTGCAGATTTTTAACTATACCCAAGGAACTTATACAATGGTCCTAAGAGATTTTCTTTGAGAGCAGAGAGCAAAGAAATTATAACAAGAAAGATTTTTAAGACTGGAAAGTAGAAAAGGCTTTGAGAAAGATATTTGCAAAGGTAGAGCAGAGAAAGTTAGATACAAGACATTTGTTACAGTCTTTGATAATTTGGCAATCAAATATGCCGTTTTTGGCTACTGAACCATACTGAGCCTAAACCATTTTCCTTAAGACAACAAGCTTTAATGAAATCTCTAGGTCTGAGAAGGAAAAGAGAAAAGGTCACAGACTGGAGCTCCACCAGGGGGAAGGTTCCAAGAGGGAGCTGAGACCCAGAAATCAAGGTCAGAAGGAGGAACTCCATGCCAGGGAGCCTTCCAACACTGCATAGAACCAGGAGGGCATGAAGAAGAGGCAGAGCAGGCAGCTCAGAAGGGGAGGTGGGGAAAGGGTCGCAAATAGTAACTCCATCCGAGGGAGAATTCCAACATCACAGAAGCCCAGAAGAGGTTAAGGAAGTTGCAGGACTTCCAGGAGCTGAGACACAGGAAGGACAAGGGCAGGAGAGAGAAGGGTAAGTGTCCTGGGGATAAGAATTTCAATCCAGGTGGGCTGGAGAGATGGCTCAGGGGTTAAGAGCATTGTCTGCTCTTCCAGAGGTCCTGAGTTCAATTCCCAGCAACCACATGGTGGCTCTGAACTATCTATAATGAGATCTGGTGCCCTCTTCTGGTGGGGAGGCACACATGCAGGCAGAACATTGTATACATAACAAATAAATATTTTTTAAAAATTGAAAAAGAATTTCAATCCAAGTGTCCCCAAGTAATCTGAGGGATTTGTCAGAGAGAAATGTCCCAAATCGTGGAGAGGCGCCTCTTTTTACATGATGGGGGAGGCTCAGAGGGCTGAGAGGAAGCTTCCTAGCACACTGGTGTGGCTTTCACAACTGTAGTAGAAAAGCAGGCAGCTCCAGGGTGACAGTTACCCAGGAAAGGAAGAGAGGTGAGCGTGTGGAGAAGAAAGCAGCTGACAAGGTGGACTAGGGGCGGCTTTGGGAAAAACAGGGTTCAAACAGAGGGAGAGGGGCAACTGTCTGAGCAGAGAAACGCCCACGTGGTGGTCTCCCAGGAGGGCATAGCAGGCTCCGTGAGCCAGAGACTGAGGAAACTTACTGAGTAAGTGAGGAGACACAAATGGCCAGAGCAGATGGCAGGGGGAGCAGCAGCAGAAGAGGTGAGCTCTAGGATTTGGGGTCAACTACTGTGAGGCCTGTGTAAGCCTATTTCTAGAAAGGGAAGCCCATTTTTAAAGGGAAAACGGCCTGAGCTTGATCTCCAGTTTCAAAAAAAAAAAAAAAGAAAAGAAAGAAAAAGAATATTCTTGACTCACCTCTGATAATGTTTAACCATCACCCCCAGCTGTGGATTAGTCAATAAATACTTAGAAATTACCTCATGGCCCAGATATTCTTTCCAACAATTGCTGGCCACTCACCGCTGGTAACATTTAGCTGTTGTCTAAACAGTAAATACCTGGAGATTACCCAGGAGCTCTATAACAATAGGTTGAGTAAAACAATTATGGTTTATGGTTTGGCTTGCAAGGTATAATTAACCAGGATCTATTACCGATAATTTCCAAAATGTCAATCAATCAGAGAACCGGCAAGCTGGAATTCCTCAAACCCTGCTGATTTGGAGCCCAACATGCTCAGTCCTGATCTGCTGCTCCTCAAGCTAGAATAAAACAAACCTCGTGTGTTTGCATCAGAGTCAGCTCCTTGGGGGTCTTTTGGGGTCCCCAAGATTTTAGGCACAACGCTGTGATGGGTGGCAGAGCCAGCAGGAACAAATGACACAGGCATGTATGCAAACACATATACATATACCTACATACATATCTTAGGAGAGTCAAATCAGCAGTTTGGTTTAGTTAGGACAAGAGGCCAAGCCCCTTGGAAGGGGCTCATATATGCTCCTCCTGGGTTTGGGCACCAGATGTATAAAGTAAGGACAAGACCACTCCAATCATGGTTAGGGGGAAGTTTTTTTAATTAATTTTTTTAATATAAATGCTTTAATTATTATTTTTTATTAATTAAACATTTTTGTTTTTTACATATATATTTATGTTATCACATACATATACAATAAACTACCTATAGCAAGAAGAACCGTGACATAATCAGGAATTATATAAATGTTACATTCTTACTGTTTTGGCTATTTGCATTTGAAAGCCTTGAAGAGAACATCTTTCCTATCTTGGTGCAGCTAAAATTCTGAATGTAAATCAGTCTCCATCACATCTCGTCATTATCAACTTAAAACATCTATCTAGACCTAAAAATATCTTAACCCCTAAACAACTAAGCTTCATTGTAAAACTAAGCTACCTGGTCTTCAACTCCATCAGAGACTTGAGAAGAAATAAACTTGATTACCTGAGTATACTGGGAGTGCAAGTTAGTAGCTTTCCGAATGAGAAGATAATCGAGACAGTTTTCTACCTGAATAGTCACCAAAAATTCTCTGTAACATTGGAGCATCATCTTCAGCCTTCTGGCCCAACATATCTGACAGACTTATTTGTGAGGCAGGAACTATTGAGGACTTGCTTACCCTGTCTTGGCAGAGTTTGGCCATCGACTCTGCCTGCAGCCAAGCTTGCCCTTTTTCAGGCAGAATTCTGTCTGTGGTAGAAACGAGGATATTTTGCCCAGTAGCTAGTATGCCACATTTGAAGCCCTCTCCATAAGGAGGTTCTTTGCTGTTCATCATCCTCTTTGAGGTAGGCTGGATGTTGCCAGGAGGAGTTAACCTGTCTCATTGTCAGTGAATCTTTAAAATAATAAAAACGTTTTAAAAATGCCATATTCTGCATGTCTCTGAGGGTTTTGAAGACCTTATCTAACTATCCTATCTTATTTTTCTATAGAATCATATCTATCTGTTGTACCTAAGATGTATATTCTTGTGATAAAAGTAGACTAGTAATTGACATGACCATGATTTGATCAGCTAACAATTAACTTGTTTAACTTATCTATCCTAAACAGCCTGTAATAGCACTTTCAAAGTATCAGAAGTAAACCTTGTATTATAATTGAGTTATAGGGACTAATGCCTCCTGTTAGAGTAGGAAATATATATATAATGTCTGTGAAGAATAAACTTACATTTGAATAGGGGGAAAGTTTTTATTGTAGATGTGAGGGAGAGTGCAGCCAGAGGCATCTAGAAGAATCCGGAACAGAGATGAAAAGTAGTAGACTAAACATGGCCAGCAGACTGAACCAGGTCTTAAGAGGGAGGCTTCAGGGAACAAGGGAGGAAGAGAAGAAAGGACCAAAGGGGTGGGGTCAAGAGGATGCCAGGAGATGGAGAACAAAGAAGGTACATGGCGGAAACGACAGGGTTTATAGGGATGAGAAACTGAAAGAAGGGAGCCCATGAGCTGGACAGTTTAGGGTAGCGGGTGTGTTGAGGAGAGATGAGAGGAGCCACATGCACCGAGTGAGCCTGGAGGCTGGCTTGCTCCTTGGTATGCTAGCACCACAGTTAGCCATTTGTCTATCTGTGCATCTTTTGGACCTGACACTCAGGACTTGCCTTCAGCTAAACTGCCACTGGCTCCCAGGGAGGGCCTCTATCAGTGAGCTGCCTACAACAGTGCGACCTATGGAGCAGGTAAATGCAGAGAACAAAAAGAAGAAACAAGGCTAGACATATTGGGCCTAGCGTGACCAGCCGGTTTCTGGGACCTAAAAGTGGGAAAAACAAGACATGATTTAGACAGGGCAAGAACAGACTTTTTTTTTTTTTCCTCTGGCAGTCTATGATAAAGGACAAATGGAGAAGCCAAAAGTCTTCTTCCTGATGTGGGAGAGGCCTGATGAAGAGGCCAATCACAGGTAGGAACTGGGTAAGGTGTTTTGTTTTGTTGTCTTGTGTTTGTTTGTTTGTTTGTTTGTTTTGTCACTTGATGTAAGTGAGGGTGATCTGGGAATAGGGAACCTGAGTGGAGAAAATGCCTTTGTCAGCTGGCCTACAGACAAGTCTGTACGGCATTTTCTTCACTGCTAATCAAGAGAGGAGGCCCAATGTGGGCTACGCCACCCTTGAGCAGTCTGCAAAAGCAAACTGATCAAACCATGAGGAACAAACCATGAAGCATTTGCTTGTGGCCTCTGCTTCAGTTCCTGCCTCCAGGGGCCTGCTAGAGTTCCTGCCATTATCCTTTACTGATGGACTGTAGGCTGTAAGCAAAATAAAATAAATTATTTTGGACTGGAGAGATGGCTCAGAGGTGAAGAGCACTGGCTGTTCTTCTGAAGGTCATGAGTTCAATTCCCAGAAACCACATGGTGGCTCACAACCATCTATAATGAAATCTGGTGCCCTCTTCTGGCCTGCTGACACAAATGCAGACAGGGCACTGTATAAACAATAAATAAATCTTTAAAAAACACCTTTAAATAAATAAATAAGTCCTTTCCTCACTAAGTTGCTTTTGGCCAGTATTTTATCACAGCAATGCAAGGCAAACTAAGACAAGCAGGAAGGGAGGCCACCATTCTGGCATCTATAAGGACAGAGGGGACGGACTTCTGTCTTCCAACCCCAGAGCTATCCATGTTGCCAAGGGTTTGTTGACTATGATACAACTCGGTGAAACACACATCACATGAAACCTGGTATCTCACCCACTTTCAGAACACAGCTGATTAATCTGCGGTGTCTTTACATGGCTGTGCAGCCATCTCCTCACCAATTTCTAGAACTTGCCCATCTTCCCTCACTGACCTCTGCTCCCCAGTGCATACTAACTTCCTAGTTGTCCCCAGCCTACGGGTCCCAATGTTCTTTCTTCTCTGTCAGCTTGTTAGTTCATTTGTCTACCTGCTGACCCTGGCTTGCTTTCTACCTTTGGGCTGTTGATACAGTGTTGGCCAGGGCTAGTGTCTCCCAGTTGAGTTTATTGTAATTTTTGGCAGTCCTGGGGATTGGATTTACAGTGTCATGCATGCTAGGAAAATGTCCTACGACTGAGCCTCAGCCCAAGCCCTAATTTGTGTACACATTATTAAATATGGTTCCAGCAGCTTCATTTTTTTCACACGTGTATGTTCTTTTGCCAGCACTATTTATTGAAGAGGCTGTTCCCTACTGAATGTTTGGCTCAAGGATCTTCTTACTGTAAAGAATTAAAAATTCTGGCCCAGAGAGATGGTTCAGCTGTTAAAGGCTAGGCTCACAACCAAAAATATAAGAATTAAAAATTCTATTATCTCATGAATGAAGACAATGTGGGTAGTATATGATGATTCAGTCACGAAGAGGAATGAGGTCCTGACGGAGCTTAACCTAGACCCAGACATAAAACATGACACTAGGGTGGCTGGAGAGATGGCTCAGTGGTTAAGGCGTTCTTGCAGAGGACCAGGTTCAGTTCCCAGCATGCATGGAGTGGCTCCCAACCATCTGTAACTCCAGTCCTAGGTAATCTGACACCTCCTGTACACATGGCACAGACATACATGCAGCAACACCCATACACGTACATTATTTTTATTTGTTTGTGTTTTTTTTCTTTTTTGTCGTTTGGTTTTTTGAGACAGAGTTTCACTGTGTAGCCTTGATTATCCTGGACTTGCTTTGTAGACCAAGCTGGCCTCAAACTCACAGAATTCTGCCTGCCTCTGCCTCCCAAGTGCTGGGAGTAAAGACGTGCTCCACCACGCCTGGCTTTAACTATTTTTAAAGAAAATACAGTGCTCAGGAACCTAGACACAGAAGCTACATATGGCGACTCTACCTCTGTGAACCATCCAGACAGGCCGGGCCTCTGAGGCAAATCAGCCTGGGAGGGTCAGGGTCTGATAGAGGCATACTTTTGGTGGGACATATTGTAACAGAGGGACAGCTGGTACTCAGTGTCACTTCAAAACTTTTGAAACAGCTAATGCTATGGTATGTAGTCATTCAGTAAGAAAACAGCCATAGTAAATAAATATAAAATTGTCTTACTTGAAGCTGATGTACCGCACACTGTGTTCGCTGTGGAGTTGCATTCCCGGAGGACAGGGATTCCCTTGGGACACCTGCAGAGAGACACCCTCAGTCCTTCCTGCCAGCAGCAGCAGCAGAGGATGCCCAGAAAGGCTTCAGGCAGCACCATGATCCAAGATTTGAAGCAAGGCTTTGGCCACATGGCTGTCACCAGCCCCACTGGCATCTCAGACACAATCATGTGAGTCCCACTAAATAGACAACATTTCCTACATGTCCCTCTGCTGATATTTGTAGCCTCTTTGGTGGCCCAGGGGTGAAGAGAAGGGGAACCCTGCTCTGCCCTTACCAGGATCTCAGATTTCAGATCCAGAGAGCAGCTACTTGTTGGCTCTGTGGCTTGTGCTGGCGACCTCAAGTGCTTTGAAGACTCAACAACTGCATCTGATCAGAGCTAAGGTCCCTTACTAAAGGACAAACCTATAAAATTTCCCCCAAAACCTTGCCCCACATTTTTGTTTGTTGTTTGTTTCCCACACTGTGTAACCTGGCCCTACCTTCCTGAGAACGAACAAGGCTTTCCTCAGCCCTCCCAAAGACAAATACATCTTGGAAGACATCGCTCAAGAAAACTGAGTCCCTTGCCAGGTGATATGTACTTTCTCTCAAGGGGCGTTAGCCATGGAGATCTCCAACCATAAGTCCTGCACCACCCGGACCATCAAGTTTCTTCCCCAAATGCCCCCTGCCTACGGATGACACAGACTGTCTCCCTCTCTGGACAGTAGACATTAGTGGGTATTCAGGCAATGTACAAGGCTATCACCAATCCATGCCACAAGGTCACTTACGTGGCACATGGGAGGCACAATTCTGGGAAATTTGGGTCACTGTAGTGATGTGGTTTGCACTGGCATTCCTGGTCACTGGTGCTGGAGCACTCGGCCACTATTACCTGGTCTGCAATCCAGGGAAGATGAGGATTAGGTTGAGGTGAGCACCCCCACATATGCACACAAACCCCACCATCACCTGAGAGGAGTGCAGCGTGTCCCATTACAAGCTTTACTCCCCATCATAGGTGAACTGAGTGCTAAACAGCATGGCTATGAACATCCTCACCCTCAGACCTGAGGTGGTAGCTTGGGAGGTCCATTGTCCATCACCTAAGTGCCCTGAGGCCTTCAACACAGCTAGTCCTGATCTGTATGCCCACTGCTGCCCAACAAGGTTCCACCATCTACCAATCATCTCTGATGGTGCCTCACTTAACTGCTAAAGAGGCCTGTTGACCATGCGTCCAGACCCTGGTGGGCCCTAGGCTCTGGGTGTATACCTCTCTTAATCAAGACTGACTCAATAGCTTATAAGAGATGGGTTTTCCATCAGGGTGTTCCATTTTAACCTTGTGTCTACAGTTCAGTGAACCACACACACTTAACCTATAAATGTCACCTCTCTTGGTTCTCTGAAGCTAGGCAGTGTCTGTTCTCAGAGTACAGCAGGGGGCATACGCAGAGAGGACCCTCAGCCCATCCCTCTGCCTGGGCGCAAATGTCTTATAGCATCAGAGGATCTGTGACGGTGGAATATGGCTCTGACTTTTTGTTGTTTTGTTTGAGACAACATGTCTCTAAGTAGTCCTGGATGGCCTAGATCTCACAACGTAGATCAAGCTGACTACACGCTGAAAGGACCTTTCTTTCTCTGCCTCCCAAGCTCTGGGATCAGAGATGTGTGCCACCATATTCAGCCTGCTTCCATCTTTACGTTTAAGGGATGCAAAGGTCAGGACCGAGGCGTGAGTTTTAACATGATTCAGTGACCCAGGAGTGTGTACACAGACACACATGAATGCACACCACAGAACAAAATTTTTTTGCTCCATCATGTAAGGAAACAAACCCGGAACTTTTGCACAGTACACATTCACTGGCCCAGCAAATGCTTAAAGTTTGTTTGTATTTTATTTATATTTATCTCATGTGCCTTCATGTTTTTCCTAAAAATATGTCTGTGTGAGGGTGTCAGACCTTGGAGTTACAGGCAGCTGTGAGCTGCCATGTGGGTGCTGGGAACTGACCCTGAGTCCTCTGGAAGAGCAGTCAGTGCTCTCAACCACTGAGTCATCTCTCCAGCCCTGTTTGTTTTGCTTGAGACAGAGTCTCACTGTGTAGCTCTGGGTGTCTTTAAACTCACTGTGTAGGCTAGGCTGGTCTTGAACTCACAGACATCTGCCTCCACAGTGCTGGGATTAAAGGCACAGGCCACCACGCTCAGGAAGGCTTAAAGTTTCTAAAAAAGTTTGTTTTATTACATTTCTGTATCTTGTCGGTGCCTCCTGCAGGCATGTGCCTCTTCTCTCCACTGCCTCCTCAGCTCCACACGCTGCTGCTCTGCTCCTTAAGTTCTTCCTTATCTGGGAACTTGCACTCATAATTGCTTATCCTTGGAGAGGATCATTACATGCATGTGTTTTTTATTAGATTCTGTGTTCAATTGGCAATTAGGAGGAAAATGATCTGAAAAAAATGGCAGAAAGCTGTCTTTGTGACTGTGATTTTTCTGATGCTTTTCTTACTCTGAGTCCTTCTCCCTCATCAGGAATACTTTTTGCCTTGGTTTGGTTTTGAGACAGGCTCTCACTGTGTAGCTTTTGGAACTGCCCTGGACCTCACTATATTGGCCTTGAACTGATACTGCTTCCTGCGTGCTGGGATTAAATATTGCACAACTAAGGTCTATCTGTAAGAAACAAACTTTATTCCAGTGGGGACTGTCTGGCTACATCCTGGCATCCGGCAGTCAACAGGCTTCTGACTCTCTTGCCTATTTTCACAGCTAGACAGTGAACATTGGTCCTGGTCCAGCCTCTGCTCAGTCACATACTCACCTTTATCACAGCTGGAGCAAAGTAAACAATGGTCCAGGGTGTTAGGACCTCCTGTGAAGGTCCCGGGGTGACACTTCTCACATTGTCCTTGTGTGTGTGGGGTGGTGCAGGGCATCTGGAGAAAAGTACCTGTGGATAAGGGCAGATGGGGGTTCAGTCTTCCTCCAGGCACACAGGGGGAGGGCTTATGCTGCTCTATGTATGCTCAATATCTTTTGTTGTGGTTGTTGTTGTTTTTCGAGACAGGGTTTCTCTGTGTAGGCTTGACTGTTCTGGACTTTGCTTTGTAGACCAGGTTGGCCTCAAAACGCTCAATATCTTTAGCACAGGTTCAACATAATCTCTGGGCTGTCTCAACTTGCTTGAGGATCAGTAGGGCTGCTGGCTCCCAGAGCTGCACCCACCCCTGTGGATATCTGACCCCCAGGGGTCCAGGAACCAAGTGAGCCTGGGGTGAGTAGCATGGGCTCCTCTGATCCCTGGCCTCTAGGCCCATGCCCTCCTTCTGAGTGACAGTCTGAGTGTTCCAGGAGGCAGCAGAACCCTTAGTAAAGTCAGGTCATTTCCATTTAGTGTCCCATAAGCATGTCACTCACCAAGAACTTCCTTTCTGCTGTTGTTGGTGGTGTTGATAAAGGCTTTCACAGCGTGGCTCAAGTTGGCCAGGAGCTCATAGCAATCCTCCTGCCTTAGCCTCCCAAGTGCTGGGATAATGGGCTTGGGCTCCCATGCTTAGCTTTTGTTTTCTTTCTATTTTTTCATGTGTTCCCTGAAGGATAGCTGCAGACACTCATGACCAGGTGACAGACATGCAGAGACCACTGGAGAAGAGAGACTGAGACATGGTGGGGCCAAGGTGCGAGCGATGGGGTGTGGCATGTCAGTGCAGGTCTTTGGTCTTCAGCTAGGCCGGAAGCCAGTCAAGCCAGGTGGACTTCTAGCTGAGTCTTAGTGTTTGGCATCTATTTGGTCATCAATAATTTTTCACTTACAGGAGTTGATTGTAGTTTTTAAGATTTATTTTTTTTATTTGTACCTGTCTGTCTGTCTGTCTGTCTGTCTGTCTGTTTGTCTGTCTGTCTGCAGATATATGTACAGGTGCCCATAGAGAGCAAAGAGGGCATCAGACCATCTGGAGTCACAGGTGAGATACCTGATATGGGTGCTGGGAACCAATCCTGGGTCCCATGGCAGAGCAACAAGCTCTCCTAACTGCTGTGCCATCCCTCCAGCCCAGTTTGCTTTTTGAAACAAACCAGCTCGAAATGAGAATGTGAGTGACCAGAAAGAAGAATGTTAAAATCAAGACCTAAATTTTGGGATTGAGGCTAATATAAGCGGCCAGTGTACAGTGTCCCCATAGTGCCTGCCACTGTCTGTAGCACTAGCTTCAAACCTGTCTTCTGGTGTCAGGAGATGGCCTTCTCCTGAGGGAATGTGAGAAGGTAGCAGGGGACAGACAGGCTGCCACTGGCTGGCAATGGCTGCCATGGTGGCTCTGCACAGGACCCAGACTGGCAGGTTAGATTGCCAGAGCTTGTGTGCCTCTTTACCACTTACTTGTGTTCTCTCTCCTGAGGAACCTCTCTGTCTGCTCCAGGGATGGGGAAAGGAAGGGAGACACTGGGGCTTACAGCTACCATTGGCTTCACTCCGGTCCCACATGTCTCTGCCTACACTGGACACAAACTTGCTGGCCTCTCTCGACACCGGAAACTGGACTTTGCAAGGAGCTTTCTGCTCTGCCAAGGAGCCTGAGGAACAATAGCTAAATGACTTATTTAGTGTGACACAGCAGGCCATGGGACATGAGTCCAGGACAGCATCACTTCAGTGGGCTTGGGTGTCCCATGGCCCAGGCCTGGGACAGAGCGCCATGGCAGTTTGGGGCATGGTGTGATTTCTGGTATATTTGTGTTGACAGACTAAGGTCTTCGGCCACCCCAAGTTGTATAATTTTAACCTTTTCCTGTAATGAGTCCTAACTAGGAAGGTGGCAGCTTTTCTGTGTGCACTGGGTCCTTTGAGAAAGTCTCTGAGCCTAGAGGCTCTTGTGGAGGGACTTCTAACTTGAACCTTCCCTCCTGAAGAGAGGACTCGGAAGCCACTGAAGCTTACAAGGCCCAGGGGCTCCTGAAGTTACAAGAATCACAGGGTCAGGCTGGAGAGATGGCTCAGTGGTTAAGAGCACTGACTGCTCTTCCAGAGGTCCTGAGTTCAATTCCCAGCAACCACATGGTGGCTCACAACCATCTATAATGTGATATGGTGCCCTCTTCTGGCCTGCAGGAGTACATGCAAGCAGCACACTGTATACATAATAATAAATAAATAAATCTTTAAAAAAAAAAAAAAAGAATCACAAGGTCTCTGCCCAGGGTCATCTAAGCACTAAGTGTGGTGGCTTGAATCAGAATGGCCCCCATTGGGCCTTTCATATATATGAACATTTGGTCACCAAGGAGTGCCACTCTTTGAAAGGATGAAGACCTGCAGCCTTGTCAGTGAAAGTGTGTCACTGGGGATGGGCTTTGAGGTTTCAAGGGTCCACGCCAGGCCCAGCGTCTGTCTTTTTCTGCTGCCTACAGATACATATGTAGAGCTCTCAGCTACTTCTCAGGCACCAGGCCTCCCTGCCTGCAGTCAGGCCTCCCGCCATGATGCTAATGGGTTGAACCCTTGAAATTGTAATCAAGCCCCAATTAAATGCTTTTCTTTATAGGACTGGTCATGGTTGTGGCCTCTCTTCACAGCAATAGACCACCGACTAAGGAATTTCTAGAGAGGTGACTCTGGCTCCCGGCAAGTTGTACAGAGAGCTTTGGGGAGACAGCTTTACAAATCACCGGCCATGGCGGGGTATGGTTATAATGACACAGTCACCTCAGTCACCTGTGCTCCGGTTCACCGAACCACACTTGGGGGCATCATTTCTTTGGTCTGTTCTCCGTGACTTATCAGGAGTGAACAGATGGTATTCACATCTCCCCAGAACAAGGCACCCGACCAGGGGTCCTGATGCTGGCACACAAGGATGGACATGACCACCAACACATACTGTGACCACAGCAAGCTACTTAAGATCTCCCAGCTCCACCTTCTCCATTGGAAGTGGTGGCAGTGAGGGGCTGGGGGTGTCCTGGCACTTATGACAAGTGCAGGTGGATGAAATTAACCCTCCCAGCTTCCTTTTCTGAGCCTTCCTCTCAGCTGGGCACCACAGCCCATGCTTTGGAGAGTGGATAGGTGGGTGACCCTACCCTGGTGAGGCCTCGGTATAAACAGGCACATCCACTCTCTTCAACACACAGAGGGCCTTCTTTGGGGGAAGGGAGCCTGTGTACTGGCTTAGGAGGCATGGCCTAGAGCTTGAAAGAGCAAGCAGTGGCTGAGTTGAGCTCCCTGCCTCACACCCTCCTCATCATGTACAGCCTATGGTGTGCTTCAGAGGCCACCGGTGTCTATGCCCTGGCCCTGGGGTCCCAGCGAAGAACTCACCTGCAGGACAGCGCTTGCAGCAGTGGTCCTCAGAAGTGTACTCGTCAATGTTGCAGTTGGAGGAGTTCTGGCTCTGTCTGGAGAGTGAGTCTGACACAGCAATTACCTGTAGCAGGAAAAGGACAAGGGACAGCTTGTATTTCTCCGTAACTGGAGAGGATGGGTTGGATGATAGTGGAAAAGGAAGCGCCAAGGCAGAGGTGCCCCCTTGTAGAGCATGGCAGGGTCTATCTGGTGTAGGCTGTAGAACTCTGGAGCCTGCATGTGTCCGGAGAAGGCTGCACAATAGTCACTGCGAAGTTCGGTGGCTCTCGGCTGTTTGGACAGCAGTGTCACCCCTCTCACCCCTGCTGCCCAGTTCTTTTCTAGCGGCTAGCAGCTCATGTTCTAGTGCAACTTGTGACCTACAAGGACCCTGTCATCCAAACAGCAAGCTTCGACGGCTGCTTCCTATGGTGGGGCTGCAGATGGAGGCACCAGTTGGAACAACTTGCAAAGGGATAAAAGAGCCAGAGTTCTGCTTTGGTTTTTTTTTTAATGATTTATTTATTCATCTAATATATATGGATACTTTGTCTACATTATGTCTACATTCCAGAAAATGGCATTAGACAGCTGCCAGGTGGGTGCTGGGAATTGAACTCAGGACCTTAGGAAGAGCAGTAAATGCTCTTAACCACTGAGCCATCTCTCCAGCCCCTTGTTCTTTCTTTTAATTCACTTTCTTCACAGTTTATTTCTCTAAGTACCCAAAAGTTTCAGATGTATTTCTTGGCCTGGAGACATGGCAATTAAGAGCATATGCTGGCTGGGCATGGTGGTATACATCTTTTTTTTTTTTTAAAGATTTATTTAGTAAGTATACCATGTTCTGCCTGTATATGTGCCTGCAGGCCAGAAGAAGGCACCAGATCTCATTATGGATGGTTGCGAGCCACCATGTGGTTGCTGGGAATTGAACTCAGGACCTCTGGAAGAGCAGAGAGTGCTCTTAATCTCTGAGCCATCCATCCAGCCGTCTTGCATGTATCTTTACTCCCAGCACTCAGGAGTTAGAGGCAGGCAAATCTCTCTGAGTTTCAGGACAGTCCAGATACAAGACAGGGCTACGTTTCCAGACCCTGTCCTAAAAAAAAAAAAAAAAGCATATACTGTTCTTGCAAAGAGGCCAGAGTTTGGTTCCCAGCTCCCACCTGGGAGGATCATAACCACCTGTAACTCCAGGTCATGAAAATCTGATGCCCTCTTCTGGTCCTCTCAGGAATTGCAGACACGTGGCATACTTAACTAAACCTGTAGGAAACACTTTAAAAAAATAAAAATAAATCAAATCCTGGGCTGAAGAGATGGCTCAGTGGTTAAGAGCACTGTCTCTTAAGCAGCTCATCCAGAGGCCCTAAGTTCAATTCCCAGAAACTACATGGTGGCACACAACCATTTATAATGTGATCTGATGCCTTCCTGTACACAGAGAATTCATATACATCAAATATACAAATCTTTTAAAAAAATCATGAGGCCGGGAGTGGTGGCACATACCTCTAGTCCCAGCACTGGGGAGGCAGAGGCAGGTGGATCTTCATGAGTTCGAGGCCAGCCTGGTCTACAGAGCAAGTCTAGGACAGCCAAGGCTACACAGAGAAACCCTGTCTCTGAAAACAAACAAATAAATCATATCCTAAAAAATAAGAAATTTTATTTTATTTGGTCTTTCATTACTCCAAGCCTCAAGTAACTGTAAAGAAATAGCATGGTTTTACTTTATTGTAGTACTGAGAATTAAACCCAGGGCTCACACACTAGGCACTCTTTGGCAGTGTGCTACATTTCTAGCCCTGCAACAGATGATTTTATTTTATTTTACTTATTTATTTTGGTTTTCGAGACAGGGTTTCTCTGTGTAGCCTTGGCTGTCCTAGACTCACTTTGTAGACCAGGCTGGCATCGAACTCACACCGATCTGCCTGCCTCTGCCTCCTGAGTGCTGGCATTAATGGCGGGCATGGTGTGTGCCACCACGCCTGGCTGCATCGGATGATTTTAAAGATTTATAGTTGTGTACTGAATAAGCGCCTACTTGTGTGTATGTGCACAGTGTGTGTGTGTGTGTGTGTGTGTGTGTGTGTGTGTGTGTGTGTATGTGTGCACGCATGCGCAGTATCTGAAGAGACCAGAAGAGGACATCAGATCCCCTGGACTAGAATTAACAGATGGTCACAAGCCACCACATGTGGGTGCTGGGAACTGAACCCTGTTCCTCTACAAGAGTAGCCAGTATGTTTTCCCCCATGCTCTCCAGATATTGATATCTGCTACATGAAACAGAGGCATTCATGGGGGTTGACAGAACAACATGTGTGGCACCACAATATCACACAAGCTAATACAGCCTGTAAATTAGTAGGTGACTCACACTGAAAAAATCATTCACCTTTGTCATATCTCACTTTTCCCTATAAGTAGGGATAGTAACACACTTACTACTTAGGACTGTGAGATTAAATGATGCGTGTAGAACATCATATGTCCCAGCAATTCTACCTCCTCCCCGTTTCCTTCTCTGAGTGACCTGCCTTGATCTATAGCCTAAACATGAGGAAGGGCCTCAAACTAACAATACAGGTTACTTGAACTCTATACCAAAGAAAACTACCAAGCAAAGACACGCACGTGTGTGTGTGTGTGTGTGTGTGTGTGTGTGTGTGTACATATGTGCATATGTTTTCAAAACAGGGCTTCTCTGTGTAGCCTTGGCTGTCCTGGACTCACTTTGTAGATCAGGCTGGCCTCGAACTCACAGAGATCTGCCTTCCTCTGCCTCCCAAGTGCTGGGGTTAAAGGCGTGTGCCACCATGCCTGGCTCTTTATATTCTCATTTACATGGCACACACTCTTAAAAATAACTTCCCCTGCATCTTCCGTGTCTCAAAAGAAGAAGAAGAAGAAGAAGAAGAAGAAGAAGAAGAAGAAGAAGAAGAAGAAGAAGAAGAAGAAGAAACATTGCTGAGGGCAGGAGCTCAGAACCCAAAATATAAATATTTCAATATTTGAGGATAGTCTGCTTTTTGGTTTTTTGTGTTCTTTAAAGAGATGTTATCTTCAGGCTTTTATTTTATTTTTTTATTTTATAAAAGAGATAGTCTCACTATACAGGAACTCATTAGGTAGACCAAGCTGGCCTCAAACTCACCCCTGCCTCCCAAGTGCTGGGTTTAAAGGCATGTGCTACTATGCCCAGCATCTTCAATCTCTCTTTGAAGTACCTTCTTTTTGTGGCATTATTTGAGTCTATTGTCATCACTTTTTGTTTGTTTTGGGTTTTTTTTGTGTGTGTTTTTTGTATCGTTTTTTGTTTTTCCGACACAGGGTTTCTCTGGGTAATAGCTTTCTTTCTTTCTTTTTTATTATTAATTTATTCATATTACATCTCAATTGTTAGCCCATCCCTTGTATCTTCCCATTCCTCCCTCCCCTGTGTCTGTGACTGAGGGTTTTTTGTTTTGTTTTTGTTTTTGTTTTTGTTTTTTTTGAGACAGGGTTTCTCCAAGGCTCTGTGTAGCCTTGGCTGTCCTAAACTCACTTTGTCGATCAGACTGGCCTTGAACTCACAGAGATCCTCCTACCTCTGCTTCCAGAGTGCTGGGAGTAAAGGCGTGTGCCGCCACACCTGGCTCATTATCACGTTAAAAAATTTTTTTTTCTTTACAACATTGTCTATTAGATTGTTTCTGGGAATTTCTGCAATACAAAATGCATGGCCAAGACTTCTCTGGCAATGCCTGGGCAGGCATGGAGCTCCAGACCCCAACCAGGAGGGCCAGAGAAGTTTGAGGGGTAAGGGCCATCCAATATGAGGTCTGGGTCCAACCCCTTGTGTGTAACAGCGCTGTGAATCCCGGGCTACAGCATTGTGAACCAGGAACCTGCGTCCCGCTGTTGCATACCTGACTGGGAGGTTTACTCAGGAGATGACGGGAGCTCCTAGGTAGAAGACACGCCCCGCAGCTGGACCTAAAATTTCCAGTCTGGCGGGACCCATCCAAGGAGCACAGAAGACTGCGCGCGTGAGAAAGCGCGAGAAAAATAAGAGCTACCAGCGAAGTACCGGGAGAAATTCTTGGGCTCTCGCGATTGACTGATTTCCCATGAGAAAGAGCGCAGACTCGAGCTCCCGCTTGTGCCAGCGCTCAGGGAGGGACCGAGGACACACTTCCTCCGGCGGAACACCAGTGCCCTCCGGCAGGAGAAAAATAAGAGCTACCGGCGAAGTACCGGGAGAAATTCTTGGCCTCTCGCGATTGACCGCTTTCCGATGAGAAAAAGCGGAGAGTCGTGCCCCGCTTGTGCTAGCGCTCAGGAACCGACCGAGGACACACTTCTCCGGGCGGCACACCTTGTGCCCTCAGGCGGGAGAAAAATAAGAGCTACCGGCGAAGCATCAGGATAAATTTTTGGGCACTGGAGATTGACCGCTTTCCGATGAGAAAGAGCAGAGAGTCGTGCCCCGCTTGTCCCAGCGCTCAGGGACCAACCGAAAAGAAGGACACCCTTCTCCAGGCGTACGTGACCATTCTCCTGCCTTTCCTCCAATCCTCCCCGGCCTCCCCCCGCCCCGCCCCAACTCCTGTCCGAAATGCTAGTCGGCAGTGCTTTGGCTGACCCCGGGCGCACCTTACAGCCCGCGACCTGTACCACCGGCAGCTATAGCTTTCCCCTGTGGCTTCGAGACCCGGTGCCCCGACACGAGTCTTAGCTCCCGTCCATATGACGGTATCTACTCACCTGCACCAATAGAAGCAGGAGCAGTACACTCAGCACACTGAAGATCCACACGTGAAGAGCGATCATGATCCAATGCCAGCACGCCTGCGTGTGGCCGCCTTTAAACAGGAGAGGTGGGGCCCTTCTCAGCTTGTTGCTCCCAGTGTGTGACCTAATCTGACGAGCCCAAGCGCCACCCTCCGGGCAGTCTTGACATTCAGTACTTCTAATACTACTTTTCTAATTTTAATTACCAGTTAATTTTAAATTCCCAGTAATTCAGAATTACCAGTAATTTTAAATATCAGTGAAGTTATTAACAGAATTATATTTGTTGCAAACAGCAAGCTAAAGTTGCATGCTGTACCTTCTTTTTTCATTACAGCATACTGCTCTTGTAAGTTAATCATTTTTCCCCCCATGACCTGAGTAGAGGGAGACGCACGAACTAGAGTTGGGATTTTTATAAAAGACAGACTGAGGCAAATTGTTACTCAAAATCAACAAACGCAGAGGCACTAGGGGGCTGTGTGTGATTTGCTGGCTCTGCTGACCTCAAAGTACCCAGGACTAGCCAACATTCTCCCAGTGCTGAGGTGGGGTTGGGGGGGGCACGCTGGGGGGGGCGCGGAGGGGGGCGGGGGAGTGGGCTGGGTCTCCACCCTGCAGGGCTTCCCCTAGCCTGTGAGTGAATTTCTGACCTCTTCTTCCTATCACTGTGTCTAGCTTGGGTGTGCCAATCCGAGCTCATGGGACAGGGGACATTTAAGGGACGTCTTCTAGCCTGACATAGGAAACACAAAGCAGAACTCTCTTCTCTAGAGAACCTGGGTCCAAGCTGGTTGGTTCATCTCTTCCTTCTAGCTTCCTGCAGGTCTTGCAAAAGGTGGTCCTCCTGCATCTCCCTTCCAAATGCCACTTCCTCTTTAAAATGAGGGAGGGCTCAGGCACACCAGAGGACTTTGAGACTTGAATTTCTTGGCTTTCCCGGAGAAGAGGAGCCTGATGTCAGGTGCCTGCACTCAACCCATCTCTTTCCTCTCTCCCTAGGGCCAGGGAGTGGAGCTTGTACCCATCTGCCCTCACCTAGGCTGGGCAGCGGGAGGGGCCAATTCTTTGGCCAGCCGGCTGCCCTTTTACTTCCTTCTTCTCTTCCCTCTGGACTGGTGTCTGCTCAGGAGTAAACCAAGTCAAATCACAAGCAAGTTCCTTTAGAAGGCTTGCCCATTCCCTGAGGCACTCATTCGATCAAAGCTCTGAAGTGTCTCCCTCCCTTGGGAAGCAGAGGGAAAGTGGAGGAAGGGCAGAAGAGTGGGTGCTGTTGTCCTACCGGCAGAGGCAAAGGCAGAGACAGAGGCAGAAGCAGAGGCAGAGGCAGAGGCAGAGGCAGAGGCAGGCAGATCGCTGTGAGTTCGAGGCCAGC
>NC_140484.1:54113260-54410760 GCF_964271855.1 Acomys minous | reverse complement strand
CTACTTGTTCAGAATGCAAACCCCACCACTGGGAAGAATGTTCTTGTGGGCGCGGGGGAGGACCCTACAGACATTTCTCTGAGCACTCCATTACCAACATCCCCAACTCTTAGGGGGGGGGGTGTCTCCAAGAAGAAAGCAGGGTGGGGACGGGATGCTGCTACCTGTATGGCACCCTTCAACCCAATTTGGGGGAAATCTTCAGTGAAGCCTCTGCCAAGCTCCCCTGTACCCCACATTTACCACAGACCTTGAAACGAAAGCGGCAGAAGAAGGCAATTAAGATTAATAGCCTGCGCTGTCGATTGAGAATCACAAGGGGGAAGTAATTAGATTTTACAGGAGGCACCGGTCTCTAAACCGAGCCTCGCAGCATGGGGTCCCGGATCTGGAGAGCCTTCGGTGATGTATTTTTGTAAAGGCTTTCCTGATGGCAGTCTCCCAGAGCTCCGTCATTAACGCCAGCCACTGACGGCGTCTGAAAGCGGCGTGTTCCTCATTGAGATTCATCAGACCTGCCATCTCTCAGCTGTCCCGCCCTCGCAGACAGACCTCCCATCACCAGTGAGCTAGGCCAGAACCTCTTTCCCTAGACCAGCTTCCCGGGGCCCCACACCCAGGAGTTGGGGCATTGGAGGTATATTGAGAAAGGATAAGGGTTGAGCCAAAGCCCCCTGCGAGGACCCTTTCTTCCCCGACGGGGAATTCTCTGCAGGCTGCCTCCTTTCTTTCCAAGAGCGGCTCTCCAAGAGGGCCCCTATTCTCCTCCCACTTGACCCGCCGCCAGCGGCGCCGGCCGTTACTCCTAGTTGGTCCCCTCCTCGCCCGTAGGCAGCAGTCCCGCACAAGCAGACTCAGGGGCCTGGTCACCGATACAAAAGGGACCCTCGGCCAGTTCTGCTTCTGCGTGGTGGCCAGCACCCTCCTCGAAAGTCGCAGCCCCAGTGATGCTCGCCTTGTGGAGTCCGTCCACGCGCAGGACAGGGATAAGACACGCCGAGCGCGGCTGGCAGCACAGTGGAGGCGAAACTGGGGCTAAAGCGCCACCTAGTGCGCGCGACCCGCTCCTACGACGTCTGCACTGTTCAGGGCAAATGCCCAGGAAAAGGGGGCCTGGGTCTGGGACCTGGAAAACGTGGGAGGGGAGAGTCTGCGAGGTCTGCATAAGGCAGAGGACCCAAGACTCAAACAAGGGCCAAGGAACCAGAGCTCTGCGAGCCTTGTAGTCTCTAGTGACCGTCCCAAGAGCATCCCTCTGAAAGCCCGGGGCCTGACGACCTCAGTAATTAATAGAAAAAAATTAAAATGCCTAGTCAATAACCCAGGGTGCTGTGTATTGAACACTTGCTACCCCGGACTCAGTCGCCAAGGGGTGTAGGGCCTCGCAGAACTGGCCGGCCTGGGCGGGGTCACTGGGCTGGGCCTGAGTGGGTGTGTGCGGAGGGCGGAGACTTGATGCAATTAGTAGGAGAAATGCTCTGATGCGGCGGTCACCTACCCGCGGGCCCGCAGGACAAAACATATATAAAGCCTCGTGCCCGGAGCCATCACGCCGTCGGAGCAGCAGCGCTGCGCGCCCCGCGCCGCAAGCGCCCAGCTAACTGGTAGGCTACTGCTACTCCGCGCCGGCCCTACGCCTGCCACTCGCGTCCCCGCTGCATCGCGTTCTCCGCGCCCCCTTTGTAGCCGCGCCTCACACCTCCCGAGGTACCATGTGGAGGACGCAGAAAGGACGTGCGGTGGCCCGAGCCGTGGTCTTGGCCACTATGTGCCTGGCCGTGGCTGGGCGTCCCCTGATCCGGCGATCTCTGTCCGATGAAGGGCCGCTCTATATCTACGGCTGGAGCAAAACCATCCGCGTGCAGTACCTGTATGTGGCTGGTCCCCACATCTCCAACTGCTTCCTGTATGTCCGGAGCGATGGATTTGTGGGCTGCGAGGACGACCAGAATAAAAGAAGTGAGTGTCCGCCAGCGCGTCCCCTTGGGTCGCTCAAGCCCCCAGGAACTCGCGGGCGTGCCTTATGGGGGGTGGTTAACACCCCAACATCCGGACTCCCAGACTGGAGTTGGGGAGGGGCCAGGCAATGTGGCCCTGCGGTACCCACGTGTTGCGGGGTCCGGGCTACAGATTTTTCCTTCTCTTGCTCACAGGTTTGCTGGAGTTTCGCTCTGTGTCTCTGAAGACGATTGCCATCAAGGACGTCAGCAGCGTGCGGCACCTCTGCATGGGCCCGGACGGCAAGATACGGGGACTGGTGAGTGTCTTCCACGAGGCGGGATGCTCCCGGGCCGCGCTGGGTCTGTGTTGGGTCTTTTCACCTCTTATTTAAGCCAAAAGGAACTTCGAGGGCAAGGTAGCCAGTGCTTGTTAAGTTAATGTTACTCGGCGCTCTCCGTGCGGAAAGTGATGGCCCCAGGCTGCAAGCGGGAGAATGGGGCCAGCGGAGCGTACCTAATCCTTCCAAAGGCTGGCTCCGCTAGCTGCTGAGTCTCTTTCAGCTTTCGGCCCCTTTGATACTGAACAGGAAAACCCACCTCCGCCCTTTTCATCTCCAACCTTTGCGTGTGTGGTCCTCTATTTCCCTTCTCTCCCTCAAGTAAAAGAAAGAAAAGAAAGGTAGTGTTTTCGGTCAGTTTCTATGTCCTGGAACACGGTGTGATGTAATATTAGGTACGTTAGAACCTCCCCAATAGTTCTCACCAGCTTGGGAGCTGGGGGAATGGGGGTGAGGCAGACTGGCCAGGTTCGGGTAACCCTGAAATCGGTAGGCTGGACAAAGGCTGGGAGTTCAAAGAAGCCTTCATCCCTCCCTCCAGCAATACAAGCGTAGGCTGTGTGAGGTCCTTTGGCCATGGCCTCCCATGCAGGCCTGGGCTCCTGTGAGGAGCCCGGCGCTGGGGACAGGGGGTGTTCCTTGTGGGGAAGGATGGCTGCCGGGCTCAAGTTTTTTTGTTTTGTTTTGTTTTTTGTTTTGTTTTCTTTAAGAGTCTCAAAATTGCTTTGTGTCTCTGAAGACGATTTATCTACAAAGAAATGGGGTTCAGAGAAAGGAGGGGGCTGCAGAGGAACCAGTTTACAAAGAAGGGGGTCCGGTCCTCTGCCTGTCTGAAAGCTGATACCTTAGGTCGGAGCAGCTCTCCTGCCACAGTGTGTGGGAGGGAGAGCCCCAGCCCCATTCTAACCTAATTGAAGGCCTACAGGAGCTTTGCCGCTCAATTCCAGTGCTGCCCCGGATCTAGTGAGCACAGTCTATCATAAACTATTCCTGACTTTTTTTTTTTTTTAAATAGAAGCTCCATAGCCTACCTTTCCTATATGAAGAAAGGGTGACCAGTTCTCCCTAAGAATTCTCCCAGAGAAATACATCCTGTGTTTATGTACAGTTCACATTTTTCAGGGAGCATGGGCCCTGGTGGCTGTGTCCCAGTGCCATCAGCCAAGCCAGGAGCTGTGGGTTCTTGGAATTGGCCTGTTATCAGAGCCTTATCTGCCATCACTCTTCTACCTGCGGTTCAGTGACCTCTGCCGGCTTAGGCAGAAACAAGGCTGTGTCTACTGAACCACGCAGGCTTTCCCAAAGGGATGTACCTCGAGTTTAGGGGCTAGGAATGTTTTGTTACTGGGGATGGGGATCAGGGACATCTCCCTGCAGCACACATTTCCGGCCACCCACAGGGTGCGGTATTGGTCCTGGGCGTGGGGGAGGGGCTGCGGATTATCTGGAGGATCCCGGCCGGCTGCCCTCGAGGGGGCTTCTCTTCTCACAATAGTAGGAGACTAAACCACCTCAGCATTAGAAAAGCTTCTTGTGCGGGTTCTGGTGACCCAGGCCTGTAGGATTTGTAGCAGGAGGATCTGGAGTTCGAGGCCAGCCTGGGGTACACAGTTGAAAGAAAGAAAGAAAGGAAGGAAGGAAGGAAGAAAGAAAGAAAGAAAGAAAGAAAGAAAGAAAGAAAAGCTTCTTGTGCTGGCCATCCAGACAGGAACCGATCTCTTTACCCCCAAGGCTGCAGTTACTACCTGGAAAATGAAATCTAACTGGGAGCAGAGTTTGGAAAGCTGATAAATAACGATCAGAATTTGTTTTTGTTTTTTTGAGACACGGTTTCTCTATGTTATCGTGGCTGTCCTGGAGTCACTTTGTAGACCAGGCTGGCCTCGAACTCACAGCGATCTGCCTGCCTCTGCCTCCCGAGTGCTAGGATTAAAGGTGTGTGCCACCACGCCCGGCTAATGATCAGATTTTATTGTCACTTGAAAAAGCGAAGGAGACTCGCACGTTGCCAGTGGCTGCATGGATATTGCTCAGCCTAACTGGGGTGGATAATTGGTACAAACTAGTCATGTTGGCATACACCTGCCAGCCCAACCCTCTGGTAGTTGAGGCAGGAGGATTGCTGTGGTTGTCAAGGGAACAATAGTTGCCTAGCATGCTCAGGGCCCTGGGTTCAACTGAGCACTGTGTAAAACTAGCACAGGGGTGCTGCTTGTCACCACCCCACACTTGGGACTGGAGGGCGGGAGGGATCGGGAGTTCAACGTCAGCGTAGAATACATGAGACTGATTCAAAATAGAGATCTGGGCCTGACGTGGTTATGGGTGGCATTAAGCTCTGCACTCAGGAGGCAGAGGCAGGTGGATCTTTGAGTTCGAGGCCAGCCTAGTCTAGGCTAGCCAGGGATACATATAGTCAGATTGTCTCAAGAGAAAATGCTGGGATGCTTCTGGGGTGAGCTAACAGAGACCGTCCCATGTAGCCCAGGCTGGCCTCAAATTCCTGATCTCTTGCCTCCACCTCTCAAGTTATGGGATAGTTGCGCACCACCACGCCTGGCTTTCTATGTGCTTAACGGCCATTGATAGGAAAGCACACTGCTGGCAGCCACGGGCGTGGGACATACCACAGCGCTCACGCTCACAGCCTCTTGTTTCTTTCTCCAAAGGTTCGTTACTCGGAGGAAGACTGTACCTTCAGCGAGGAACTGGACTGTTTAGGCTTCAATCAGTACAAGTCCCCGAAGCACCACCTCCATGTCGTCCTCATCAGGGACGAGGCCGGCCAGCAGCGCCAGGACCAGAAGCCCTCAAACTTTATTCCTGTGCTTCCCCAGTACTTCCACGAAGCCAAGGCCCAGCTGGAGTCTCAGTTGCTCTCTTGGAACCTGAAAACTGACAACATGGATCCGTTTGGGATGATGGGCGGCTCAGAGGTGGTGAAGAGCCCCAGCTTCCAGAGTTAAATGGGTTCTGATAGTATGGAGAAAACCCCAAGATCCCATGAACTTCCCATTAGAAACTTGTACATATTCTTTTTTTTTTTTTTTTCTTCATTTTTTGAGACAGGATTTTTCTTGTATCCCTGGCTGTCTTAGACCAGGCTGGCCTGGAACTCAACAGAGATCTGCCTGCCTCTGCCTCTGCCTCCCAAACGCTGGGATTACAGGCGTGTGCCACCACCACCCGGCTGCCTTGTATATATTCTTAGGTCTCCTATGGACCACATATGTTTTTAGTGGGTAGGCTTGACCCTGAACCCAAGTTGACCACCTGCCTGGCTGCCAGCCCAGCCCCATTGACTTTGGAGGCTGCCGACATGTGGCTAGGTTACCCCACTTCTGTTCCAATACCTCTACTAATGGGGAACTCACGCCTGTGAAACATTCTTAATTTTGAGTCAAATGGCAAATTTCATCTACAGGAGGTGGGCTCTGAGGTATACGTTGACTGTCAGGACTTTATGGGGGCTCTCAATTTGTCCCCCAAGTGCCTCCTGGCCAGAACTGATGGGGCTATAAACTTGGAAAAAGGGCAGCCCAGAAAACCTTGGGAGCCTTGCAGGATAGTTTTGGGATTAAGAATTCCAGGTGACAATTTAGCTACCCCAACTCCCCCAATCCCCATTACGGATGTCAGATACTAGGCTCATGAGTGGACTGATTCCTCAGCTGAGTGGGTAGCCAAGGAGCCGTTTGTGCCCCAGCAGCTTATTTTAGTCACGTGACTCCAGAATTCGAGGGTCTGAATCCACCTACTTCACACTCTTCCCAGAGTTCACCCGGCCTCTCTAAGCCCAGAGCAAGTAGCTCATGGGCCACCCACTTGTGTCCCGCTGCCAGTGTCAACCTGCACCCCTCATTTGCAAGCATGCAACAAGATTAGGAAACCCCAAATTTGGCAGTGACAGCAAGGGAAAAGAATCCTTTTCCCTGGCACTTCTTGGCAGCGTGATATTTATAAGTAATTTATTTTGTATACATCTCTTATTTTCTTACTTTATTTATGCCCCAGATCATATTTATGTACAGGACATTTGTTTTCTACATTAAAAAAGGAGTTGGGTTTGTATCAAAACTTGTTGTGTTCCAAGTGAGATGCAGAAGCTTCCACAGGACTATCCTAGACAGGGGGTCTGGTGCCTTTGTTATCATTTAAGTCAGAAAAGCTCCACCATCAGTTTTTGCCATTTGGGGACATGCAGGTTGGTGAGGGGAGAAGGTGGGAAAGGGCTTGTTCAGAAATTACTCCCTTCTCCCTTTTGTATGTCTTTATGCGGCCAAGTTTCTCTTATTACACAGCTCTGGCCACTGAGGCGGCTTCGAACACACAGAGCTCCACCTGCCTCTGTCCCCTTAGTGCTGGGATTAGAGGCATGCGCCACTAGGCCCACATTCAAAAAAAAAAAAAAAAAAAAAAGATCTTATGTCTTGAAGAATGAGGATGTCACCAGAATGCAAAATTCTCAGCATCTAGTATCCAATGCAGGGGTAGCCTGGCTTTTCGGATGTGTCCTGATGCCTGTCTGTTCTGCCTCTCTGGGAAAGCCAAAGCTTGCTTAAACTTTTGGGTGAATTCCTCTGTAATGTAGGAACCAGGACTTTACCAGCTATCCATTGCCCCCAGCAGCCGGGCAGGCTAAGAAAATAAGTGTGACTGGCTGTGGTCAAATGGATCAAGGGCGCAGCTCTGGGGGAGGGGGGCGGGAGGGGACACGATTTGGCCATGTGTCCTAGGCTGGTGGATCCAAGAACAATGGCTGTCAGAGTCAATTCAGATTGCTGGAGGAGGGGCAGGAGCAGGGGGGCTCGGGGAGGGGGGCAGCCAAGGGTCTTGGCCAACACTGACCATTAGGGACTGTGAGAAGATGGGGGTGGGTGGGTGAGGGGCTTCCCCAAAAGAAACAAGGGCTCAGACCTTTTCCCTCTTACCTCTTTTGGATTAGGAACTGACTTTGGAAAAGTTTCCAAGACCAGAAAGGAGAAAGGGGAGGCGCGGGGTGGGGGTAGGGACTGAGTGCCCTGTGGAATTGGAATCAGATGGAAATGGGCCTGGCTGTGACATTGCTGAGGTGTGTGTCTTGCCCTGGTCCCCATTTCCTGCCAGACGGCGTCTGATATCCCCGGAGTCCCACAGTAGATGTGCCTTTTGGTATGCTAATATCTTTCTGAGCTGCAGTCCCCCCAACCCCTAAGCCTGGATGAGCGCCACCCACCCAGACTTCAGGGAGGCCTGAAGGTCCGGTGTTGATTTGATCAGCAGCGCCAAGGCCTGTGACCTGATATGTCATACCTAGTCCTTGAAGTCTCCATTAGCACCAGGCTCAGAAAGACTTCTGAACCTGCAGAGAAGCACAGAGCCCTCCCCAGCCTGACCCCCTGCATCTGCCCTTCCGCCTGCCCCTCCTTTGCAGCTGGAGCCCAGGTAGAGCATGCCTCGATCCCAGCCCTTGGGAGGTAGGTGTAGGCAGAGCTCTTGAGTCTGAGACCAGCCTGGTCTACAAAGTGAGCTCCAGGACAGCCAAAGATATGTAGAGAAACCCTATTTCAAACAAACAAATAAAAATAAACACACTGTCTGCTGGTCGGTAGATCAAATTAGTGGCAACCCAGGAAGAGGAGTCATGGTTGGGTACCGGAACTTGTAGTCAGTGGGGCCAAAGCCTAGGAGGAATACAGGGATACAGAGAGCCTCAGCAGCAGCTGCTGCCCAGGGCAGGTGTGGCAGAACTGAGGTGGGGTCCCTGCTGCGGTCATCGGCACAGTAAATAGACAGGGAAAACCGAGGCTGTGCCTTTTTCTCACTCAGACTTCGACTCCCCTCTCCGACAGTCAAGGCCATGTTAATAGGGACCTGGGCCGTGTGTGTGTGTGTGTGTGTGTGTGTGTGTGTGTGTGTGTGTGTGTGTGTGTGTGTGTGTGTGCGCGCGCGCCAAGATGTGAGTGACCGACACTGTCTCCTGTGTGTAGCCATGGATGTCCTGGAATTAGCTCGATAGACCAGGCTTGCCTTGAACCCAGAGAGATCCACCTACCTAATGAGTATGCCACCACCGCTCGGCATCTTGGTGCTTGCTTATGACTTTCTTCACAGAGATTTTTCACGTTTCCATTTGTTTGAAGGGATTTCATCACTGCTTATCAGGCATCCCTGTTGCGAATACTCATATTCCTTGGTTGTTTTTCTGAGATAGGGACCTTCTTCCCGGGCCTCCTGAGTGCTGGGATGACAGCTGTGTGCCACCAGGCAACACTGTGTCGTTCCCCTTTTCCTTCCCCCCCAGCTTCCCCCACCACTTCACACTTGCTCACTTGCTCTCGGCCCCAGCCCTCCCCCCACGCTTCCACGAAGAACCACAGGATGGGGTCTGCAGATAGCAGTACATGGGTTGTGTTTGGTGTCCAGCTTGATAAAACAGACTTGAAGAGGGGGGGGCGGAGGTAGTTTTAAAGTTTTTTGGGGGGGGGTGGGATGAAAATTGAGATAGGGTCTCATTGTAACTCAAGCTGACCTGGAACTTGCTGTGTACCCTAGAACTGACTGTCACCCTCCTGCCTCATTCTCCCAAGCTGGGATTATCTCAGATACCATGTCTGGATTTAAATACTTTAAAACAGAAAGACTCATTTACTTTTATTTTATGTATATGGGTGTTTTGCCTGCAGCACACCACATGCACATGGTGGGGTGCCTACGGAAGCCAGAAGCGGCCATCAGATCCCCTAAAGTTATAGATGGTTGAGAGCCATTCTGTGGGTGCTGGGAATTGAACCTGGGTTCCCTGCAAAAGCAGCAAGTGCTTTTAAGCATGGAGCCATGTCTTTAGTGCCTGGATTTAAACTTTTTTTTTTTTAAATTATCTATTTATTTGTATACAGTGCTCTGCCTGTGTGTATACCTGCATGCCGAAAGAGGGCATCAGATCACATTATAGATGGTTGTGAGCCACCATGTGGTTGCTGGGAATTGAACTCAGGACCTCTGGAAGAGGAGGTAGTGTTCTTAATCTCTCCAGCCCCTGGATTTAAACTTTTAAAGTTGATGTTAGTGATAGGACCCAGGACCTCGGGAAGCTCTCTTCAGACAAGCTCCGCCTCATGCTGGCCTCCACTCTCTAGCCATCTGCTACAACAGAAGCATTGCAGCGACGGACAGCACTGCCTGTCCTCAGCCTCAGGAGATGTGCTGTGTAGAGACTAGGACATGGACATGGACACTATGTGATGTTAGTTTGGTGAGCCGGTAAGGTCATATTTACTTATTTATTTAAACGAAACAAAATCTCGGGACTGCAGAGATGCCCCAGCAGTTAAGAGCATTGGTTGCTTTTGCAGAGAGCAAGTTATATTCCCAGTATCCGAACTCCAGTTCCAGAGGACTAGAGGCCTCTGGCTCACTCAAAACAACTGCACATAAATGCGCATACCTACACACACACACACACACACACACACACACACACACAGAGTAAAAATAAATGCAATAAATAAACAAATTTTGTGGTTGTGTTGGGGAATCAAACCTGGGACCTCAAGGGCTTTGCTTCCGAGCTGCAGTGCCCACCTAAGAGAGCAAGATCTGTCTCTGTCAGTACCATACAGAGAAGTATTTGAGGCTGAGGAACCAAAGCAGGGGGCATTCGCATCTTAGCCATGGAGGATTCAGTCTCCACACCTACGAGTCTGCCTACAGACACAGAGGAGTGAGTTGCTTTCGTCTGGAGACAGCTCACTCACTGTGCAGCCCTGGCTGTCCTGGAGATCACTTGTGTAGACCAGGCTGGTCTAGCACTCACAGAGAACTGCCTGCCTCTGTCTCCTGAGTGCTGGGATTATAGACATGCAGGACGGGATGCGGGTTTTTGATGTTGCTGTCTGGGCTGGAGATGGAACCTAGATCCTCATGAGCCTGTATGTGCTCATGGCTGAGCTGTGAGTTGTAGCCGCTGCCGCCGGCACGCCTTCTTCCTGCCTGCCTCCTGGAGGATGCTGCAAAGGCTGGCTGCACCTGTAGCCCTCCCCTGGGTTCGTGCGTGGCAATGTGGAGCAGAACCTTAAGACCTGGAGTGGGTACAGGAAGTGGGAGTGGCTTGGGAGCAAAGCTCAGCTCCTTGGGGACACAGAAGTTCAAGGCTAGCCTCTCATGGTGGGCGTCCAGCCTCACAGGTACAGTCTCCGAGCAGGAAGAGCAGAGCAGATCATGTCTACATGAAAGGATGGCCGTAAACATCCATCATATGCACCATCCAGCGCAGAGAACATTGTCAAGATAAGGCGTAAGATACAGAGCAGGCACGGACAGGGTCAACGGTGGACCACGAGCTGAGCGAGCAAGAGGCTTTGGGCTCCATTGGGGTACCTTGTTAAAAAAGAAAGGAAGGAAGGAAGGCGGGTGGTGGCGCAATGCCTTTAATCCCAGCACTCAGGAGGCAGAGGCAAGCAGAACTCTGTGAGTTCGAGGCCAGCCTGGAGTGAGCTAGATCAGCCAAGGCTACACAGAACAGCCCTGTCTCAAAAAACCAAAAAAAAAAAAAAAAAAAGAAAGAGAAAAAAGAAAAAGAAAAAAAGGAAGGAAAGAAGAAGCAAGTAGTTGCCTCTATAACCCTGTTTTGCAATTCTTTTTTCAAAACCTCATTTATGTATTTATTTTTGGTTTTTCGAGCCAGGGTCTTTCTGCGCTAGCCTTGGCTGTTCTGGACTCACTTTGTAGATCAGGCTGCCCTCAAACTCAGTGATCCACCTGCCTCTGCCTCTGAGTGCTGGGATTAAAGGCCTGTGCCACCACGCCTGGTTATTTATTTATTTTTATACACTACTCTGTCGGCATGTGAGCCAGCAGGCCAGAAGAGGGCATCAGATCACAGATGGTTATGAGCCACCATGTACTTGCTGGGAATTGAACTCCGGACTTTCAGAAGAACAGCCAATGCTCTTAACCTCTGAGCCATCTTTTCAGCCCTCAAAAACCTTCTCAAAGGAGCTGGGGAGGGGGTATTGTAGGAAAAGGAGCCAAGTGGAGAGCATCATGTTAAATGAAACAAGACAGACTGGCTAGTAAGATGGCACCAAGAGTAAAGGGCTGGTCACCAGCCAGACAACAGTTCTATCCTTGGCCTTCACAGGGTGGAAGAGGAGGACCTGGTTCTTGAAAGCGGTCCTCTGACTTCCGTGTGTGCACACATACAAAATACATACATATAACGTTTAAGAACAGAACCAGACTCAGAAAGGCAAACACTGTGGGTCCTCTCTCATGCACAAAATTTAGATTTAAATGTGTGTATGTGGAGGCTGGAGAGACGGCTCAGCAGTTAAGAGCACTGGCTGTTCTCCCAGAGGACCCAGGTTCAGTTTCTGGGATCCACATGGCAGCTTATAACATTAACTCCAATTCTAGGGGATCTTATAATCTCTTTTGGTCTCCCCAGGCATTGCATGCATAGGATGGACATACAAACATGCAGGCAAAACACCCGTACACTTACTTTTTAAAAAAATATTTTAAAGAAATAAGAAAGATTTTGTGTATGTATTTATGAGGGTATATGTCTGTGTGTCAAAAAGCTAGACATGGGTCATGAGAGGAGAGGAAAAGACCTCAGAGGAGCAGGAGAAAGAAGGAAATTGAGTTCATGTGACCTGAAAAAGGGAGAGAGCTGGCTGGGGCGATGGCTAACACCATCGTTAGTGGTTAAAGCACTTGTCTGGGGCACGGGGACTCGATCTCAGTACCCACATAACTGGGGTAAGTGTGGCACCTGCCTGTAATCCCAGTCTCTGAAGAAAGAGACAGAGAACTCCTCAGAACAAGGCAACAGTTAGGGAGGCCATCCACTTGGTGAGCCAGAGTTTAAGTAAGAGACTGACCCAAAAAGTAAGTGGAAGAATAGTGAACGCTCCCAACATCAGCCTTAGGTCTTCATATCACATGTACACACACACACACACACATACACACACACACACACACACACACACACACACACACACACACACACGAGACAGACAGACAAAGACAGACAGAAACAGACACACACACATACACATGGGAGAGAGAGAGAGAGAGAGAGAGAGAGAGAGAGAGAGACAGACAGACAGACAGACAGACAGACAGACAGACAGACAGAGACAGACAGACAGAAACACACATGAGAGAGAGACAGAGAGAGAGAGAGAGAGAGAGAGAGAGAGAGAGACAAAGAGAGAGAAATGGAGAGACAGACAGACAGAGACAGAAACTGAAGGAGGGACTAAATGGGAACCAGCCAGAGAGAGTGCTGGAAGAGCATCGGGGGAGGAGTAACAACGAGCAGACTAGAAAGACAAATATATATGAAAATGCAGTATAATAAAGTGGCCAGGAGTGGTGACACAAGCTTTAATGCCAGGCCTGGGAGGCACAGGCAGGTGGATCTCTCTGTGAGTTCTATACCAGGCTGGGCTCTATCTCAAAACGAATTAAAAAATAAGTAGGACATAATAAAGAAATACCTCTGGTGTGACATAATTTTGTTTTTCGAGACAGGGTCTCTCTGTGTAGCCTTGGCTGTCCTGGACTCACTGTGTAGACCAGGCTGGCCTCGAACTCACAGCAATCTGCCTGCCTCTGCCTCCCAAGTGCTGGGAATAAAGGCGTGCACCACTAAATAAAAGAGGGGAGCTGGAGCGTAGCTAAGTAGCAAAGTCATAGGAAAGAGTGGTCAGTATTCCTAAGGCCTTGGGATGGATTCCCAGAAGTGTCCCCCAAAACATATGTGTAGAAGTGGGCTGAGTTGTGTTCCACCAAAACTCCTCTGCAGTGTGTGAGTTAAATCTAGTACAGCTTAGGCTGTGCTGTGCCGGGGACAAGCAGGCAAGCAGGCAGGAAGAGGGAGAATGCCTGCATGAAGCCCTGTGTCCAACCCCAGCACCACACAACCCAGCATGGTGGCAATCCTAGCACTGACTCAGGGCAGTTCAAGGTCACCCTTGGCTATGTAAAGAGTTAAGGCCTGAAGGAAAGCGTGTGTGTGTGTGTGTGTGTGTGTGTGTGTGTGTGTGTGTGTGTGTGTGTGAGAGAGAGAGAGAGAGAGAGAGAGAGAGAGAGAGAGAGAGAGAGAGAGAGAGAGACAGAGAGAGACAGAGAGAGACAGAGAGACAGAGAGACAGAGAGACAGAGAGAGACAGAGACAGAGAGAGACAGAGACAGAGAGAGACAGAGACGAGGTGGATCACATAGAGTGTAATGGTAAAGATAATTGCTGCCCCACAAATCTGATGAACTGAGCTCAATCCTAGGAATGCACATGGCAGAAGGACAGAACAAATTGTCCTCTGACCGACACATACATGCATGCATGCACCATGACACATGCACTCACACAGCCAATAAATAAATGTAATTTAGATGCTGAAGAGATGGCTCAGAAGTTGAGTTCATATTGCCCTGACAGAGGACCACAGTTCAGATCTCAGCAGGGAGCTCACAGTGGTCTGTAACTGGAGCTCCGGGGGATTCCATGCCTCTGGCCTTTGTTGGCACCTACACTCATGTGAACACACACACACACACACACACACACACACACACACACACACACACTTTTTTTCACACACACACACTTAAAAATAAAAATACCTTCAATGCCAGCACCAAAGAGGCAGTGGTAGACGGAGATACGTGTGAAAGTGGCCTGTTCAGATCTGTATAGTGACTTCCAGGCCAGCCAAGGCCACATGATGAGAGCCTGCCCCGCCCTCCTCCCCAGCAGCCATAGAAAGAACCTGGTGTGGTGGCACATGCCTTTAATTCCAGTACTTAGACTACAGAGGCAGGAGGATGTCTGTAACTTCAAGCCCTGCCTGTTGTTAATTATTGTCAGGCCTATAATTATTATTATGGCAGTATAACCCACTAGCAATCAATCAAGACACAGACATTTGTTATATTTTAAAATTGCCTTAGTTAACCTGGAAGAGGGCAGATATTAATACTCTAAACTACTTCCCATAGTGCGCAAGTATTGGATTCCTGCCCCAATCCCATGCCATCTGCTTCCAATAATTTCTATCAAGCTACCTCCCAGCCATAATCCCAAATACTTACTAGTGTTCTTCATCTGGGCCAAATCCTCCATCCATGCTGGCCATGTGCTTCTCCTACACCTAACCCATGGCTGCCTTCGTTCTTCTCTTTTCCTCCCCTCCAGACTCTCTTCTTCTCCAGATTCTCTCTGTCCCGCCCCCCCCAGCCACGCCTATCTCATTTGCCCTGCCCAAATGTGAAGGCCTTTTATTGGTCAAACAGGTTAGGCTTTCAGGCAAGGTGGGTCACAGAGACAGCAAGTAGTAATTAGCATCAAAATACATCAAATCAACCTCCAACAATTCTCCTTTTCTAAGTAAAAAGAAAAGGTCATTCTTTTTTATATACAGTAAGAACAATTATAAAAATTATAAAAACCAATAGGTAAGACTTACATACATAATGTCTAATCAAAAGGTATTTGGCAACCTTGAAGAAAATATTACCTGTTTTATCTTGGTGAGTCTAAAGTTTTGAACTAAATCAACATATACCAAAGTTCAAATCTATTAACCTAAAAGTATCTATCTAGACCTAAAAGTATCTTCTTAACTCTTAAAAAAACTAAGCTTAATTTTAAAACTATCTGGTCTTCAATCCCATCAGAGACTTGAGAAGGAATAAAGTTAACTACCTGAGTAAACAGGAAGTGCTTCCAAAATGGGAAAAAAAAAAGTGTGCTGCCTGAACAGTCACCCAAAACTCTCTACAACCTTGGAGCATCATCTTCAGCATAACGTCCAAAGCGCAAGCGCGCCCTCTGGTGGTCATGATCAGAACTCACCCCACGAGACAGAAGAGCGGCATATGAGGACTTGCCTTGAAAGGTCAAGAGCCCCAAAAGAGCATGGGGTCGGGACCTGCAAGCTGTGGGTTGACCCGAAGCGAATCCAATCTATGCTGGGCCCTTAGAGCAGTTTGATTTGTGTTGGCAACCGCTTTTGCTCACCCACAGCTGCAGAGAACGCCCAGGAAACGGGTTCTCCGAAGGCCCTAGGACATGTTCTGAGCCCAGGCGACTGACAAAAGAGTGCTCAGTCGTTTCCACACTCCCAGAGTGGAACGCACCAAGAGTTTACTGTGCTGGTTGCTCACCTGTCACCATTGCACTCAGAAGGTTTACTTGGGAACATTAGGACTTCAAGGTTAGCCTTGGCTACTTCATGAGTTTGAGACTAGCCTAGCCTACATAAGACCAAGAGAAGGGTCTCGGAGGAGACACCTCAGCAGAGGTAAGACATTAGCCACCCGAGGGAGGGGACTGTGATCAGGATGTAGGAGGGGGGTGAGGGGTGGGGGTGGGGGTGGGGGAAGACACTAGCCACCAGTCCTGATGACCTGAGCTGGATTCATGGGCCTTACATGGTGGAGTATATGAACACACTCCATGGACCCCGCCCCCAATAAATAAATTTAAAAAGAAAAATTTAAAGCAAGCAAACAAGAAAAAAATAACCCAAGCAAAAATAGCCCTTCCAAAGAAAGCAAAAAAAAAAAAAAAAAAACTAAAGGGAAAAAAAATTTTTTTTTACTATTTAGAATACTTATTCATATAACCAGAGATAAATACAGATGCTGATGTCACTTAGTGCACACCAGGCACCCACAATACAAAAGCTCACAGGTCAGTGCCTAGGCCAGCCTGCCCCTTATAGGAGCAAAAGAGAAGGCTGGCCACCGGTCCCCTTCTATTGCAAGCTCTGGAAAGGTTCTCAACATGTGGGTTTGGACCTCCTTGGAAGGTCGAGCTACCCTTCCACAGGGGTCACCTAAGACCTTATATTAAGATTCATAACAGTAGCAAAAATTACAGCTATGAAGTAGCAATGAAATAATTTTATGGTTGGGGTCACCACAACGTAAGGTACTGTATTAAAGGGTCGCAGCAATAGGAAGGTTTGGAATTACTGGTTCTCACAGTGTACAGCTCCGTGGTAGGGCTGTATTGGCTAATGTTCAGTCATGCTTTCTGCAAATCTACGAAAGCGGCAGCTTTGGAGAAGTCGGCTTTTTTTTTTTCTCCTTTTTCTTCCTGTTTTCTATAGGATTTTGTTCTGACACCTCTGGTAGACAGACCCATGGGCTGTTTAATTGGGCTAGGACAGTTAGCCTAGCCCGCTCCTCTTACCACAACAAAGCAGCAGTCCCTCACCTCCTTCCTCCTCCCTCCCTCCTGTTTTTGTTTTCTCACGTAGTCCAGGCTACCCTTAAACTCAGCCGGTCTCCAAGGATGGCCGCTAGCTCCTGACCCTCCTACTTGCACCTGCCAAGGGCTGGGATCACAGGCTTTACCACAACAGGCGGCCCTCGCCTCTCTTCTTAGACTTGAGAAGCCACACACTGCCAAGGTTTAAAGGGAGAACTGCTGCAATGTTAAGGAATACACGTGCAGGACGCCGGCTGGCCCCCCACTATCCCGAACTCCATTTCCCAAGCTCCCTTGCTGTTTGGGTGGTCACGTGACCAACTCTGGCCAGTAGGCTGTGGGCAGAGGCTTTACTGGGTCCGCCCCCACTTCGCTGGCTCTGTTTCTGCTGCTTGCCCCAAGATGGCACCCTTGTCCCTGGTGGGGAAGTAGAACCTCGGATCCTCACTGACATCCCACGGGGTGTATTACCTACTTCAGAGGCCCAGCCTCCACGGGTCGGCATAGCTTGGAGGTGAAGCGTCCCCCAAGAGCTCTCATGTTGGGACTACTTCCCCGTTTGGTAGAGCTGTCTTAGAAGGTGTGACCTTAGGGATGAGGTCCCTAGAGGCAGCCTTCGAAGAATATGAGTTCCCGGTCTGGTTCTCTGTTTCCTGGTCCCCAGGATGTGAGGAGCTACTGCAAGCTATTCTCTTAAAGCAGGAGCTGCCAAACTAACCCTACCTTATTTCTGTCACAGCACCAAGTCATGATGCCCCGAGGTTGCATAGCAGGTCCAGACTTCTGAAGTCCCTCTGTTTCTGTGTAAGCAGGGGCTTGATCTCCCCAGGGCTCTTCTTCAGCCAGGCAGGTGTTCAGGAATACCCGTGAGTGTTGCAAGGAGTTCCCCAGCAGGCAGGTAGAAAGTGGTACTTACTGGCAGGCTTTCTACGAAGTCCTTTGGCAAGTTGTAGTAAGGGGGCTTACGTGGAAAGCCCAAATGGGTCTGGACCCTTGAATACCCTCCCAGTTGCCTCTCCTACCAATTATGCTGTCATTAGGACTAGAGATACGAGCTTACTCCTGTAAAGTGAATGGCTATTTAATGGATTTCTGTTAAGAAGTTAAATATCAGCGGGGCGTGGTGGCACACGCCCTAATCCCAGCACTCGGGAGGCAGAGGCAGGTGCATCGCTGTGAGTTCGAGGCCAGCCTGGTCTAAAAAGCAAGTCCAGGACAGCCAAAGCTACACAGAGAAACCCTGTATCAAAAATAAAATAAAATAAAATAAAATAAAATACCCTCCCTTCCCCGGCCCAGTATATAAGCCTTTCTTGCTCACACAAGAGTAAAGAATACACTTTTATGAATGTCAAGATCCAAAGCACACGTAAGGAAAAACATCCTGTTACCCAGTGCTACTGTGTGACCCCCTTTTCACACCCACCTTATAACCTATTTATACTTCCAGGGTCTCTTGATTACTCACACCTATAACCTCAGCACTCCAGAAGCTGAGGCAGGAGAATTGCCTTGAGTTTGAGGCCAGCCCAGGCCGCAGAGACCTTGCCTCAAAACAAACAAGAAAACAACAATAAATATAAGCTAGTGAGCGGATTTCAATATTGAACTCGGAGAAATGTGCTTTCTACTTGGGTTGTATTGCCTTGACTTTTCTCTGAACCAGAGACCTTTTATGAGAATAAACACTTAAAAAGTGTTTAGTCTACCAACCAACGACCATGCACGGAGAGGACCTAGACCCCCTGCTCAGATGTGCTCCGTAGGCAGCACAGTCTCCATGTGAACCCCATAATATGGGGAGTAGGGGGTACGTCTAACATGGACCCTGTTGCCCACTCATTGATAACTTCCCCTTGACTGGGCGGCCATAGTAGTTCACAGAGGAAGAGGATGCAGGCAGTCCAGGTGAGCCTTGATAGGCTGTGGTCAGATGGTAGGAGAGGAGGGCTGCTCCTTTCTGAGGACTAGGTGAAAGGGGTGGGGTGGGGGGAGAGGGAAGGAAGTGGAGACCAGGAGGAGATGAGGGAGGTGGCTATAATCTGATGTAAAGTGAATACATTTAAAAAAATTTTTTAAAAAGTAATTTTAAAAGGAGTTCAATCTTAGTGTGATAGATTTCTAGAAGCTAATTTGCCACCTCGTTTTCTACATTTTGTCAAAAGTGAAATATTAATAATAATCTCATGCCAGTAATACTGGGGATTGAACCAGGAGCCTTGTGTATGCTAGGTAAGTGCTCTGCCACTGAGCCATATCCTCAGCCCAATGAGAATGTTCTGAAACTGCTGGCCTAAATATGATGCACACAGCTCTCCAGACAGCTAAAAACAGACCTTCGGGGTTGCTTGACCCCGCCCAATCGTTCTCATGCTACCTGTTCAGCGTTATCACTTGGGCTGTGATTCTCCGATGTTAGAGAAGCGGCTGACACAACTGGTTCCTCCAAACCCCGACATCAGCAAGAGTGTTTCCCATCCGATTTTAACGTGCTCAGTTGCTAAAATGAACGTTGAATTTGAAACTTAGCACAAGAACTTTGAAGTCGATAATACTTGCACTTTAAAAGTGTTACCGGTTCTGGCTCTTCGGAAGCACCTCACTTTGGCTGAGCTGGGCACTGAACCCAGGGCCTTGCCTTTGCTAGGCAAGCTCTCTGCCACTGAGCCATGCCCCCAGCCCCCCCTCTCCTGCTTTTAAGGTTCCATTTTTAAAGTCTAGACCTTATTGAGAATAAAGCAATCTGCAAACATGGCATTGAAAATTCAAGTCAGTGGAATGGGTCTCTTTCCTCCTGATGTTTCAAAACAGATTTAGGATGGAAACCTAGGAGGGCAAGGACTCAGAATCAATAGTCTGGGCTTCTGTGACATAAATGAGTTTCCCCATCCTTCACAGAATTATTTTTAAAAATAATACTAAGTTATATTTTCTATAGAATCCTAGCCACAGGCTTTATCTGAAAGTGGTCTCCTCTTCTTCCTTCTCACCCATAACTATTTTCCTAGCCCAAAAGCTACACTTAAAAAAATTTCAGCTATTAATTGCTATCCTGAGGATTGTGCTTTATTTTATTATTTTATTTTGTTTTTGAGACAGGGTTTTCTCTGTGTAGCCTTGACTGTCCTGGACTCACTTTGTAGACCAGGCTGGCCTTGAACTCACATCGATCTGCCTGCCTCTGCCTCCTGAGTGCTGGGATTAAAGGCATGCACTGGCTATGGTTGTATTTTAAACACACAATAATAAGTCAATTGTTCTGGGAACATGTTAAAAGAATAATGTTGTGTACATTTGGAGGGGGGTGTTATAAATTTATGGGGAAAAAGCAGAGAGGAAATGCAACAATATTAACAAAAAGAATTTGGTGATCAGAGGGCTGGAGAAATACATTATTTTGCTTGCTTGTTTCCCATTCTCCGCATTACAAGTGTTCGGTGACTTTGTTTGGTCATGAAGAAAAGTAAAAATGTAAAAGACATTTAGGAAATAGCACAGAACCTATTTCAGTTCATCTTCAAAATATACATGTTAATGGGGGTTTTAACACTCAGCAGTAACTGATGGGCACTGTACAGACACAGATGTTCCAAGAACACATAGGAAGGAATCCAAATATTATTGAGATTCCCAAATTTTCTCATCTTTGGGCTGCAGAGATGGCTCAGCTGTTTAAAGGATGGGCTCACAATATAACATTTTCTCATCTTTACTGTGTTAACTTAAGTGAGTCTCTAAGCGCCTGAGTGCGCTATTCTCCATATCTGTCACCAAATCCAGCCCAATTTTACAAGTCTCATGACAGGGTTCATTATAGGATGTAAAAATCTCCACTCTTCTCTGACTGCTTCCTTCAAACAAAAATCCAAAAAATAAAAAAAATTAAAAAATAAAATGAAACAACCAGGTCAAAGGGACAGACTTTCAAACTGACCTTCCTGTCTTTTAAAACCATCTGACCAAAAGGCAGCTTAAATTGATCCATCTGTGAACAATGAAAGTTCCCTGTAACTCTACCAAAACAGAGAGGGCTGGGAGGGGGGCGTTTTAAACATCTCAGAAGGCATCTGCTGCCTCTGGCTGCTCTTTCCCAGCATCCCTTCTGTTCCCCGTGGGACTCTCACAATTTAAGGGCCAGACACCCGTTGCTCAGTTGTGTGACATCCAAAAGACCCACTAGCCTGTTATTTTTCCCTATTAGGATGAATTTATTTATTCATTTATCTATTTCTAAACATTTTTATGCCGGGCAATGGTGGCGCACACCTTTAATCCCAGCACTCGGGAGGCAGAGGCAGGTGGATCTTTGTGAGTTTAAGGCCAGCCCGGTCTACAAAGAGAGTCCAGAACAGTGAAGGCTACATAGAGAGAGACCCTGTCTCAAAAAACCAAAAAGAAAAAAAGAAAAAAAAAAGGGTTTACAGTGCTGCTTAGGTGTTCACCTGTCCGCTCACCATTCAAGAGGAGGAGGCAGGGGGCCCAGGAGTTCAAGATCAGCCTCAGTTTCATAAAGAGTTTGAGGCCAGCCTGGCATACAGAGGATGCTGTTTCAAATTCACTCCACTCACTGAAGAGTGCCTCTTCTACCGAGGAATGCCCCAGCTAGGCTTCTTAGCATCCTTTTCTTTCTTATGGTTAACTCATTACTCTGTGTGAAATTATTCTGATAAGCAGTCCGCGGGACACAGAGGACTTGTGTTTCAGGAAAAACTTTCCCATCATGGGTAATGGTTAATGCTCCATTCTTCCCTGAGTTTGTGAATCTATTTTTATCATGTGGAGGTTTGCTCCTTGCTTGTCCCTTCTCTAACCAATAGCCCACTAAGATTATCACGAGACAAGCTTTTTTTTCTATCAGATATGGCAGCTTTTACTTTCAAAAAACCACCCTGTGTTAAAAAAAAAAAAGAATTAAAAAAGCATGAAAAACCAAAACAAACAAACAAGAAAACAAAAAAGCAAAACAAAAACAAAAACACCTCCCTGAGCTGGGTGTGGTATCGCACACCTTTAGTCCCAGCACTCGGAAGGCAGAAGCAGGCCGATCTCTGAGTTTGAGGCCAGCTTGGTCTACAAATCGAGTCCAGGACAGCCAGGGCTGTTACACAGAGAAACCCTGTCTTGAAAAACCAAACCCAAACCCAAAACAACAACAACAAAACAAAAACAAAAACAAAAAAACCACCACCCTGTTTCAGTTAAGGATTCATTGGTATTGATAAAACTGAGAACTGGAGGTAGAATCCCAGTTAGTTATGGAGCTAGTTTTGTTGTTGGGTTTTTTGGTTCTTAATGGTTTTTGTTTTTGTTGTTTGCTTGTTTTTTTGGTGTTCATTTGTTCAGCCCTCCAATCCAGTACAATGACGTATCTCTCTGGTTTCCTTCACACAGAAGCTGCTTAGCTTGTTAGCATTTGTTATCCAAGAAACTTACTGTGGCCCCCACAAGGCTTCGTTTCCAGCAGCATTCGGGCTCAGGCTACGGCTGGTGGATCCTTTCCAATGCTCTTTTAGATGTCCTTGGCTGTCAAGACCGGCATTATACCTGCAATAGTGGCATCCTTGACCCCTGGGCATCTAATCTTCCTGTCATTAAGAACTGATTTTGCCTTTCCCTTTATTTATGTGCACAAGAGGGCTCCTAGTATCGCACATGTTCTTCTCGACAGTTTGGAATACTCTTTAAATTCTTCAGGGGGTATTTCTGAAGGAAATGATGAGAGAACTAACTTCAATTCCCGCTTTTTGGAGAGTGCCTTTGGGATTGGAGCACTTGGACAAAGCGGCTCCTCCTGCCGGCAAGCCCATCTGATACTTGACTGTGTATGAAATACTTCAGTTTTGCTTTAAATACTGGCAGCAAGAGCTAACGTTCGGGGTTGGGGATTTAGCTCAGTGGTAGAGCGCTTGCCTAGCAAGCGCAAGGCCCTGGGTTCGGTCCTCAGCTCTGGAAAAAAAAAAAAAAAAAAAAAAGACAAAATAACAAAAAGACCAAAAAAAAACAAGGTAACTGGCACACACAACCTTTTTCATTTTCAAAGACCCCCAAGGACCCCCCAAGGGCATTTTCATTGCCTGGGGCAATATTTATTATTTGCCCTTTAGGATGTGGCAGTACCAAATCGGTTCCAGTCCGCAGGGAGGCTCCCGTGAAACATACAGATGCGGTGATTGACAGCCGGGTGACAGCAAAGGATGCAGGAAGCCCCACCCTCCTCCACGCAGGCAGCAGCTGGGGCCTTTCCTCCACTTTCGGGGAACGCCCCTTTGCCAGGTCTTTGGTAACTTTTCTCATTTCTTTAAGACCCGCGTTTGTGAATTCTGCCCCATATGTTTGGATTTTGAAAATAAAAGCAGGGTTCGCCTGGGTCCCACGCTCAGCCCAGAAGATGTTCCCCTCGCGACCAGCCCCACCCACCGGGGAGCGGGAGGTACCAGGGAGGAGGAGCGGGACTTTGCTCTGGCCAGCCCTGCCCACCGCATAATCTGCGCGTGCGCAGTAAAGTGAGCGGAGTGGGTTTTTTTGTTTTTTGTTTTTGGCTTCTTTAGCTTGCCGTATTTACCCGCCCTGCTCCGCGCGGCATACAAGGAAGTGGCTTCTTCCGGCTGAGAAGCCGGCGTTTGTGTCCGTATCTTCGCCACCAGCGATTACTACACAGAATGGCAGGAGTACGAGGGTCCGGAGAGAGTCGGGACACCGCTATGACCGTGGAGCAGGACATGTTCGATGCCGTCGTGATGGCTGATGAGAGGTGAGCAGAAGCCCGGCTCCGCCCCGCCCCAGCAGCTGCTCGGCCGAGCTCCGCTGTCCTCGGGGATACCCGCCTTCGCCATCTGCGAGCTGCCACTTCTTCTTGTCCTTTAATTGCCGCACATACGGCAGTATTCATGGACCCGCTGATGGATATGTCGGGCAGGCCCTTTTGGCTGCGGAAAGTCCCAGGGGAACGCCTGGGCGGGGCAGTGGTCCAGGGCTTCTTGGCCTCTCTGGGCAGGCTGCTCGTTGTGGGTGGGAACCTTCCCGGGTGAATGCTCGAGCCCGGCTGAGGGAGTGGGTCCTGACAGACGAAGAGGCACAGGCGCTCCCCAGATCCCCCACCTCCCAAGTGGGGAGCCTCACAGAGACTTAACGGAACATTCCTTCCACGATAAGGGTTGAATCCTCAGAGAGAGCATCCCAATAGTGGCATACTCTAATGATCTTGAGGGCAGTTTCTGTCTCTCTACAGAGGTGTGAAGAATCCTGGGTCTTTGGAGTGTTGTAGAAGGACAGCTTGAGTTATGATGGCACGTAGGCTCCGCTGCACCTACCTTGTAGATTCCTAGTGCATCCCAAGCTTGCTTGAATTTGTATGTTTACCTTTTTCCTTGTGGATTCTGGTAGCCTGCCGAGTTTGGAAGTTACTCATGTTAGAGATGGTCTATAAAGTTAGAGATGAAGGAACTTGGGCCGCTAGGCATCGGGGCTGTAGCTCCGTTGGTAGAATGCTTGCCATGCATGAAGCCCTCCAGTTTCTCTTGGAGGTGGTTGCTCACACCTACGATCTCAGCATTCAAGAGGTGGAGGGAGAGGTGTTGAGCCGGAAGTCAGCCTGGGCTACAATAGTAAGATCCCATCTCAAAAATGGAGATGGGCCACAGTAATGGGCGCCAGGGACAAGAGGAGCTAGGCCTAGAACGTGCATTTGATGACTTGGGTTTTAAGCTTTTCCTACTATAGTCCGTTGTGTCCTCTGGGATCTGGTTAATAGAAGGCAGGGAGACTTCTGCAGGAAAACTAGTGCCTGATGAAGTGTGTTTCTCTATCCCAGATTCCATGGGGAGGGATATCAGGAAGGCTATGAAGAAGGCAGTAGCTTGGGAATCATTGAAGGAAGGCAATATGGCATGTTACATGGAGCCAAAATTGGATCTGAGGTAAGTGGGAGGGTCACTTAGAAGTGACGTCAAGAGTTGGGCGTGGTGGCGCACGCCTTTAATCCCAGTACTTGGGAGGCAGAGGCAGGCAGATCGCTGTGAGTTCGAGGCCAGCCTGGTCTACAAAGTGAGTTCAGGACAGCCAAGGCTAAAACAGAGAAACCCTGTCTCGGACCGCCCCCCCCCCCAAAAAAAAGAAGTGACTTCAAGCCAAGTGGTGGTGTACACCTTTAATCCCAGCACTTGGGAGGCAGAGGCAGGTGGATCACTGGGAGTTTGAGGCCAGCCTGGGATACAAAGTGAGTCCAGAACAGCCAGGATTACACAGAGAAACCCTGTCTGGGGGGTGGGGGAAGTGACTTCATAGATGAGTGTGGTGGCCCATACCTGTGATCCCAACACTCAGAAGGCTGAGGCAGAAGTTCTAGGCCAGCCTTGCCTAGATAGTAAGATCCTGTCTCAAAAATAGGGCGGGGAAGTAGCTCAACAACAGAGCACGCACCCAACAGTGCCCAGAGGATAAGAACAAAGGCATGGATCCTTTTCCTCTGCAATTGATCCCAGAGCATCTGACCTCTTCCCACGGCAAGGCCTTTGGTGGGAATCTATAGCCCAGCCAGAACGTTCTTAGCACAGAGTCACCAGAGCTTGCTATGGGAGTATTACAGCATCTCAGTCCTCACCCTGAGTGTGCCATGTTTACAGTGAAATTCCATATGCCCCACAGTTTTCCTCCCCTTGCCTTTTCCTTGCTTAGCTCCTTCTTCCATATCACTGAGGGGGTCATGGTGGTATCAGATACCTGATGCCACAAAGCAGGTCCCTACAGACTGACGGACCTGAAACAGCCATCTTTTGGTTATGCCACACAGTACCCTCATGTGTCAGTAGGGCTCCAGTCTTATTTGAAGGCTTGGCTTAGGTAGCACACTATGTAACTGGTACCCTCTGCTTAGTTGTCTTCACGACATCCCAGAACAAGTAGCCAATGAAAGCAAGGCCGAAGTGGCGTTGCTTTTTCTATCCAATCTCAGAAACTAGACCCAGAGGCTAAGCACCCTGCTTTCCTGTTGTGTACACACGAACCATGGACAAGGGCCAGGAGCAGCTCATAGATGTACACAGAGGATGAGCATCACCGATCTTATCTCGGGGTCCAACACTGTTTAGTTTCCATTGCCTAAAACTCATAGGTTCTAGAGAATAGCCAAAGAAGCAGTGTGGAAGGCCACTTCCACCCAGCCCTGTGCTTTGAGATCTTGGTAATTGGTGTGGCGTGGCTGAGCGCTTACCACCTTCACTCTGGGCTGTTTTTCAATTCACAGATTGGGTGCTACCGGGGTTTTGCTCTTGCATGGAAATGTCTTCTACACGGTGGCGCTGGTGACAAAGACAGGTGAGGCTGGGGCTCCCTCTCTCCTTCCCCCCCCACCTTATTTTCCCTCCCAACCTCTCATCAGCACAGGGTCAGCTCTGAGTGATCCTAACATGCACAACTACCTGAGTTCTGAGTACTGAGTCTCGTCTGTGATACAGAAATAACAGTTGGCCACCTCAAGGTACCCGGTGAGCACTGGATGACGGTACACCTCAGGTAATGTCAGGTGGAGCCTACCCCGATGTCCGTTTCTCACCTGGGCTTCAGATAAACATGCTGCAACGGTGTCCGTGGCATGAGGCCTCAGAAATGCTGGCTCTCTAGCCAGCATGGTGGCCCAGGACTGTCCAGGACAGTCAGGGCTACACCAAGAAGCTTGGTCTCGAAAAACCAAAAACCAAAAAAAAAAAAAAAAAGGAAATAGAAGAAAGAAAGAAAGGAAGGAAGGAAGGAAGAAATGCTGCCTAGCCAGGTGTGGTGGTGAACATCTTCCATCACAGCTAGAGGCAGGCAAGTCTCTCTGAGTTCAAGGATAGCCTGGTCTACATGGTGTGTTCCAAAAGAACAGGACAAAGCCAGGCAGTGGTGGCACATGCTTTTAATCCCAGCACTTGGGAGGCAGAGGCAGGCGGATCACTGTGAGTTCGAGGCCAGCCTGGTCTACAAAACGAGTCCAGGATAGTTAAGGCTACACAGAGAAACCCTGTCTCAAAAAAGAAAAACAAAAACAAAGCAACAACCCCCCCCAAAACAAAACAAAACAAGAAACAAAACCTAAAAGAAAAGGACAAAAAGAAAAAGAAAAGAAAAAAAAGAAATGATGACTCTATTACCTACAGTGTCTCATAGCCAACCAGAACACGTTCTTTTGTTTTTGTTTTTGAGACAAGGGTTCACACTATGGCCCAGACTGGCCTCCAACTCACCGCCATCCTTCTGCCTCAGGCTCCTGCATGCTGGGCTCCCAGACAAGTACTAGCACGGGCAGCCAGAATTCAACCTTTTTTGGCACACACAGCCCCTAGGGAGTGTCACTGCTCTTTGACCTGTGTTGCCTTTGGTAGCTTGTCTTGCTGTGCTCTGCCTGCCTTGGCTCAATGACCTGCCCCATCTGCCTGCCCAAGGCTGGGAGGGACCCTGAACTGAAAGGCACATTGCCCCTGTGTGCACAGGCTTAGGGTTGGGCTAGCATTGTGTGGTTTTCCTACACCTGCTGGCTTGGCCTGGCACAGGAGGGCCTGGAGGACGGTACTAACCAAGGAAGCCAGGAGGATGGCAGCTCCCTGCCTGTGGCACACTCTTTGAGTGTCTAGGACCCATACCATGTTCAAAAGTAAGACCAAGGCTTGTGATTAAGTATGGGGTTCTGGGATCTCCTCTTTGAATGTCCATCACGTGATTTACTCCCCCTTCCCTTCCCCTTTAGTTTTGTTTTTTTCAAGATAGGGTCCCTCTATGTAGCTTTGGCTGTCCTGGACTCGCTTTGTAGACTAGACTAGCCTCAAACTCACATTGATCTGCCTGCCTTTGCCTCCCTGAGTGCTAGGATTAAAGGCGTGCATCACCTCGTCCAGCTCTGGCATCTCCTCTTTTTTAAAATTTGAGACAGGGTCTGTCTATTTAGTCCTGGCTGTCCTGGAACTCATTATGTAGACCAGGCTGGCCTCAAACTCAAAAGAGCTTTTCCTGCCTCTGTCTCCCAAGTACTGGGACTAAAGGCGTGTTCCATCAAGCCTGGCTCTCTACTGGTTTCTTTACTGTGAGCTGGTGGCAGCAAGGAGACTGGGCAGCCTGATCCATTAGGAATTCTGTTGGCTGCTCATGCCACCACTGGGTGGCAGTCACAGCTGAGCCTGGCTGCCATCCTTTTCCAGTGGTCCCTCTAGCTCCGAGCCTACAAGTTCCCCAGATGGAGTAAGAGGCCCCTGGTGAGCCATTGCTCCACAGCAGGTGGTGGCCAGCACTGCCCAGAGCCGGGAGGCACGCTTAGCTGCCCACTGCTCTGAAGATGCAATGGAGTGGGGCCTATAGTCTTCCCGCGTGACAGCCTTTCCCCCATGCATTCCAGCAGGAAGATGAAGGTGGTGGAGGCGCTGATTGCACTGCTGCAGTGCTTCCCCTATGATGACCCCACTTACGAGAAGCTCCAAGAAGACCTGGACAGAATCAGAGGGAAATTCAGGCAGGTTTGTGCTCCGAAGCCTCTGTCGGTGGGATGTGCCTGAGTGTGCTGTGAGGGCAGGGCTGGTGCAAGCCCTAGCGTTCACGCGATGGCAGTGTTGGGCAGTGTGTGCCCAGGTATAGACCCAGAGGAACTCGCTTCCCTGCCCCTTGATAGGGCCTGAAAAGGGGCTGGGGGTGGTGTGGCAACGACATTGCCTTTGGGCTCATGCTGGGATAGGGAAGCTGCAGCTAGCGGAGGCGTGTCCTCACCCTGAGCTGAAGTGCAGGAGGCGTGTCCTCACCCTGAGCTGAAGTGCAGGAGGTGTAAGACGTGGTCTCTCGGTGCTTTCAGCTGTGCTCACTGCTCAACGTGCAGCCGGACTTCAAGATGAGCGCAGGAGGCTCTGGACTTACGTTCTGACGACTCACAGAGGAGCACATGTCTGCGCATCAAGAGTGATTAAAGGCGAGCCTGAGAGACACCCGTTGTTCTGTGGGACGACAAGTTTGGCCTCTTCCCTGAGGCTTTGCCTAGGTAGCTTGCAGAGAGGTCTGACCATCCTGCCTTCTGCACAGTGGCAGCACACTCAAGAGACTGCTTGCCACTGGCCAGAGTGAGTGGCTTTGTCATTCCAGAGGTCCTGGGTAGGGTTACCCTGAGGTTAGGACTGAGAGAAGCAGGCTGGTATGAAGTCAGTTAGTGGGAAGCCATGGCACGTTCCTGCATTTCGCTCCATCCCTCTGGTAGCCCCAGAGGTGGAGACTTACCGACTAAAGAGGTGATAACATAGAACTATCTAGTCTGAGGGCCTGGCAGCAGAGCTGGCTGCCATCCCAGATTTGTGTCCTGCAGTGCCACATGGTGCCTCTGCCTCCAGCATGTGTAGTCGTTGCCTATACCACTAGGACCCAGATTCCTGCAGTGTGCACGGGACTCGGGCTCCATTGGCCTTGGTTTGCCTCTGCATGCCCTGCTGAGAATGCAAGGCTAGCCTGATACTGAGGAAGCCGAGGCATGGCCTTCATGCTGCCCCCAAACAGGTGTGGGATGAGCTGTACACATTAAAAAGTGGCAACAGAATCAGAAGGAGTGATGCACGCCTTCAATCCTAGCATCGAGAGGCAGAGGCAGAGGCAGAGGCTGAGGCTGAGGCTGAGGCTGAGGCAGGTGAATCTCTGAGTTTGAGGCCAGCCTGGTCTACAGACTGAGTTCCAGGACAGCCACGGCTACACAGAGAAACCCTGTCTCAAAAACTAAAACCAAAACCAAAAACAAGTGGCAATGGGGAACTACTGGGCACCAAAGCAGGACTAGATCATGGTCACCACTGTGACAGCCTAGGGACTTGCCTGTGTGACACTGTACTTCCAAGCAGCTTGTGTTGTCTTGCATGATATTTACAGGCAGGTATAAGGTGAGCTGGCATGAGTGGGCTCAGTGCTGCCATGCATTTCACAGGTGTGGACACATTTGACAGCATGTGTTGATATGTCCTCCTTTGGGTGGCCCCACTGTACCCTGGCTGTCTGTACTCCAGTTCCAGAGCTTGACATGAAGAGGTCACCATGGATGCATGCCACTTGGAGTTTTGGGTTCTTTTTTAATTTTAATTTTCTTAGAGACAGTCTCACTACATAGTCTAAGCTGGCCTCAAAGGGTGATCCCCCTGCCTTAGCCTCCTGAGCGCTGGGATCTCAGGCCTGCGGCCCTAGGACAGTATTTTTCACATCATTCTGCGTCATCTTTGTAGAGCTGGAGCTCTCCCTCTGTGCATCAGCCCAGTCGAGTCAGAGGGAGGAGTGGTGCCTGGAGCCCAGGGCACTGAGCATCTGGCTTCCTGAGCCTGGTGTGGCCTCTCACATGTCCAGCACCGATCTCCCAGCTGCTCCCGGGTTGGGTACTCTCCAGTGTGTTCTCTGGGCATTGGGCGCAAAGGGCTGTGACTGCTGTTTTGATCATGTTTTACTTTTCTTTGTTTTGGTTTTGTTTTTTTGTTTTTGTTTTTTTGTTTTGTTTTGTTTTGTTTTGAGACAGGGTTTCTCTGTGTAACAGCTCTAGCTGTCCTGGAACTCGCTCTGTAGTCCAGGTTGGCCTTGAACTCATGGAGATCTGCCTGCCTCTGCCTCCCAAGTGCTGGGATTAAAGGTGTGTGCTGCCACCACCACCCGGCCCATATTTTACTTTTCTGTTTGGGAAGAATAAATAGTATATTTTAAAGCAGCAGTCTGTCTGGGCTCGTTTGTAGTGACAGCTGTTGCAGTCCTCCAGTGCCGAGATGCTGCAGTGGGCCTGGTGGGCCTGTTGCATTCTGCCTTGGATTTGATACCACAGGTAGCAGTTACTTGTTTTTAAATTATCTGTATTATTGTTACCTCAGCACACCCAGCTAGCAATCAATCAAGATACAGACACTTGTTATATTTTAACACTGCCTTAGTTAACCTAGGGCAGGGCAGACATCAATCCTCTAAACTACTTCCCATAGTGGGGCAGGCATGGGATCCCTGTCCCAATCCCGTGCCATCTGCTTCTAATAACTTCTTTCAAGCTACCTCCCACCCATAATCCCAAATACTTGATAATGTTCTTCATCTGGGCCAAATCTCCGTCCACGCCAGCCACGTGCTTCTGTTACTAGTTCCGCTCTTGCCTCTAGCCCTCGCCCTCTCATTTCCCTGTTTCTTCTTCCTACTCCTCTCACTTTATGCGCATCAGGTGTCAGAGCCCCCACCCACCAGCAGAGCCTGACACCTTCATGCTCCTGCACATGGCCTTGACCTCTGCCTACTTGCCTGACACCTTCATGCTCCTGTATGTGGCCTTGACCTCTGCCCACTTGACCCTTTCTCGAAGTCTACGTCTAGTCTCCAGGACGCTGTGGTCACCCCAAAAGGTCTTCTGGATCACAGTATAGACAGAGTGCCTAGGACCATTCTGTCATGGAATTGCGCCACCTCCTCCCACCACTGAGATGGTTGTATCTGCTATGAAAGGTGACATAAGTCACGAGAAGGATGCTACTGCTCTTGGATGCTGTCCCATGGAACTGCCATCGGCAACCGCAGGCAGCAGTGGTGAAGCTGGACCTGATGGTGGCAGTCAGGCACCAGTGAAACCTGTGTCCTTGATATCACCTGAGCTGCTGGCCAATCCTGCCTCCTCAGACCATGTCCTGTGAGCTATAAGTGTCCTTACTACCAGACCGGTTTCTGTCACCCATCCCCGCCCCTGTTCTGGCTGGCTCTCTGGCACAGCAACCTTCCTGTGTCATCCGTTGTGAGCATCACTTTGTCATATGCCAGGGATTGGAGGTCTGAGGCAGAAGTGTCTTGGCTGGCTCCTCTTCCAGCCCAGCTTGCTGCCTGCATGAGAGCGTGGCAGTATTTAGAACCATCCAGGAGACACACCGCTGGGCACAGCTGAGATGATGTTTCCAGGGAGGCTTGGCTGAGGAGGGAAGGACCCACCTTGAATGTACTGTGTCCCATGAACTGGGATCCTGGATTGAAGAAAAAGAAAGCTGGCTGAGCACCAACGTTCATCTCTCTCTGCTTCCTGATTGTGCATATGCTGTGACTGTCTGCCTCGGGCTCCTGTTGCCATGCCTCTCACCATGAGAACTCACCTTATAAACTGTGGACAGAATAGACCCCCCCACCCCCCCACCCCCCACCCCCCACCCTACTTTGCCCCTTAAGTAGCGAGAAAAATAACTAAATACAGGGCCTCAGGCTTGCAGAGATACAGTGGTGTGACCCCTAATAGGAAGTCTGTCTGTGACTAGGGCCAATTTCAGTCTGAGGCTAAATACTAAATGAAGTACTGTGCAAAGCTAGTGTTAGTAAGGATTTAAAAAAAAATAAAGATTATGGTTAGGTGGGGGTGGTGGTCCATGCCTTTAATCCCAGCACTCAGGAGGCAGAGGCAGGGGGATCTCTGAGTTTGAGGCCAACATGGCCTACAGAGAGGTTTCAGGACAGCCAGGGAAACCCTGTCTTGGAAAAAAAAGTGTGTATATATTAACATATATTTTACATTACATATAATTTATATATAATTACATCTTATTTTTGTATACAATGTAATTACATTATATATAATTGATATATATATATATATATATATATATATATATATATATATATATATTGCATTTTATGTGCATGAGTTTTTTACTTCCACCACAGGGGGGCAGTACCTGCAGAGATCAGAAGAAGGCATCAGGTCCCTTAGACCTGGAGTTAGGTATGGTTGTGAGCCACCATGTCGTGCTCAGGGCTGAAGCTGAGTCCTCTGCAAGAGCAGCAAGTACTCTTATGCTTGTCCATTTTCCAGCCCTGTTGGTAGTGAAGTTCGGTTTTGTAGGATTGTAGGGACGAGTGAGACCAAACATTTTGCCTGGAGTTTGCTCTCAGCCCACAGTGACTAAGTGGAACACCCCATACCCTAAGTCAAGGCCACAGCTTATTTTCTCTTTATTTTGTATTCACCCCAAACCTTTTCTCCCTCTTCCTCAAAGTAAAATGATGACGATGATGATGAGGGGGCTGGACGAAGGAGCTGGAAGTTCTGTTTGCCAAGTCCTGACTTTTCCTCATGCCGCTAAGTCTACATGTGCAAGACAGCGACACAGGCTGGCAGGGTGGCTGCTGCTGGTCCCAGTAAGGGGCCAATTCTAGACTGGACACAGCACAGTGGGGAGAGAGTAGTTTGTGCCAGCTGCTCCAGCCTGCTTTCTTGTTCAGCTGAGCCTGTGGCAGGTCTTGGATCTAGCAGATCCAGGAAAACACGGACTTATAAAGAAGAAACCTGTGTCGAAGGAGCAGTGACTGAAGAGGGTGTCAGATGTCCCAGCCCCTGTGTGGGCCTTTCATGATGGATGCCACCTTCTGAGAACACAGAGGTAGGGGAACACTCAATTGCCTGAGGAGGTGGCAGAGAGACTTCTGTGAAGGGAGGCTCCCATGTCAGCTTTGGGGTTCAACCTACAGATGACCAGTGTGTACTGACTGCGGAGATCACCACACTGTCCATGGTCGTCCCAGTCTTTATGAACAGAGCCAGGAATTGGCATCTCAAGAAACTGAAGTCACAAGGCAGGCAGTCAGAGAAAATGAGGTGTTGTGGAACCCCCGAGTCCTGGCGACCAGGAACCAGCCCCCAAAGGTCAGTGGCCTGTGGCACTAGTTGACCCCACCACCATCTTACGGCAGTGTGGAGATGTAGGGTAGGTCTCTGTAACTAGTCACAGAGATAACCACACCCCGTAGGAGACGGCAGGGTGGGCCCCAGGATTCCAGCCGTTGCTTCTGGCTGTCCCCAGCAGCAGAAGTCTTAGGAGCTAGAAAGTTGACAGGAAGTAGGGCTCCGTTACTCAGCGCCCATGAGATCGTCATCTCTGATGGGGTGGGACTTTGTGGTGATGTAGCTGACATCTGACTTTGGCAGAACTGGACCTTGGTCTGTCATTGGGCCCCATCTGGGGTAAATAAGGTTTTGATCACATCTCCCAGGAGTTAGGGTGACCTCAGGTTAGTGTTCTAAGCAGGGAAGTCACTTTTTGCCTTTCTGTCATCAGCTTCCCAGTGGTGCTTTCCACAAGGTCCTGTCCGCCCTGGCCTGCAGAGCTAGGGTCCTGTCCCTATGCTCCATGCACGGGGTCCTATTCTTTTCTGGAGAGCATGCATCTGGGAACCCAAAGGTCTGAAGACTTGGGAGTGCTGGTCCCATTCTCCAGCTAGAGCGTTACTGCTGCCGGCGAGTGTGTACCCCTGAAAGCAGAGCCTCTGAACCTGCAAGCTCAGAGGCCTGCCACCCACCGACTGATCTGCTTTGGAGTAGCGTCTTAGCCGTCTTGCCCAGCTAGGAGTTTGTGGTTGAACCTTGAGCAGGGAAGGTCTGCTCAAGCATGGCTGGGCCTTTGCTATCAGCTTGAAAGTCCTGGAAGCAAATGGCTTCTTATTTCAAAAAAATAAAAATAAATAAAAAAGGAAGTGGACCCTGAGGAGGAGGTCATGAGAAGCTGCAGCCTTTAGACCCAAGGCAGCCTGCAAACAGGGAGGCCAGATGAGCAACACTGAGGCTTGACAGGAACCACCAGAAATGGAGTGGCCCAGCCATACACAGCTTTGCCCCTTAGGCCCCTGAACAGAGCCCCCTGTTGCTTAAGCCATGTCATTTAGCATTTGTCAGGGCTGTCCCAGACGCCAATGCCAGTTCCCTCTCCCTGTCAGAGTTGCCATTTTTCTACTTTACAGGGTAAAAGATCTGGGCACACAATCCACACCCAGCCCGGCACTGCAGGTTCTTCCTGAGAAATCAGCGTTAGCTTCCCTAGTTTCCACTGCCTCTGCCGGCAGGTGACAGGAGTGCCATACTTCAGAGAATGACCAGGAGGCCCTGTCTTAGGTTTCATAGCCCTGCATCTGAGTGGCAGGGAGGGGTCTGCTACAGACAGCTGCCCACGCTTCCCCTCCGTGCCTGCTGCTGGGGAGGGAGGTGATGGTCTCTTCAGGTTGGTGTGGTCATCTGCAGCTCTGGGATATGCACAGTGTGCCCTGGGAGAGGGACCTAGCAGAGATCAGAGGTCTCTCCAAGTCTTCCCAGCCTGCTTTGCATAAGGCAGGGGTAATCTAACACCCAGCTTCTTAAACTGTGGGTCCCAACTCTGTGTGGGGTCATAAAAAAGTAGGAACAGGAAAAGATATCTGAACATGCAGTGAGCAAAAAGTTAATATTTTAGAAATCGTATGTACTGGACATGGTGACATACACCTTTAATCCCAGTACCCAGGAGGCAGAGGAAGAAAAATCTCTGAATCTGAGGTCAGCCTGGTCTACATGGTGATTTTCAGGTCGTTCAAAGTTACATAGTGAGATCCTGTCTAAAAATAAAATACATCAAATGCTTAATGAATGGACCCCAGGGATGTTTCTAGAAACGCTTACCTATGTTGCACCCCGTAACTTCACTGCAGCCTCACTTCTGCACACTCTACAGCATGGGGTTATTTCATTTGTGCCAGTGCACACCACCTGAAACACCTTAATTCAGACTACAGTCGTAGAAAGTGCTGTGCTCATGCTGTACACATGGTGGTTTCCTTATAGCTAGCTAAGGCCGGTGTGTCAGGCCTCAACATGTGTCAAATGGGTTATATTGTATTAGAATGTCTGATTTTATTTTATTTTTTTTGAAAAGAAATCATGCATACTTTATTATCCAGAAAAAATATATACTCAAATATTAAGGCCTGGGACATTGGGTTAACAAACTGAAGGAAGGCACAAAATGAGCATCTAAATAGAAAGAATAAGGTAAATGGGAAGACCCAAATGTCACTGTAAAATATGTAACCTAGAGTCCATTTAGAGGAGTCCAAGCATTTGCACTCCACCTAACACATAGTCTTATACTAAAATCTAATATTGTCACTTTCTTCAAAATGTGATCTTCTGTCTTCCACACATACTTAGCTTCCATCTACCCGAGGAAATGAGCTAAGTGATCCCCTCAATAACTAAAACTGTTAAAAATCTTCTAAGAGTATATTGTTTCCTCTGTACATTGCAAATATAACTACATATTTAAGGAAATGGTTAGAGGATAGTTTGTGGGCTCAGTGGAGTTTACACACATACACACAATGTAAACACAAACACAGGAACACAATTGTTTGGATATGATCATTTAGAACTATTTGGAAAAGAAATCTTTGTGATATTCTGTGAGGCTCATGGACCATGCCTCCAGGGTAATTAGCACAGACCTTCTGAGATGAAGTAGAATGTCTGATTTTAAAAGTTGACTTTATTTTCATTAAAAACTGTTCAGTGAAATTTGCCTTGGGATGAAGACAGAATTCACAACAGTTTCTGCACTGGCGCTAAGCACATTTTTATACTATGTATGTATGTATGTATGTATGTATGTATGTATGTATGTATGTATGTATGTGAAGTGGTACTCTCATCATTGGCCATTATAAAATCAAAATGTTTGACCAGCTCTAAAAAAAATGTTGACTATTCAGCCAAGATTTCTTCCTTTTAAAAAATTTAACTTTCTGTGTATACTTCTTTTGCCTTCATGTATGTCTGTGTACAGTGCATATGCCTGGTGCCCACAGAGGTTTGAAGTACAGCAATGAGCTGCCATGTGGGTGCTGGGAACCAAGCCTGGATATTCTGGAAGAGCAGCCAGTGCTGTGATTCCCAAGCCATCCTTCAGCCCCCCTAAAGGATTACATTGACTAGGTTAATTGAGATGGGACCATCCACTCCCAGCATGGGAAGCAGCATCCTACAGGCTGGGGCCTGGGCTATCTAAAAAGGAGCAAGTGGGCTGAGCACCCATGTTTGTCTCTTTCTGCCTTCCATATGGATGCAATGTGAGCAACTACCCTGAGCTGCTGTTGCCATGCCATCCCACCACGATGGACCTTTACCTGTGAGCCAGATAAACCTTTCCCCTTAAGTTGCTGTTGTCTGGTATTTATCACAGTGACAGGGAAAAGAACTGAGGCAGGTGTCCCAAAAGGCCCAGGTGTTAGAGACTTGGCCTAGCGGCTCAGGGCAGAACAAGGCCAGGAAGAATGCCCCGAGCACTGGGCTGGGAGGCCATCCCCACACAGATGGCCTCAAGGGTGAGGCCTCTCAGTTTTAAAGTGGCTCCCAGCTGACAGGCTGTCTTGGCTGTCCCTTGGGGACAATTCAAAGATTTAATGGATGCCACATTCTGAGAGGCTGCAGGCCCAGTGAGGCCCCTTCTGTCTTCTCTCTCCCCATCCTCCTCGTGTGCCCTAAGTAACAATGCCTCTGGATCTGGGCCCCAAGGCTTGCCGCCCTGAGCTGCCTGCCCACCATCCCCACCACCCCCAGGCTATTGTCGGCTGGCCCTGTGGTGTGGCGATGGTCTATGGGGCCCTGCCGGCTAACGGACTGGGAACGGATTAGAGGTCCTGCACTTGCTTTGCCCTCTTGCCCAACCATTTGATCAAAGACATTCCTGAGATGACAGCCCTGAGCAAGAGAGCCAGCTCAGCTCAGCCAGGAGTACAGCATCCCACCAGCCCTCTGCTGTGCCCGTGTGGGGGTCCTTGTGTACAAGCCTGTCCACCTCATATTAACTAGCCGGTGCACCCCACACCAGACACACACAGGCTGTCACATCAGCCCATGTACAGGTTTGCCTGGCAAGCATTCCTGGCAGTGTCAGCTCCTAGCACTGGCCTTTTGTGGCCTGCACAGCCTTGCCACCAAACACAGAGGCCAGGTCCCAATAAACATCGATTGCCTCCTGGGTTACCATGGCAAGGGCTCTGGGACACTGCAGGGGGGACACACAGTCCTATTTTTCTGCCTTGTGTTCCACCCCTGGGAGTCCTCAGCCCCCAATGCTGACATTTTGTGGGTCCGGGCAGCCTAGATCCTCTATAGGGTTAGTGAAGGCCTGCTTTCTAGGACAAAATGCTGCAGTTGGGCTGGCACGTGGGCAACAAGCTAACTTCATCACACTTAGCCCTATGGTGTGACGTCAGGAAGGGAAGGCCACGTACAGTCACATGTGTAATGTCATGCAGAAGCTCCTCAGGGGTCACACTCACTTTAAGCCCCGTAGGGACAAGCAGAAATGAAGGTTGGGGCAGGTCCAGGGAGCTGAGGCTTAGAGAGGCCAGGCAGGTTCAAAACCTTGGTTCAGCTGAGAGAGGTGGGATGGTTCAGCAGGGTGGGGGCTGCCGGCTCGAGAGAAGCCTGGCCGGGATGCATAGCAAGGCCCCGTGGAGCTGGTGAGGACCAGCCTTTGGGCTTCTTGAAGAGACAGTTGAGTGTGTTTGCTCTCTGAGTCTGTCTCTGAGGGCCCTCAAAGAGCTACTGTACCATCACCCTATGAACAGGAGTGTCTACACATCCCAGCTCCCCCTTCTAGTGTTAACAGTTAAATTTGAGGGTTAGAATCTGGAGTGGCCAGTGGCATCAGGGGGTTCACTGCTGAGCCAAGGAAAGAGGCTTGGGCATCAGCAATAGCTGGCCATCACAGACCGCTAGATGTCCCTGTAGAGACTGCACCATGGTGTGAGTCTACACGGTTGATGATGATGCTTGCCCATTGCACTTGGGTGTCCTTCCATGACCAGCTTTGGTAGGCAGTGGTCGAAAGCAGCAGCCGCCGCCACAGCAGCCGCAGCTGCCGCCGCAGCAGCCGCTGCCACCTTCATCTGAGAGTGTATGCTCAGCCCCTTGCTGTTTGTGTCTGAACTCCTAGGACCACTCTGCTGCCCTTGCTGCCTACCTGCTTCATCCCAGCATATCCTGTTGTGTCTCTCCTATACCATTTTCCCCATCAGCCCATCAGCCCATGACAAGCCTGCCCCCCAGTACTTCTAAGATCCAAGGGGAAAGCATTTTTCCACCTCAGTGCCCTTTGGACTTTTCCTGGGATGCTGAAGGCCCCATACCCATTCTCCCGGACATTGCGTGGCTGTAGGCAGAGGCAGTCTGCCAATTCCTGGGTCCCCAGCCCTATAACAGCCTTTGACATTTATATGGAGCTAGACTGCCTTTCTGGATCCTGCCCTCAGGCAACTTCGTCCAAGATGGGGACTATGCCTTCATAAGGCACCAGAAGCGACACTGGAGTCTCTTCTGGCTCGGTGCTTTCTTAAACTCCCATGGGGTAGGTCATCTGGCAGGGGCCTCCTTTGCCTTTGTGTCACTGTGGGCCTCTCTCCTCACCAAGTCTCTTTCTGCTTTCATCATTCAGGCCAGATGGTGTTGCCTACATTCCACCCCCGCCGCCACCTTCCAGAAGGGCAGGGGCCACCCTGGTACCAAAACAGCCAACCAAATGCCACCTTGTAGAAGGTGATGCCTAAAACAGACCTGGGTCATACCACCTGTACCCCCAGGGTTTGGAAACAGTGCCAGTCATGAGCAACTGCCACCTAGGTCTCCAGGAACTGTGTGAAAGGCCACCTTGGGCCTTGGCCTTAACACTAAGCATTGCTCTCTGGGCGCTTGGCAGCACCTAAGTACAGTGATTCACCCAGAGCAAACAAGCATTTGCGCCAGATGAGGGGCAGTGAACGCGGGCTCTGTTGATCTTCTGTCTGCAAATAAGCAGTAGGGCAAGCTGGCAGCGACAGAGACCCAGAGCCGCTTCTGATCAGTGGCTGCCGCTGGCCTCCCTGACGCCAGAGGCTCCCACCCTGGTCTTACCTGTCGACACCCTTCCCTTTGGGAATCCCGGGTGGCCAGAGATGCCACCAAACACCCTAGGGTGCTGAGGACAGTCTGGGTCTCACTTAGCTATAACATCAAGATGGCAAGCCCCCACCTCCATTCCTGTCTCGAGGGGCCCAGAAAATACAGGCAACATCAAGCTGGGATTTTACCAATTTTATTTCTAGACTTTTTGTCCTTTTTTTTTTTTCCTGGACCATGCTGGTCACATGTCCGTGCTGGGAAGCGCCATGGTGTGTCAACCAGAGATACATAAAGCCAACCTGGCCACCAGCCAGAGCCCCTCAAAGCCTTTCACATCACAGGGCAGACTCCATGGACCCATCACCAGCCTTTGGCCTTTTGGCCAAACCCTCACACATTACCATGGACACAGCGGCCCTCAAGGGTCCTGCCTGGTTCAGACTCCTCAGCTAGGCTGGTTGTGACCGTGGAGGTGACCATTTTGGTTTGGCAGCTTGCTAGGGAACTTGGGGGCCTGCAGCACTGCAGCTGGCTTCGCCAAGGCCAAGTCTTTAAATTAGCACAATGCTGTAGTTAACACAAAACAAGACAGAACACTAGAACCTAAGAGATTAAATGATGGCACCGGAGATGCAGAACAAATCCCTCCGGGCCCAGCAGCATGGTGACGTGCACAACAGGCCGCTACAAAAATAACAATATTGATAACTAACAAAGAACAGTACAGTTGCCCCGACTGACTGCTGTGATGCTATGTCCCAGATCAAATGAAGGGCCCAGCACGACAGGTGCAGGGGGATGAATGATTCCCCCATCAGGGTCCAGGAGGCAGACTGCCCGCCCGCCCGCCAGGCCCGGCATGGCTAGGTGAAACATGAGGTATTGTGAACAGGAACCTGTTTTTTTTTGGAATACAGCGGTTATCACATTAAGCCAAAATTGATCACAACTAAAAGAAAAGAAAACAAAACAAAAGTACAAAAAAAGGGCATCTGTAAATACACTCTATGAGGAAATTAAAACTTGAACATGGCAGTTTATGACATCATAAAAAACAAAACAAAATTGACTCTCCAATAGCAGCGAAAACAACGTGAAAGATACAAAGCGACGCAAAATCTGGTTCCGAGCGTCTGGGATGCTGGGAGTCATCGGTAGCAGCGCTCTGTGAAAGGAGCCACAACCTGTCCCCTGTGTGGTCCCTCCCCTCCCACTTCTCTCCTCACATCCTCTCTCCAGTCTTCTGCTCGCTACCTCCCTTCAACACTTCCTAAATAGGAAGACACAGAGCCAAGGCGTGCAAATTACCTACTGTTGCTGACTTGGGGGGCGGTGGCAAGAACGTGCCAGAATCAAACTCATTTGGAGTCCCCTAATTCTCCTCAGTTTGGATGGCTCTCCAATGGGGCCATTTGGGTTGGGAAAGTTAAGCGGACCAAATCCATATCTTTGTGTGGTTTTGGAGACCCCCACCCCAAATAAAGACCAATCTCTTAGACTTGGCACCAAACCTTTGCCAGCAAGGGCAGAAGGTGTGCGTCTGAATCAAAGGGTATCACGTTGCCTTAGGAGTCACACTGGCCATGGGCAGCCTTCCCAATAAATACTCTTCTGTAGCTGTTAAGTATAAATTAGACATTTTAGTGTTTAAAGCCTCCTGTGTGAAAGACTTAAGAGTCACCCCGAATCTCCTCTCTGTCCAGGTAACGTCACACGGTTCCTACTTCCAAACACCAGCTGCCACCAAAGCATCCTTTGCACTCAACTTCTCTGTGGGACAGATCCTGGCGGTGCGAGAACAGAGCTCTCTCTTTCTGACCCCATGCTACCAGCCCTACACACCTGTTGTGCGACCATCCAACCAAGTGTGTAGACATCCCCCAGCCATTCCATTAGAACCCCCGACATACGCGCGCGCGCGCGCGCACACACACACACCAGCCACACTGCCTCCAGCTAGCTGACCAAAAGTGCTTTGAAATGGAATGGTTCTGGAACATGGAGAAGGAAAACACAACAAAACAGAACAAACCACACACATGAAAGAAAAGCTGTGGGTTTAACCTGATGTGAGTGGGCTGCAGGGCCGTCAGGCAAAAACCAGCATCTCTTTAAACAGGAACTACAAAACAGGAAGATTACAAAAATAGAATATATTATGTCACTATCTTATCCCCTCTCTACTGGAGCACACTGCGTAGAGTGGGGTACTACGGCTGTGTTGCTGGCACTCTGTGAACCTGCAGGTTGGAGAGGGCAGAGGGCACATAAGATGAGCCCTGGAGGTGCCACACGCTATGAGACCGCTAGAGGTCGCACCAACCATCAATATGGTGAAGAGGTCCGCCCACCCCTGGGATAAAGCACGTTTCAGGTAACTGAGGTGACTGCACTGAGCAAGCAGGGGAGTGAGGCTGAGGGCTGTGCCAAAGCTGTGCCTTTTCAGCAAAGCAGAGTACATTTCTCTATCTAATAGCTCTCATCTACTTTAACAACGGTTTCCTGTATTCTTTTCCATCTTTTTTAAAGCAGTATTTCTCAAGCTTTTTTTTTTTTTCTTAAACACGTAAAATAATCAAAATCCTTCTGGAGACTTCCTGTGTGTTAATCCTATTCTTAGAACAGACAAGCACATTAATAGAAAACTAGTTGATTACTGGGGTACAGAATCCTATTTATAGCACCCCCCTCCTCCCTACAACTCAGGGCGATGCAAATCCTCTCTCTCTCTCTTGCTTTCAGGTATTTTTTTTTCTCTTTCACTTAAGTCAGAAAGGAGAAAGATTAAAGAAAAACAACCAACAAAGAGAACAAAACTTTCCCTTCTGGTAACAAAATGTCCCCAAGAGGGACCTAGTCAGGAGCACCCGGGCTGGCTCCTTGGTGGCAGCCGCCTGCCTGGTGGCCCTCAGATGTCCACGTCTCGCACGTCGGTGGGTGTGCAGGCCAGATCAGCCTCCTCCTCGGTGACCTTGGGGTCGGTGCTCTGCTGGGCCTGGCGCAGGCTGGACTCCAGAAGAGCTTCAATCTGCTCCTGGCAGGCACGGAGGCAGTCCTGGAGAGGCGGGCGGAGATGGAGGGGGTCCTTGTTTAGCCAGAGGCTGGTGGCCAGGGCCTTGACCTGCGAGGCAGGCTTTGCTAAGGGCAAGGCTTGAAGAAAATCCCCCAAGCCATCCCCCAATCTAATGAGCGGCGAGAAAGCTGCAAGGCGCTAGAGAGCAAGAGGGCCACAGGACAGCTGGCTATTATCTATGGGACACCCACCTGCTTGTCCACCCTAGGTCTACCCAGCAGATGGTCCTCCCCAGGCCTCTCACAGCCCTACATGGTATTACTCCCCACCCCCAATTCAAAACAGGGAAGGCCTGGAAACTCCTTTTTGAATGCACACTCTGTAGGTGGATCCAGGAAGACCCCAGCCTTCCATGAGCATCAGTGACAGGTTCTGCACGGCTGAGGAAGGCACCTCTCTAGGTTCCCCCACAAAGAGCATCTACGTCTCCCTCACAGCCATCGTCCCAGGGTGGTCTCCAAGGGAAGTCAGCCTCAGTGTCACCACTGGTGGAGCCTGGAATCCTGCTTAGATGGGACGAAGCTACATTCCCCTTCGTTTGATGAATATCATGGCTGAGGAGGGTGGCAGGGTAAATGGTCCCATTTAACAGATGTGGAAAGTGAGGCTCAGGTTTGGACCCACAGACACCCTTCCCTCTCTAAAGCCTGGGGGCTCCCACCTACCCACAGACCCTATTCTCAGTTCTCAGGAGCCCCAGATGCTCGGGGGGAAGGGGTCTGCATGCTTAACCACAATTGAGAGGTGCAGGAATTGGGGGGGGGTGTCCCTGTGGCTGATGCCATGCAGGACAGGGCAGCTGTCACACCTGGGGGCCTTCCACATGCCAGTGGCTCTGACCGCCATTGAACCTCCAGCTCAAGTTCAAACCAGAACTGGACTTTTGCCTGTCCTGTCTACGCCAGCTTGCAACGTCCTCGAGGACACCTTTATGGCCAGAGCTCCAAACACGGTCAGCCCGACACAAACCCCACACACAAAGAAAGTTCTAGAATGTGCAGAAGGTCTATACAGGAGTCCTTTGTGGACTCAACCACTCAAGACTATGCTGAGGGAGATGTGGTCCTGTTGTTGCCAGGCCAGGCCAGGCCAGGCCCTCGGCCTCACATGCCACCACCTCATACTTGTAACAGGAGCACTGCCACCACACCACAGTCCTCACACCTTTAGGATCCATGGTGTCTGGATGACCCCCAAATCTCAAGCTTGGGAAGAGGCTGGTAGGGACCCAGGTTTGGGTCCTGCTCACAGTATCTTGACAATGCAACCCACCAAAGTTCCCTAGCCCTTGCAGCTGTAGGTTCCTTTGATGAGACTCACTCACTCACCGGGTCACACTTGATTACTCTGGAAAGAAAGTGCGTTGTGCGGTAGCAGGAGAGAAAGTTGTTGGGGCTGCCCAGGTTCAGGCCTTGCATTGCAGCTACCACACTCCCAGCAGCTACCATGGAGGGCGGGTTGGAAATGAACTTCACGTCTGCAGCAGAAAGGGACAGAGGTGGCTGTGAGCAGGGATGGCCTCAGGCCTCGGATTCAACTCCTACCCCCAGCTCTTGGCCCAGCCTCAGGCGGTCCTCCCGAGCCTTCCCATGCCTGCAGCTCCCTTGGCGACCCCTAGGTGGCGCCAGATACACACAGTGCTGCAGCCTTGAGCCGGCAGCACTAGAGAGGTTCATGAGGGCTGTCAGCAACGCCTTGCCTCAAGCTTAAAAAAAAAAAGCTGAGCAGCAGACACTCTGCCGGGCATGCACACAAAGCCCTGGGTTCAATCCCCAGCACCTCAAGCAAACGCCGAGGGAGGAGGATTGGTCATGGCTGCTTTGCTCCTCAGAGTTGAAGGTGCTTTACACCTGCACTGGAGCAGTTGAGGCAGGAGGCAAGGAAGCTCACAATCTATTCCACAGCCAGCCTGGTAACACACCAAGGACCAGAGACAGTTGGTCACAACTCAGAAAGACAGCAGGAAGCTGCAGGGGTGACAGGACCAGGTCCTTCGAAAGCTAGGCTAGAGTCCACAGAAGGGATGCTCCCCTCTAGGACAGACTCTCAGAACCTTCCACAGAGCCATTTCTCTAGTTTTAAAACGCTGCCCTGCATCCTTTCTGTGTTGCTCTCCTGGTTCACTGGTCCCAGGTTAGGGAAGAGGACACATGATTCCAGATCAGGTAAACTGAGTGGGAGTATAGCCCCAGGCCAGGGTCCCTTTGGGGGGCTGCAGAATCTTGGGGAATGTCTCCTAAGCACAGGCCCCACTGGGAAGTAACCCCCAGCATAGTATTTCACCCACTGTTAAATGTTGGAGTCACATTCTCTCACAGTACTGCAGTGGGGTGTCATTTTAGGACTTCATCTGGGGTCACTAGGTTGCCCCCTCTTGCACCCAAAGGACTCAGCATCCCGAAGTTGCATGTCACACTGATAGAATGCCTCTCTGTACAACCCCACCACCTAAGATGAGCCCACAAGCTGCTTTCCTGTCACACCCAGCAAAGACATAGTGACAGGGACAGCAACTGACTCAGCTTGTAAATTAGGGGTTCCAGGCCAGAGGAGTGTCGGCTCTCAGCATCCCATTTTGTGTCACCCAGAGGCTGGGATCAAGGAGAGGGCCCAAGTGCTCAGTGAGCTCTGTGCAGACTACCCTAATAGAACATACAGCTTTGGCAGCCACACAGAACTGAAGACAGGACCACCCGGTAGCAAAGGGCTTAGCTCAGGCCAGTGAGTCCAGTGAACTGAAACCTTGGTGCGGAGTCAAGTTCAAATCACAGCCACCCCTTGTGCAGGGAGCGAGAGCAGCTGGCACGTGGCCTGGAGTCCCAGCCCCTTCCGAAGCTTTTCTCCCCCGCCCCTCCCATGTGCAGTGGCAAGATCCGTTATGTCCTGTAAGGAGCCCTAACACCTGCTTCTTCACACTGCCTTGTTGCTGCTGGCATAGCTGTCACCCGGCTCAGTGGCATGGCTGACACTTACCAACACCCTTCATTAAGCTCAGTTTCCCATTGTCTGTATCCACACAAGGGTGCACTCTGGCCACCTGTGCATGCCTGTGTAACAACCCCAAGCCTAGGCTAGCACACTGTTCACACAGCCGGGAACCCATGTCTAGGGGGATATCCGGAAGGGAAAAGTCATAGCCCCATCTCCTGTGAGGGGAAATCATGCCGTGTGGATGGAAGCTCTGTTCTGTTTCATTCACCATGATGTTAAGTTGGCCTCTTCCCAAAGTGGCCTCCTGTGACAAAGGAGCTGGTTGCTCCTGCAGAGGGACAAAGCCTCCAGCTCCCAGAACACTGGCCTACTGCAGTTTACCAAGCTGTCCTCCACCTCCACCTGTCTTTTAGGGGCTCTTAATGCACCCTATCATAGACAAAGGCCATACAGAAAGCTGGGAGAGCTGGGTCCTGCCACATAAAGATGCTTATTAAGGCTTATTGGCTTCCCTGGGGGTGCATTCCGGGGTCCCAGGAGGGGTACTTTGCTGCTGGAACCATCCTGGGGGAGGCTGTGCCACCACATCCCTCATGTTATCTCTGGGAAACTCTGTTGCTTCTCCGAAGCCACTTTCAGCTCCATAAAAGGCTGCCTAGAGCTTGCAAGGGCTCTGCTCTCCCCAGAGGAACCCCAGCCAGATGCCTCCCTGCCCGCTTGCCAGCAGGGCCGCCCCCGCCCCTTAGATCCTTCCAGGCTACTGGTGGCCTTGGCACTCCCATCTTCCACCTCCCTTGCTTGGTACACCTCTGGGGGAGGTGCTGGCACCCTTAGGAGGTTGTTGGGAGGCCAGGATCCCCAAATCCTCACACCAACAGCTGTTCAGAAACAACAGCCATGGAGACTGTCAGACAAGAGACGATGTCACGGAGATGGCAGCTGGGGGTGGGGGAGAAGGACATTACGTGTCCCTCTTACATCACAGGTCACCCAGCCTGAGCTGCAAACAGCTGTAGCATCTGAGGTCTGATCAGGACCACTGGGGAAGGGGGTCCTCAGCAGGTGGGAGAGAACGCAGGTCCTCCTCAGCATTGCTAAGCCTCCTGGGCAGGGTTCCCAGTTAGAGGCGGGGAAAGAGCGGTCAGATGTCGTGGTGCAGAACCACCCAGGGGCAGAAGGGTGTGTGTGTGTGTGTGTGTGTGTGTGTGTGTGTGTGTGTGTGTGTGTGTGTTCCTGCATGGTTGTTCACCCTGAGTTAAGTCACACTGTCTACCTGCAGTCTGGGACCTTGGAGGAGCCATAGGAAGATTCTTGTCTCTTGGTTTCCAAGCATTCCTCCCAGGGCTCAGGCAAAAAGAACTGGCCTGCAGCACCCCTGGTGGGGCCACTAAGTGCCTGAGCTGGCCACCCTGCACTGGGCTGTACTGTATCACGTGGGACTGGGACATGGCCATTTGCCTAACCCTTGTAGGCACCCCTGGCAGGTGACTGGCTTGGGAGAAGCTAGGAGGTGTGTGTGTGTGTGTGTGTGTGTGTGTGTGTGTGTGTGTGTGTGTGTAGCTGGGCATCCATGGGAACACAGGCAGGGCAGGAGGTAGGTGGGGACAGGAGCAGAGGCAAAACCCTTTTCAGAAATCATGCACTGGCCACACCACTACCTGGCAGTGCAAAGGTTGGCCCAAGGAGGCTTGGTCATCCTGTTAAAGGTCTCTACCCTAGCGGAGAAGGTGCCACCCAGTACCATCTACCCCCAACAAGCGCCCTGCACCCTGGGCTCAAAACGAAGAGGGGACCCTTCTAGGCTGTTCTATACATGGTACGGAAGACAGATGGGCAAGGAAAGGCATCAGCCTGGGAACTGAAAGGAGTCAGATCTCCCCGGGGAGGAGTGGGGGTGGGGGCCCTACCTGTGGCACAGAGGGCCACAAAGGTCTGTGCGTGCTTGCGGATGATCTGCTTGTTTTCATCTGCCTCTGGCATTTTGGAGAGGAAATGTTCGATGAAATCGTGGGGGGTCATGGCGGCCAGGTTCCATTTGAGCTTGTTCACTAGAAGCAGTTCCATTTGCTGAAGAAAATGGGGGGGACAAGGAGGGCAATCTGGTTGGGGGAGGGTCTAAAGAGTGGGGACAACCCAGGACCCCATATAGATAAACGACAAAAACGTGCATGTAGAAAGGACTACCAAGCTGCGAGACAAAAAGACCTCCCACCGCCAGCGCTGACCCCCGCGCGTCGCTAGGGGGCGCACCCCGTCCACATTTCAGAGCGCCTTCACTGCAGACATGGTGGGCAGTCCTGGAAAGTGGCGGGGAAGTGGGGGGGGGGGGAGGGCGGGCGTAGAGGTGGAATGGGTTTAGGATTCTGCCCACTGACACTTTGGTGTCGTGCAGTGTGGGTGCCTTCCATGGGGCAAGAGATCCGTCCGTGGATGGATGGGTCTCTTGCCACTTGCAGCTCCCACCACCTGGGGGTTGCGCAGCTAATGAGGGATTTCGGATTGTGGGGTCTGCGGTTACCAGCAGCTCCTCAGGCTGGATAGAGTTGTCAGTGTAGATGCACAACTTCTCCGCAGTCAGAGGAATGGTCTCCTTCATCTTGGAAGCCACGAACATGCAGGTGGCACCCAGCAGCTGCAGGCGGCTCTTCTTCAGGGGCTCCAGCGACAGGAAGCGGTCCAGGTAGTTCATGGCCAACGGGAAGACCTCCTCTTCGCACTTCTGCTCCTCGCAGACCTGCGGGGACACGGACCGTGACCGTTAACGGGGGAAGGGGTCGCTTTATGTGACCCCGCACCCTTTTCCTAGATTGCACAGAGTAAAAGGGTGGAGAGGTCTCCGAGAGGGGTCGCGGTGGCTAACTCCCCAGGATGCGCTCCTGCCCCGCGGATGCCTAGTGACCACCCACCCTGAAACTGAAAGGGAAAGTCCCTGGGCTGCTAGCGTGGCGGGGTGCGGCAGCGGTGGCCGCGGAGACCCTGACCTTTATTAAAATTAGGAGGCCACAAGCTAGGGAATCCCACCGCAGGGCTGGCGGGGCCGCCGGGGGCTGGGCGCCGCTCGCGCGCACGCGAGACACAAAGGTGGCGTCCGAGGCCGCCGCGCCGCATTTCCCAGACGTCATCTTTTCAAAAAATATTTAAAAATATTAAAAAAATAGCTAGGTAGCTAAAAACGGCCCGAAAATAACCATTGACCGACTCTTGATCCAAGCCGAGGGTCAGCAGCTCGGTGCACATTGTGGGGTGAGCCCCAGTAACTAAAACTCCGGGGGCCCCCCTTTTGCTGGGTGCGGGCGCCGTTTGCCTCTGCAAGGGCACCAAGACTCATTTTTAAAAATTATTTAAAAATATTTTGGGGCCTCTGAGCCTCCTACTGAACATGTGAAAATGTGCCTTGCCCCTAGCCCTCTGCTTGAGCTGAGCAGGTTCTTCCAAGTGCAGACCCTCGCGGGCGACGGTCAATCTCTAGTGACTAGGGGGCCACGCGACCTTGCAGCCTGGCGTTCTCTCTGGGCCAGGTAGTTTGTGCAGGGTGTCCAGGGGTCGGCTGATTGAACAAAGAGTCCCCCCAAAATATCCCTCGGACTGTCCAATTTAGTGACTCCCGGCCGTCACGAGGCTCCTCGTGCCCGTCCCAGTGCCCCTGCTGCCGCTCCCCGCCCTGCCCCCAATAATTAATAAACACTTTTGCTTTGCAATAAAGGAGCAAAGATGGCGCATAATACTGGCACGAGCGGCCCTTGCATACGTGTCCACGGATATTAATTTAAAAATCAAATCTATGCCCCCTCCCCCCCTCAGCTGGAGCTACGTGCAGAGGCTGCCCCCGCCGAGGCGCTGCAGGAATGGGGCGCAAGCGGGGGCCACAAAAGGAACCCAGCCCGCAGCCTCTGTGGTGTCCCTGACATCGTCCTCCCTTGAAGGCACTCCTCCCCGACTGCCCCCCACCAGGAAAAGGAATCCCCATTTCCCCAACTCCCATACCTTCCTCGTTCAAAAAGACCCGAAGTATCTATTTATTTTGAGAATCCCAAGTCCTAGAGACACACCCGGAAAACTCCGTGTCGGAAGGGAAGACATGGGCGGAAGGTATGGGTGGGGGCATCAAGTTGCCAGGGGGTCCCAAGCTAGCAGCCTGTAGCCCCTCACCTCCAGCATCCAGGTGGCCACGATTTTCCGCATGGACGGCACAATCTCCCTCTGCACGCACTTGAAGTAAGACACCGAGGGCGCGCAGGTCTCCTCCGTCTTGAGCATGGCTCGCAGTACTCGGTCGTTGAGGAGGTTCGTGTCCGGGTACGCGCGGCGGATGGTCTCCACTTCGCAGCACAGGAGCTGGTGTTCCATGGCGCGGCCGCCTGGGGAGGGCTGTGGTCTCGGTTGGGCTCCGGTGGCTGCTGCTGGCGCGCGCTGCCTTGCGCTGCCTTGCCTTGGTCTCTGGAGTGCGCGGAGTCGGCTGCTGTCTGCTACTGCGCCGACAGCCCTCTGGAGGCTGTAGGACTTTGCAACTTCAACAAAACTCCGCTGTAGTCCGTGTGACGTTACTGTTGTTAAGCAGAGATCAAAGCCGGGCAGAGAAAGGGAGGGAGGGGGGAGGGCCGGGGCGGGCGCAGGGGGAGGGGGCTCGGGAGCAGGGAGCAGCGAGCAGAGAGGGGGACAAGCCCAAAGCCTGCGCCCCCCTCGTAGATATGCAAATCGCCCTGACTGCTTCTGTCCAAGCTGGGAAAGAGCGGTGCATGGGGGTTGGGGGGGGGTCGTCTTCTTTCCCCAAGTGGGTCCCCCGAGACCTGTGGAGGTGGGGTGGCAGCGGCTCTGGACAGGACAGCTAGGGGGGAAGACCAGGCCACACGCAAGCCAGGGAAGAATGAATGGAGGGGGGCGTCCTGGGGGTGCAAGGACACCCCTATATTCCAGCCGGGAGAATGGGCTCGTTTCCGAGGACGCCACGAGTGCACCCACGGGCGGACCGATTGCCTAGAAATCCCGGCGTCCCCATCTTCTTTCAATTTCATTAACACGTGTAAAAATCAGGAACTGTATAACACGCGAAGATGCCGGACGAGCCCTAAACTCAAGTGCAGGCTCCGTCCTGGAGCACTGGGGGTCGTTGCAAAGGGCCAGAGGGATTTCTCTGAACTTTAAATGGTCTGCAGCCTAGCATGTGCTCGCTTAAAAGTAAAATAAAATAAAATAAAACCCCCCAAATCCCAGCAACAGCTTAAGATGGTGGCCATTATTTTCTTCATCTATTCCTCTTCGCTGGGGGTGGGATCTGCGGTTTGCCTTCCTCCAGTAACCGGGGTTCATCCTGGCCAGGGTCTGCCAGTATCCCCACCACCTCCGCCACTGCGGACGATTTATCCTAGAAAAATAAACCTTTGAAGGCTGAGACCCGATGAGCTCTTTCCCAATTTATTTATTTATTTATTTATTTACTTATTTATTTATTTAAGAAAACTAAATCGCAGCACGTATTAGTCGCTCTTCCAGAAACCGGACCACCGGAAACTTTGCGATTGGCTTCTTTGGGGGTGTGGCCGCCCCTCCACCTTTAGAACTGCAGCTGGGGGTGCATCCGTTGAGTTCCTGGGGCGTGGGGGTGGGCTAGTGGGAATCAAGACAAATGTGTGCACCAGTAAGGGGATACTTAAAGAAAACCTATAGATGTTTGTGAAATCCGAGTGGATTCCTAAGCGTCTCTAAAATTTAGAGTTAAATAAAGTAGTTTTTAGAATGAAGCGGCCTCACCACCCTAGTCCATTCTTTACGCCCTAATCTTTAAAAAGTGCTCACAATACCCAACCCCAAGTTAGGCTAACTAGTCACATATTTTCCCCGGAACGGTTTCGTGTCCCTAAGACTGAACGGAAAAACTGGGAAAGGAGCGCAGGGCGTCTAGGCGGCACCCTTTCACCTTCGGAGCTTATTTCTCCAGCTCCCCCTCCCCCCCACATTGGGGTCCCTAATGTCCAGGTCCTGTGGGACTATGATTCCACTGCAGCTACGAAGGTGGTGGGTGGCCCGGGCAGTGAGCCCACGCTGGTTCTGGTCACAGGCCCCGCCAAACCTGGGAACCTTAGCCTAAGCACGAGGGCGGCCCGGCTGCCTTTTCATTCATAAAATCCCAACCGGGCGGCAGTACACATGATTTATGGGACAGCGCGCTATCACCCGCGGCTGATTGCCTGCGAGCCGAGCTGGCTAGCCTAGCCAGGGAGCGCCACCGAGGGCAGCGGGGCATAAAGGGGCTCGCCCACCCGGCAGCACGAGCTGGCGACCCGCAGCCAGCACCCCCCACCACCACCACCGCGGGAAAGACCAGGAAACTGGAATTAGCATGAGCCAATCCGGACGCAGCGCTGTTACTAGGCGGACCGGGCAGATCTCCACGAGGAACTTCGTTGATCTCCGCACTCAGGGACGGGCGCAAAAGTGCAAGTCTGGTTGGCGGGCGTGCAGAGCCGTCCAGGAACCCGTGGGGGAGGCGCAGGAATTTGGGGCCCGACGCGGAGTGCCCATCCCCCATCCGGGGAACCCCGCTCGTCCAGCTCCTGAGCCCTGGAAGGGGATCTTTCCGGGACAACTGCTTTAAGAATCTCAGAGAAAGACCTTTGGATTTTTATTTTCCAGCGGAAAAAGTAACTAAACACACACACACACACACACACACACACACACACACACTTTTGCAATTTTAACTTTACATTGGCTTAAAACGCACACACCTTTAAGCAGGAACTGCACGCTCTGGGCTAAGTGTTCTGAGCTTATTTGTCGGTGACCTTTTGGAGACAAAAGGCCACTCGTCTAATAGAGAGGGGACCACGTTATTTGGAAAGAAAATCTCAATGTTAACTTTAATCCCCTTTCCTATTTCCTGCCTTCTCGATTCCCCCTCCCCCAGCTAAGGCCAGGGTTCCAGAGAGAGGGGGAGAGAGAGCGCTGGCTCCGTCGTAGTCTTGTGTTTGCTACTGTCCCTGGCTGTGGGAACTTCATTGAGAGGGGGAAGGGAGCGCGTTCATTGAGGAACCCGCTACTCGGCGCGGGGCTCCGGCGGGGTGCGGGGCCAGACGGCAACCCTAGGCCTCCCGCAGCAGCCCCTCCCGGAGAGGACGGGCGGTGAGCGAACGCACCTAGGCGGGGTCACCTGCAGACGCATACCTGGCGGCAACTTGAAAGGACTTGGCTGGTTCTGTTCCAGTTAGCTAGCCATTGTTAACTTAGCCTTTAAGTCGCCCGGGAAAACACTTCCGAATATGGGCCCCAAGGTTCCGGAGGTACTGCGGCTTACCTCTACGCACCCCGCAGGCGTTTTGGGGCGCGCATGGTAGCCCACGTGCTACGCGCTTGCTCCACCTAGGTTACCCTGAATTGATTCCAGGCACCTTTAAGCAAAGCACGGGTGTCTATGTTCAGCTCATGTGTATTTCTGAGACAGCCCCATCCCAGCTCCCGGAGCGTGCATTTCCAAGTTAGTTTCAGTCCCCCAACCCCAACTCCCGGATAGCATGCGCGCGCCATGCGATGAGGGACCCCGAGGGTAGAGAAGCAACTTTAGAGAGGGCTGTCTGCTCGGTCTCCTGCAATGAACGCAACACAGATGCTCTGAGTAGTAAGAACCCTAGAGTACTTCCGGGGTTTGTCGACTTTACGGCTCTGGCCCACAGCGGGTCGCAGACTGAAAGATGGGGGACGGGGAAACGGACATTCGGGCCAGGATGTGCCACCGGTGGTCAGGCAGCACCACGTGGCCCAATAGAGGGGGAGTGAATCCTCGTGTGATCCCACGGCGCAGCTGCTGGAAATGGGGGCACCCGGCCTTCGTCCGTCTGCACCCCGAAAGCGGTCAGGGTGCAGAGCCCCTCTGATTTGCTTCCTCAAAACCCAGGTGTCTCCATTCTTAATCCAGGCCAGTGGGGACTCTTAGGGGTTCCAGATCTTGGCGGGGGGCCCAAACAGGAAAGGCAAACAGCCCCGGGTTCTGGAAAAGGTCCTGTATCCTCACGTGCTGAGCCCTCCCCGGGGTCCTTGCTCCCTGTGGTGCTTAGTGGTAGGACGCGCGGACAGACCCCTGGCTGGCTTCTGCGGCCCCACAAACGCGCTCCAGGAGCCCTGGGGTCACGGCACAGGGCTCGCGAGGCCGCACCGCGCATTCCGCGCATTCCCGCCGGCCGGTGTTTCGCCGCCACGTGGTCGTCCTGAGCGCCGCGCTTACCGTAAAGTTTGGAGGCGACGCGCAGCAGAGAGACTCACGAGCGCCTGAGGACGCTCCCCAAGGTAAGGTGTGGAATTGCGTTTCTATAGAGGCGCTGAGCCGGCGGGGCCTCGTTGAGTAGGAACTGTCCTTCCAAGTTTATAAGAACTATGCTGCTTTGGCTCCACTGCTATGTGTAATAAGGTGGCTGACTGACCGCTTAAGGAACTGGACTGGTCATTGACAGCGGTAGAAGCCGGAAAGGAGCTACAGCCGTAGCTCCTGAAAGCTGAATTTTCATCATTATTGCAAGTCAGCTGTGGCTCAGGTCAGGGCCCTGTTGTCAGGAGGCTCATCTGGAGGGTGCATGACAAACAGAGAAATGTCCACAAACCCGCTATAACTGCTTTTTCAAAATAAGTAAGGTTTTTGTTCGTTTGTGTTTGTTTTCAAGACAGGGTTTCTCAGTGTAGCCTTGGCTGTCGTGGCCCCACTTTGTAGACCAGGCTGGCCTCGAACTCACAGAGAGCTGCCTGCCTTTGCCTCCCGAGTGCTAGGATTAAAAGAGTGGGCCACCACGCCGGGCTAAAATCAGTAAGGTTTAAAAAAGAGAGTTGGCTCAGTGCTTCAGAGTGCTTGCTTGTTTTCCAGAAGAGCAGAATCAGTTTCTGGAACTATCAGGCATCTACCATCAACCTGCCGTACGTACTCTTGTGGACTCTGAGGGTACCGTCACTCACACATGCACATGGACACAAATACTAATAAACAAACACATAAATAGAATTTAAAGGTAAAGATTTAGTTCACTTAGGGATGACAGGTTTTGGCCTTAACCAATGGGATGTCTGTCTCCACCACATGAAGTTCAGACAGTAGTTAGGCACTTTGTAATGGTTAGTTTTACTTGTCACCTTGACTCAACCTTGAATCACGTAGCTAGAAAGTCTCAAGAAGGCCAGTGAACATGGCTGTAGGCAATTGGGTTGCCTTAGTTGATGTGGGAAGACCAAATGTGAAAATGGGTGGCACATTCCCTAGGCTTGGGCCCTAGACTGATTAAGATCGAGAAAGGTAAAAACAAACAAACAAAATCAAGCATAAACAAACAAAACAAAGCAAAAAACTCAATAGCTGGGCATTGTGGTGCTGGTCTTTAATCCCAGCACTAGGGAGGCAGAGGCAGGAAGATCTCTGTGAGTTCAAGGCCAGCCTAATCTACAAAGTGAGTTCAGGACAGCCAGGACTACACACAGAAACCCCGTCTTTAAGAAAGAAAGAAAAAAAAAATGACAAAGGTAACCGAGCAACCATACATTTATTTGTTTATATTTTATGTGCATTGGTGTTTGCCCACTTGCACGGCTGTGTGAAGGTGTCAGAGCCCCTGGAACTGGAGTTATAGACAGTCGTTAGCTGCAACGTAGGTGCTGGGAATTGAACCTGGATCAGAGCAGCCAGTGCTGTTAACTGCAGAACCATCTCTCCAAGGCCACCCACGCCTTCAGTTCTCTCTGCTCTGGGATGTGATGTGACCAGCTGCTCCTGGTTCCTGCCACATTGACTTTCCTGCAGTAATGGGCTGCCAACCTGGTCATCTGAGCTAAAATAAGCCCTTGCTCCCCTCAGCTGCTTTTCCCCTGACATTTGGTCACAGAAGTAGAAATGAAGCTAGGACAGGCCTCATGGGAACTTGTCTGATTTGTAACATCTCAGAGTCCTGGAGAGGCCAGAGATTTTGAGGCCTTTTCTGGGACGTCACTCAACCCCTGCTCTGACACATGATCTCTTTGCCATCAGGAGCAGGGTAGAAGGTGCTGGTTGACCTTAGGAGCTCCATGACCCCTGTGTGCCCCGGTGTGGCTCTACTTCAGATGGGGTCGGCACCTGCCTGTCTAACAGCCTCGTACCTGTTCCAGTGGGGTGGAGGAAAAGACCTCCACCTTCCAGCTTTACCCAACAGATACTGACATTGCAGGCGTTAATGGGTCGGGAAACTGGAGAGCAGAGGAGCGAGATGGCAGGGTGGCCGTCCACATAGACCTGGGCACGGGCGTCTGTAATCCCAGCCCTTGCAGGGGAAGATGGGGTGCAGAGATTGGAGAGTCCGCAGAAGCTCATAGGCCCGCTCACTGCTTTAAATACCAGAGCTTGTGAGGCAGAAGCAAGAGGATCCAAGTTCAGGTTTAGCCTGGTCTGTGCACTGTCTTCTTGGCCAGTCAAGTTATCACACACACACAAAAAAGTCGGGCATGATGGCACACGTTTTAATCCCAGCACTCAGGAGGCAGAGGCAGGTGGATCTCTGTGAGTTCGAAGCCAGGCTTGTCTACAACCAGAGCTGTTGCACAGAGAAACTCTGTCTTGAAAAACCAAACAAAAATAAAAACAAACAAACAAACCCAAGCAAACCTAAAACCAAAACAAAGCAACCACAAAACAAAAAAACCAAGGTTAAAACCAAAGAGATGCTGTTACAAAGTGAGAAGTGAAGCAGACACCCACTGTGGTCCTCTGATAATTACACAGGAACTGTGCATACCAACACACACACACACACACACACACACACACACACACACACACACACACGAAGGAAAACCCAGGCATGGTGCCATGCATCTGTCACCCCAGCACTAAGGACACTGGAGCAGGAGGATGCTATATTTGGGGCCAGCCTGAGCTACCTGTGAAAGGGGAAAAGAAAAGTCACTTTAGAGCAGGCCACTTCTTTTCAGGATGTCTGGAAGTTGGAAAACATTTCTGCAACTACACAGAACAGTAATCCCTGGCAGCAATAAGCTGTCTCCACCTGTGATGGTTTCCCCTGCCAGGCCGTGGCCAAGAGTAATTAAGGTGATGTGCATAGGACAGTTAGCACAGTGCTGGCCAGTGGCGAGGGGCTGCTCTGTGCGTTCATTCTCGAGTTTGCTGTTGTGCACAGGGAAGGCTGTAGTGCGTGCCTGTGGTATGTGGAATTAATTAAACATTTTTTGGTTTATATTCAGAAAGAGAATTGTTAAAATGACTTCATGATGAATGAATCAAGGGTGGAATTTAAATCACAGAAGGAACTTTCAAATTGAAAAAAAAAAAGAGCTGCAGCCGCATGAATCTTTCGTTATCCTGTTTTGCTGTCTTCGGAAGCCTTAAAAGGCAGAGTAGAGCTGTACTTATTTCAGGGTTTTGGTTGGTTTGTTTGTTTTTTGTTTTTCCAAATAGGATTTCTCTGTGTAGCCTTGGCTGTCCTGGACTGGCTTTGTAGACCAGGCTGGCCTCAAACTCACAGTAATCCACCTGCCTCTGCCTCCTGAGTGCTGAGATTAAAGGCTGCATCACCGTGCCAGGCTTCAGTTTTGTTTTTGTTTTTGTTTTTTTTGTTGTTGTTGTTGTTTTGTTTTTTTGTTTTGTTGTTGTTGTTTTTTTTTTTTAGAGAGAGAATCTTAGTAGCCCAGGCTGGCCTTGAACTCCTGATCCTGTACATAACCTCCCAGCCCCCTCATTCCCCAGAGTGGAGTAGAGTTCTGTTCTGGACTGAAATCCTCAAACTGTGAATTCAGATATCCTCTGTTCTTTATAAGATGATTACCGTGAGTATCTCATTATAGCAAGGGAAAGCTAACACATCTTCAGAGACAATGTGTGTTCCCCTCATCTTTTACTAGCCTTCCTCCTCCTCCTCCTCTCCTATGGGTCCGGGTCTCATAAGGAGTTGGAGCCCCTCATTCTTCTGTCTCCAGTTTCCGGAGGCTGGAAGTGCAGGGTGGACCCCCATGCCTCATCCACTCAGTACTGGGTATGGAACCCAAGGCCACGTGTGTGTGCTGGGTGAGCACTTACCCATTGAGCTACAGCCTAGACCCACACTCATCTTGGGTTTTTGGTTTTGTTTGTTTGTTTTGGCCAAGAGTTTAAGCAGGGAGCTGGCGAAGGGAAGAACCAGAAAAGTTCTAGCGTAGAATTCAGCAGTGCAGCATACCCAGGGTGACTATTACAGGGCTATGGGACAGGGGACAGGTGGGACCTGATTTGACTGTGTCTGGGTCAGGGATTATAGACTGTCCCACCTGCCTGGTTCCTACCTGTTTTCTGTATCTTTCCCTCTTTTTCCTCATAGCCACCACCTCTGGTGTCATTGTCGCAAGAAGACCAGGGCACCATATTCAATGCTTTGACAAGCAACGTTGTTCTTGCCATGGAGTCAAAGCCCAAATTTGGAAAAGATACTCCAGACCTGTCCCTTGTCTGAAAAGCAGGGAGAAGCCTAATAGGTGCTGCCATGAAAGACAGGGCTGGGGTCAGTCACAGCAGCAGCAAGTAATGAATAAGGTGCAATGTAGGCTTAGTTTAAAAAAAAAAACTTTATTTAGGATCCTTAAACATTTCTACTTCCCTTCCAACCCACAAATCCAAGGTAGGGGAGAGAGAAGGTTAGTAACGAAGGGGGTTGTACACCTCTTTCGATGTAGTTCCTTGGGGGGAGTCTGGTCTTTGTCGTCAGGATACCAGCCGACCAGCAAACAGCAAACAACAGCAGTGGCTCCACGACATAGTAGAAACAGCAAGACTCTGCCAAATCGGCACGAGTCAGAAGAAGCGGCAAGACCAAAGGAGAAGTTCTCCGGAGCGTTCCTCTCTGCAAAGTGAAATGTAGAAAAGTGAAGACCAACAAAGCAATGTGAGCCATTGCAAAGTGTAGTGATGCAAAAACACTGCCCGTGGACTTCTGTTTATGCCTTCTCAGAGTCCACACAAGGATGTTTTCCAGCTGACAAAATCCAAGCCCCTCGAACGAGACAGCTTCCAGCAAAAACATCACCCACCCTCCCACAAGTCTGTTTTTAGCTAACAAAGGCCATGAGTCTGTTTTCAGTGATAGAAAAACATTCCCACATCCCACACTTTGGACCAAAACAAAAAACATATTCACATGACAGAACTGGGTTTTTAAAGAAACCAGAAACTTCCACTTCAGTCCAACAAATGTTAGTACTAAGCTGTAGGAATTAGTGTGCCAGTGTGTTTACGTGTGTGTGTGTGTGTGTGTGTGTGTGTGTGTGTGTGTGTGTGTGTGTACTAGTGTGTGCAGTGCTTGCAAAGGTAAGAAAGGGTTTCAGATTCCCTAGAACTCAGGTTGCAGATGTTGTCAGCTACCATCTGGGTACTGCCACATCTTTTTTTTTTTTTTTTTTTTGACACAGCATTTCTCACTGGGATGGAGCTAGGCTAGGCTGGCTAACCAGCAAGTCTTAAGGGCTTCTGCTGTCTCCACAGCGATTACGGGCAGTTGCCACAACACACACCTGGCTTTATTCATTTTATTGTTTTCTGAGATGAGGTTTCTCTTTAATTTATATTTTGGTTTTTCGAGACAGGGCTTCTCTGTGTAGCCTTGGCTGTCCTAGACTCACTTTGTAGACCAGGCTGGCCTTGAACTCACAGTGATCTGCCTGCCTCTGCCTCCAGAGGGCTGGGATTAAAGGTTTGCGCCACCATGCCCAGCTGGGGTTTCTCTTTGTAGACCTGGCTGTCCTGGAACTCTCTGTGTAGACCAGGCTCGCTTCAAACTCACAGAGATCCACCTCCTCTTCCTCTCCAGTGCTTATATGAAAGATGTGCACCAGACAACCCACCTTTTGTTTTAATTTTTGAGACAGGGTCTCACTGTGTAGTCTTGTAAAAGTTAAGTAGAGTTCTTTTTACTAACCATTCTAGCTCCCAAGTAATGACTTGGAGAGCTATTACATTGTGAATGAACCTTAGAGCACTAAGCTGGGCAGATACTCATTTATTCTAACCTGTCTTCACTGGTCTGGACTATTTCCCAGCCACATGTCCCTGTTGTCTGCTTTATCTTTGTCCTCATGGTGACCTCCTCATAATCTCCTCCTCAGTCTTCTCCTCCCCAACTTCTTTCTCTGGTCCCTCCCTGAGACTCCTTGACAAGGATCAGAAGCCCTAACTCTCCTGCCAAGCTGGATGGATGTGTAGATGTGTGTGAATTGCTGGCTAGCTTTATGCCAACTTGACACAAGCTAGAGTCACTAGAGAGAAGAGAACCCCAACTGAGAAAATGCCTCAATAAGATTGGGTTATACGCAGGCCTGTAGGGTATTTTCTTAATTAGTGATGGGTGTGGGAGAATCTGGCCCATTGTGGGTGGGGCCACTTCTGGACTGGTGGACCCAGGTTCTATAAAAAAAGCAGGCTGAGCAGGCCCTGGGGGAGTAAGTCAGTAAGCAGCACTCCTCCACGGTCCCTGTGTCAGTTCCTGCCTTCAGGTTCCTGCCCTGTTTGAGTTCCTGTCTTGATTTCCTTCTATGATTGACTAGATGTGGAACTGTAAATGAAATACAGCTTTTCTTCCCCAACTTGTGTTTTTCCATAGTGTTGCATGACAACAATATACATACATACATACATACATACATACATACATACATACATACATACATACATACAGCCTCCTGAGTCTGTTCTGTGTTGCTTGAGATTCATCTATATTTATGTTTCTAACCATTTGTTATCGGATAACCAATCAAAAGGCTCATTCATTCCTGGGGAAGACTGATTCTCCCCCTTTGAGCAGTTATTAATTGCCTGTAGCTCTTCATCTAGCTAGATTTCCCCCATCCATGTTGGCATGTCAGCTGGTGTTGTCATTGTTCGGGTCTCGTTTAAGCAGCCACACTGTTGAGAGTTGGAGGGTGTAGCTTCCGTGATGTAGGCTGAGGACACAGCCTTGGAGTTGACTTCCTGGTCCTCAGGATTGTGTCCTCCGGGTCTTACTGTCTTCCCATGGTGGCTCCCGACCCTTCAGCTTGGGTGTTGTGTTGTAGCTGTGTTAGTTGAGGCTGGGTACCCCAGTGGTTTTCAGCCTTTTGGCTGATTGCGGTTTCCTGTAATGATCTCCATTGATCCGGTGAGAGCCCAGGATCTGGGCACTGTTTTAAGGCACAACACTTTGGGACAATTTGTCAGGCAACAGATAACTCACAGAGGAGGGGGGGTGGCCTCACATGAGCCTTTCTGCACACTTCACTTTCCTGTGCTCCTGCTCATAGTCTGCTGACCAGCACGTATGTCACCTGGGATCAAATCCCAGCCATGCTGCAACCTGCCATGCCACCGTAATGAGACCGGTTTTCCTCATGCTGCTTGCTCCTTTCTGAAGGGGGTGGAAGTGCTGAGAGGGTGCGTTATTTTTTAAGGATGTCCTTTCTTGCTTCCTGGCACAGGACCTGGGCATCCCTGGGACATAGAGCTGCCACCTATCTTCTGTGTCTCCTGTACCTGGCAACTTGTCCTATGATGCCACATCCTGCTTGCATGTTCCTTGGCTCCCCAAAGGTCCCCTGAAGACACATCAACACCACTCATACATGTCTGAAGCCCTCTTCATGCCTGTCAGCTACCCTCTGCACTAAACTGCTGTCCTGTGCCTCTTTCCAGCTTTCACCTTCTCCCAGCATTGCACAGGGAACTTTGGGCCTGGCTGCTGGCTGCGCTTTTCCAAGCAAGTCTGTTAATAGTGCACTTCTCGTGTTCCTTCCTTTGTTGGGGCTCCTACTCTCTGCCCTACAGGACAGCTGCTTTATGGAGGGGCTGTGTCCTCTCCTGGACCATCCCCATTCTAGCCTTCAAGGGATGAGGAGGGATTCAAAACAGGAAGGTTCCCTTTGGAAAGGGACTAGCTGGGAGTGTAGAAGCCAGAACAGTGTGTGTGTGTGTGTGTGTGTGTGTGTGTGTGTGTGTGTGTGTGTGTGCGTGCCTGTGTCTGTGTGTCTGTCTGTCATCTGTCTGTCTGACTGTCTGTCTTAACCATGAAGGCCCAGGTTTCAAGGACTGCAGCAGGACAGGTCCTGCATTGGAATGGCTTGTCACTGTTCTTGCCCGTTTAGTTGCCATGGTCCCTATACCATGGAACCCTGACCCGCTGTCCGCAGACCTCCTCAGAGGTACACTTAAAGGAACATTAGAGGGAGGTCACAAGGGCTCTGCAGGGCTGGCAGAACGCACGCAGCTCTGTTGAGTGGGGTACTGAGCTCTGAGCAAGGCCAGTGAGTGTTTGTGGGTTGTGCAGCAGAAGGCCTCTCATTGAGGGGGCAATTTTGTGGCTTTGGTCTACAATTTGGATGCGAGGGAGCAGGCACAGTTAATACAATAACCTTGTAAGCCTTATCCCTGCCAGCCGCCATTGAAGAACCGGTGTACACGCATTCCCTCAGTAGCCCTCCTCGGCCAAACTTGGAATTTCACAAGAGCATCTATGGGGCTGTTTACTCAGCTTTGAGTTGCAAATAATATTCCTGTTAGGTCTCTCTTTTCTTTTTTAAAAGAGAATTCATATATACATATGCATATGTATATATTAGTTTTATATAGGTGTATATATACATATATTCACACATGTACATATATATGTATATTGGTTTTAATTATGAGGCTGTGTGTGGGCATGTGCATGTGAGTGTAGTTGCCATAGAGACCAGAATGGGGCACAGGATTTCCTAGGGGCTGGGGATACAAACAGGTGTGAGCCTTCCTATATGGCAGCCGCAAACAGAACTTGGGTCCTCTATAAGAGCAGCAGGCACTCTTAACCACTGAGCCATCCTTCCAGCCCAGAATCTTATTTTTAAAGTTATATTTTTATTTACGTATTTGTGCATATGTGTGGTCCCGTACATGCCATGGAACATATGTGGAGGTTAGAGGAAAAACTCTTAGAAGTCAGTTCTCTCCTTCTGCCATGTGGGTCCCAGGGATTGAACTCAGGTCGTCAGCCTTGGCAGCAAGCGCTTTTGTCTGCTGAGCCATCTTGCTGGCTCTTGGGTTCCATTTTTGCCTAGCTTTGTTATCGGCTGTTGGCTGAGTCCTAGAACGCTAAAGTTTTGATGTCCTACCTGGGGTCTTGCAAACCTAAAGAAATTTGCAAGAAGGTAAAGGTGCGAAGGTGTCTTAGATTTGAGGAGTGGGGTTTTCCCTAGTTGGGGTGTTTGTCCCACAGCCAGGAGTGTCTTTGTATCACCAAAAACCAGGAGCATATGGGACCTGTTGGATTGGAAGTGCTGTGCCTTAGAGACTTGGTCCCCAGCTGACGGATGCAGTCACGGATGGGCCAGGAATTGCTGGCTTCATCCCCAGGCTCATAATCTGTTGGCTTTCCTAAGAAAGGGTGGAAATACCTAGATGTTGGTGGGTGTGTATTCAGATGCTGATTTCTGTGCCCCAGGATCTGCTTGCAGTTTGGACATGGGCACTGCCATTTCTATGATGAATCTCCTGTCTCAATGTTGTGCAAATATTGCTCTCCATCATCCCCTTTGGTTTATAAAGAATCTGATCAGCCTATAACTGGGCAAGAGAGGACACGAGGCCCGAGTTCCATACCCAGTCAGGGGGTGTCCTAGGACGCCGAGGCTAAGGGTCACAGAACACACTCCTTGAGAATGTCTTCCTCCCAGTGGAGGTACCTGGTCCTGACCCTAAGATCTAATCGAGATCAGCAGACAGAGATGACTTCAAGGACATCTCCGGACCACATGAGAACAGAGACCAGCAGCTTTGGCTAACAAAACAGAGATCCAGGAGCGATGGCTGCAGAAGAGGCAGATGGCTACTGTCTAGCCACACGGCTCCGTTCCCATTCAACTCCCAGTTGCGGCTTCGGTAAGCCTAAAACAACCCGTCCACCTACCTGGAACAGAGAAGGCACCTGCTCTCAAAGGCTTACATCTTTTTACTGGTGTTTTGAGATTCGGTCTCACGGTGTGTTCAGTGCTGGCTTGGAAATGGGGATCCTCCTGCCTCAGTTTCTCGGCTGTTTGAGAGTACCTTGTACCCCATCATATCCAGGTTTAATAGGTGGGGGTGGGGTGGGAGATCAGAGGGCACTTGTAGGAACCTATTCTTTCTTTTTACCAGGTAGGGTCCAGGGACAGAACTCAGATTGTCAGCCTTGCCTGCAGGCCCCTTTGCCCACCAAACCATGTCACCAGCCCCTGAGGTACTCTTCTTACTTACAACCTGACGGCCAGCAGGCTAATGGCTTCTTAGTGATGGATTCTGAGGTCACCCTAGTGGGGGAGGGGCACTGCTCCGTGCAGTTAGCACTCACAGCGCAGCTACATGTCAAAGCTCCGAGAAGAGAAATGTACCTGCTCGCCGTTAGGTTCCCCTTTGTCACCCCACGGATGTGCTCCAGAAACACTGCTCATGCCTCAGTGACCTGGGGACAACTCTTAAAACAAAACAAAAGGATGTAGAAGAGTGTGTAGAATAGTCTGTTCTTTGCCCAAGAGGGACAATAGTGACAACAAAGACTTTTGGGATACTCCATAGCAACAAAACTAGACTTTGCCAGGCACCATCCTCTCCTCATGGTCCCACAACCTGGGGTGTCCTTATTTTACTCCTCAGAGCTACTAAACAGGCTGTTCTTGAACTTGCTAGTGGCTGAAGATTGCTTTGAATTCCTGACCCTCCTGCCTCTGCCTTTTGGGTGCTGCAAGTACAAATGCGCATCGCCACAGCTTGGCTTACGCAGTGCTGGGAATTGAATGCAGAGTTTTTGTTCTGTCATGTTTGGTCAGTTCCTCCCCACTAAGTCATAAATATATACACCCAGCCTGTTCTGAGTTTTATTTCTCTCTCTCTCTCTCTCTCTCTCTCTCTCTCTCTCTCTCTCTCTCTCCCCCTCCTCTCTTTTTTTTTTTTTCGTGACAGGGTTTCTCTGTGTAGCCTCGGCTGTCCTAGACTTGCTTTGTAGACCAGGCTGGCCTTAAACTCACAGCGATCCACCTGCCTCTGCCTCCCGAGTGCTGGGATTAAAGACATGCGCCACCACGCTGGGCTGAGTTTTATTTCTCAAATTCCCGGTGACACTTTGTGTTTTCCAGTAAATAGTTTGTTATCTGAGTTTTCTGACCTGTAAATTGTTATCTTTCTTTTAAAAGAAAAGATTCGTTTGTTTTTATTTCATGTGTATGAATGTTTGTCTCCTTCTCTGTATGCGTGCCACGTGTGTGCAGTGCCCTCAGAGGCCAGAAGAGGACATTGGCTCCTTGGGACTGGGGGTACAGATGGTTGTGAGCTGCCATGGTAGGTGCTGAGACCTGAACCATCGAGCCATCCCTGCAGCCCCAAGGCTTGCAGAGGTGATGGTGGAACTTCAAGTGTGTGGCTCACTTGCTGTTTATTTGTATGAGTGACTCTTGTCCCAGTCTGTCTCTCCCTGTGTTTTTTTTTTTTTTGAAGCACAGGATTAGGTAAGAATTTATAGTAGTTTTTTCACATGTTCAAACCCTTTTCCCCCTCCATTCAGTTTGTGTGATTGTCATCCATTTCCTTTACACAAATGGAAAAAGTACAGTTCTGTTTTCTTTTCTTTCTTTCTTTCTTTTTTTGTTTTGTTTGTTTTGGTTTAGTTTGGTTTTTTGAGACAGGGTTTCTCTGTGTAGCCTTGGTTGTCCTGGAACTCACTCTGTAGAGCAGGCTGCCCTCAAACTCAGGTATCCACCTGCTTCTGTTTCCTGAGCACGGAGAGTCAAGGCATGAGCCACCATGTCTGGCCATTTCTGTTTTCTTGAGGTTAGCTTGGGCTGTGTGAGACCTTATCACAAACAAGCAAACAGAAAAGAAAGGAGCAGAAATTACATGTGTCCCAGAACCCTTTACTAGACACCAAACTTATTAAAACTCAGTCCAGCCTTTTCAAAGGATCAGTCAAAGGCAGAAAGCTGAGCCCCTTCCTGACTGTTCATTAGAAAGACATTACTAGCCTTGTGGTAGCACACCCCTTTAATCCCAGCAGCTAGCTCGGAGACAGAGGCAGGCGAATCTTGTAAGCCTGGTCTACAAATTGAGTCCTAGGACAACCAGAACTTCACAGAGAAACCATCTAAAAAACAAAACAAAACAAAAAGGAAAGAGAGAAAGAAAGACTTTACTAAGGGCTGGAGAAATGGTTTAGTAGGTAAAAGTCCATCCCATAAGCCGCATGACCTGACCTGACCCCTGGAAGTCACAAGGCAGGAGGAGAGGATCCACTCCCAAGAGTTCTGAACACTACACATGCACCATAGCATGCATATGCAGGCACACACACAAATAGGATGAGTATTTTTGTTATTTTTTTGACTTTTGAGACAAAGTCTCAATATGTAGCCTTATCTGGCCTGGATCTTGACCAGGCTGGACTTGAACTCAAAATAAACTTGCCTGGCTCTGCCTCCGGCGTGCTGGGATTAAGACATGAACCACCACGACCCAGCTGGGGGATTGCCTTGATCACATTAATTGATGTGGGAAGACAAAACCCTCTATGGGCAGCGTCATTCCCTGGGCAGGGACTCCTGGACTACTTAAGAATGGAGAAATCGACCTGAGTACAAGCAAGCAAGAGAGTATGCCTGCATATTCCTTTTTCTTACACTCTCCATTGTGGATGTGGTGTGACTAGCTCTTTGAAGTCCCTGCCTTGACTTCCCCACCATGATGGACTTAACCTGGAATTGTAAGTTGCTTTTGATCAAGGCAGAATGCACAGGAATGCAAGTGGCCTTAGAGGTGTGAGAGAGCAGGTATAGTGGACTGTGGCCTCAGAGTCGGCTGAGGTAGAGAGGACAGTTCAGATGAGGCCAGAAGCATTTATTGTAGCGAGGTAGACGGCTGATGAGATTCTGGAACGTTCTGTGTTTGCGGTCTTCTTTCATCTGAGGATCTGAAAACATTGCATAATTACAATTTGCAGAGGCCCCCTGCAGTGGGTCTAATCAGATCCAGGTTGATTCTGTTTGAGGTCCGTTAAAATGAACAACTACCCTGGTCCTGGGATTCTAGCTTTGCTCTGATCAACTCCAGCTGGCTCAGTCTCTCTCTCTCTCTGTCTCTCTCTCTCTGTCTCTCTGTCTCTCTCTGTCTCTATGTCTGTCTGTCTGTCTGTCTCTCTGTGGGTGTGTGGTGTGTGTCTGCCTCTGTCTCTGCCTTTCTCTCTCTCCATTTATTTATTTGTGGTTGCATGTAGCACTGTTGCTCCTGTGGGGGTTGGGAGACAACTTGTAGATTCGATTCTCTTTCCACCAAATGGGTCCCTAGGATTGAATCCGGTTCTTCAGGCCTGGCAGCAAGTGCTTTTTACCTACTGAGCCATCTTACTGGTCCTGATCCAGCCTGTTTTAGCATCTTTGGGTCAGAGAGAGACCCAAGCAGCATTTCAATAAACTTAATTTGGAAAGCCTGTGACATAGGGGATTCTTGAGTGATCCTGGACTACTGTTGTATCACGGTCTTTTATCCACATCAAGTAGCCAGTGTGTGTGTGTGTGTGTATGATGTGTGCACATCATATGTATATGTGTGTGTGATGTATGCACATCATATCTGTATATGTGTATGTGATGCATGCACATCATATGTATGTGTGTGTGATGTATGCATATCATGTGCCTGTATGTGTGTGATGTATTCACACCATATGTATATGTGTGTGTGATGTATGCACATCATATCTGTATATGTGATGTATGCACATCATGTGTATGTGTGTGTGATGTATGCACATCATGTGTATGTGTGATGTATGCACATGATGTGTATGTGTGTGTGTAATGTATGCACATCATGTGTATATGTGTGTGTGATGTACGCATATCATGTGTATGTGTGTGTGATGTATGCATATCATGTGTATGCATGTGTGATGTATGCACATCATATGTATATGTGTGTGCATCTCTTCCTCGCTGCAATAAATGCGAAGGCTAGAGGAAGCCACCGGTTGTTCTGCTCTATCACTACCCACCTTGTTCTTTTGAGGAAGCGTCTCTCACTGAACTTAGAGCTAGGCTGCAGCCAGCAAGCCCCAGCCATTCTCCTTTGTCTGCCCTCACCACCTCTGGGATTTTACTCACAAGGCCACACCTGGCTTTTTAAGTGGTACTGGGGATTTGAACTCAGGCCTGCATGCTTTTACAGCAAGCACTCTTATCCACTGAGCTATCTCCTCAGCCCCCAAGAATTTTTTTTTAAAACATGATTTTATGAAAAGCCATTGTATGGAAATACTGAAAAGAAGGTGATTGATCTCATAAAATACAAACTGCACCTCCCCCATGGTCCACACCATCCAGGGAGGAAAAGCGCCACTGGTGAGCTGTGATATCCCAGAGGTCCGTAACTTGTCTTTCATCTTACATTAATCAGGAGCCATCTTCTGAGGCAGTCATCCCGGGAGGAGGGAGCTTCTATTGTGTATGCACAGAACACTTTTGATGTCTTCGAAGGGACTTCTAAGTCCTAGGAGGGAGAAGCCCATACAAAACTCCCTTTGTCCTTGCCACCTGGGCTGCAAGGAATCTCAGGATGGGCCCTGTGCTCCAATACTGAATGTGACAGGCTCTATCCCCACAGTTTATGCTAAGCAGGCCAGGTCTGCAGAGGAGGGTGGGACCAGTGCCTGGTGCATTAGCTATCTGCTGTAGATACCAACACAGAACTTTCTGGCCTGATAAACCCACCCTGTCGATAGACAAGCACCTGCACTTTATTTGCCGAGCAGGCTACAGCAGCCATAGGAAGCCCTTGATAAACCCACACCCTGTTCTAATGGCCGCTCCAGGGCGAGGTGGCCTACAGTGCCCCACCCCTCACATTCTTTCCCCTTGGCTAATTCATAAAAGATCTATTTCATTGAAGAAAACAAACAAAACAAAACATAAAACAAAAAACCAACAACCCAGTATCCTGGCCAATTGGGACACTCATATACTGGTAACCAGACTCAGCTTGATGTCAGGGGTCCTGGATAAAGGGACAGCTCCAGCAGGCAGACAGCTGTGCCTCTGAGGGGTCTTAAGGAGGCAGAGGAGGTAAAGGAGAATTCACAGTTTGGTTTCATCAATAACCTTTTTGGGGAGACTTTGGTCAGTGTCTCTGTGGTGGAGAGAAATCTAATCTCAGGCTCTGTCTCCAGAGCAGTTCAAGTGGGGTCGGCGCTGGAGCCCCAGGGTGACTCTGCCCTGAACTAAGTCCATTTAGGATGTAATCTGAACTGCCAACAAACACCTGGGAGTAGATGGTGGCCTGCCCAAGAGTTGAAGAATTCTTCTCAGGTCAGTGTTCGGCTCAGTGCCTGGACTGACAGTTGACTGTTCTGCTATGGAATGCGGTGATGATAAATTTGACCGCAATGCTCTCTTGGGAGCTCAGGACTGCCCCCAAACCAACAGGAAACAAGGAGGGATGGTGTGGATCTATGGGAATAGTAGAAGAATGTTCCAGAAAAATTTGTGAGGAAAGATAGAAGAGTGTTTCAGGGATGTGATTGATCCTGCCTTAGAGTAGCCAGAAAACACTGCGTTGTAGGTGCCAGTCTGGCTGGACCACGGAGGATGCGCACATTTTTCATGGTGGAGGGGTGTGCCAACTCACTTGGCACATCATGATGGGGACCCCAACAACAGGCATCATCAACTCATGTCCCAGAGCCTAGAGGTCTGACATGAAGATGTCACGGTGTTCTTGAGTTATTCAGGATGCAGAGCCTGAGGAGAGGGTCTGGGTCCGGGTCCTCCATGGGATTTATTGAGGGCTTGGAAGTGTAGCTCTGTGCTAGAACACCTGTGCCAGGGCCTGTGTGCAATTTAAAAGTAACAGAGGCAGCGTTGATGGGGTAGGTATCAAGAAGGCCGTGAGGGGCCTTAGTCAGAGACTGGCCTCAACTGGCTCCGTGGGTTCTGGAGTGTGGTGTATGTATGTATTGTTTTGGTTTGGTTTGGTTTTTCGAGACAGAGTTTCTCTCTGTAGCCTTGGCTGTCTTGGACTCCCTTTGTAGACCAGGCTGGCCTTGAACTCACAGCGATCCACCTGCCTCTACCTCCCAAGTGCTGGGATTAAAGGCGTGCTCAAGGCCTTTCTTACTCTAGGTCAGTCTGTCACTCTGTGGCTCTCCCATTTTGGACTCCCCAGGTGGTGTTCTGGGTCAGATAGTTCCCGTGGAGTTGGTGGCAATTCAAGGTGGGGGGGGTGGTGGGTGCCAAAACAAGAGGCTGGGGGTTCACCGGGAAGCTGGAAAGAGTGTTGGACTTTGTGTCTGCAGTGGCTGGATGAGGGCTGCAGGTCTGGGAAAAGCGCTGTCTCCAGAGCCTCAAACACCGAGCCAGGGCTCTGCGTATGCTGAAACCCAGCTTGCTCTAACTCACACAAGACTGGCTTCTGGACCCACTCTGTGCTGCGCAGGGTGAGGGAAAACAAGTCCCCACCCTTCAGGACCTTCCTCTGCCCTCCTTGAAGCTGAGCAGGAGACAGACCCATCTATGGTCCCTCCCCTGAGTACTTGCCTCCAGGGGACTCACAGGTGGTGGAGAGTCAGTAAAAGGGATGATAGGACCAGGAAGGCTGGGTGGAGAATACCAGTCACCAAGTGGACAGCCACAGCCCTAGAGTGGACAGTGAATATCAAACATGGAGTGTTCCTTTGGAAGATGCATGGTTGCCTTCTCTGAGAGGAGCAGAGGTGGGAATACTTGGGGTGCAGAGCTGAAGGCATTTAGCTTCAGTGGGGTCTCTGTGTCTCATTCACTAGGGCCTGGAAGGTGAGTCACTTCGGCTACACACATGGCGCTGAAGGTACCAGTCCCAGCGCCATCCCAGCGTCCCAGCTCATCATGCCTGGAGCGTGCTTGGTACTTGTCTCTTGGTTGTGACAAGTTCTGCAAAAGGAACAATTTAAGGAAGGAGGGGGCAGTGTTGTGCTGGCTCGTGGTTTGAGGGTACACGGTCCATCATGATGGAAAGGCGTGGTGGCAGGAGTGTGAGGCAGCCGGTCACATTTACAGTCAGGAAGAAGAGAGGTGAATGCCGGTGCTCAACTCATTGTCTCTTTTTCATTCAGTCCAGACCCCCAGCCCACAGGATGCTGCTGCCCACATTCATGGTGGGTCTTCTCTCCCCTTCCCCGACCCCCAATCTAGAAACACAGAGGTGTGTCTCTTCAGTGATTCTGGAGCCTGCCAAGTTGACACCAGCAGAAACCATCACATATGCCGGATTTCGCAGCCCCTGAGTGGGTTGCCTGGCCCTGAGCCTGGAGAGGGGTGCCCCCCGCTCAAGCCACTGCGCTGCGTGGCAGTTACATGCAGGCATGGGAGCGGCCACAGTTATTGTGCCACAGGCACTGGCTTCAGGATGCTGAGTGGCTTGTTGGCAGATGACCACTTAGCCCATGGTCCCAGTGAGTCCATCCAGAGCTTGGGGGTGGAGGAGTGGGTGAGGGTGGGGAACTCAGCTCAGATCCCGTGGTGTTTTGATTCTGCATAGACGTGGAGGGTCCCAGCCGAGCCAACGAGCCTCTGTCGTCTTCTGGGCAGTCTGGGGACGGTTTTTATCTTGTCTCTTTCTCATATTTTATTTCAAGGGCAGAGCAACATGCCATAAGACAGGGTGAGATCTTTCCCGGGTAGAGCACCTCATGCTAGCAAGAGCGGTTCTTAGAAATGGAATAATAGAGCTGGTGGTGGCAGCTCATGCTTGCAAGCCCAATGGAAAACTGAGGAGGATTGCTTGGTTTTATAGCCAGGGTGGCTTGCTAAATGAAACCCTATTTCAAAAAGCCAAAACAGAGGCCTGGAGAGATGGCTTATCAGCTTAGAGCATATACAGTTCTTGCAGAGGACCTGAATTCAGTTCCCAGAACCCACATGAGGCAGCTCACAGCTGCCTGTAGCTCCAACTCCAGGAAAGCTTATATATAGATATTTTCATTCATTCTGTAGGTTCTGTTCCTTTAAGAACCCTGACTACTGTCCACGTGGTGGAAGGAGAGAACCAACTCTTGTGGGTTGCCCTCTTCTTTCAATAGGCTTGCTGTGATGCGCGCGCGCGCGTGCGCGCGCACACACACACACACACACACACACACACAGTTTAATAAAATTAGTGCAATAAAATTCTGATAAAAAAAAATAAAGACTCAGCTGTGCGTGGTGACACACACCTGTAATCCCAGCACTTGGGAGGCAGATGCCGGCGGATCGCTGTGAGTTCAAGGCTAGCCTGGTCTACAAAGCGAGTCCAGGACAGCCAAGGCTAACACAGAGAGACTCTGTCTTGAAAAACCAAAAAAAAAAAAAAAAAAAAAAAAAAAAAAAAGACCCAAAATGGAAAAAATAAACACATGGGTCCATTGGACAGCAAGCATTAGGGTTCTCTAGTTTTATACAAGTGCCATGTTTGCTTTTTAAGCTGAAGGTCAGGAAGGCCGGCTGTGGACGGAGACTGCTGTTTAACTCGAGCAGCTGGGTGTCAGAAGTCTGGGAGAGATAAGGCGAGGAGTTCAGATGCATAGCTCACGTCTCTTTTGCATCAAAGCCAAGCAAACAGGGAGAATGTCTCCCTGCAGAACTGATCCCTCCTCTCCCACAACCAACCCCTGGGAAACATGGATGCCTCAGATTCTTAAATAACTCCAGGAACAGCAGGCTGATTGTGCGCCAGGGCCCCTAGCTGCCCCAGGTAGCAGTGACTTCCTGTGCCCAAGAGGTGACTTGAGATTCCATCCTGAGATCCTGCAACCAGGAAATATCAGCTTACACACCCGCAGTGCCTTAAGGTAATCGTGAGAACTCCATTAAAGTTCAAGTCTTAATTAAGCCAAACACTGGCCCAGGAATCGCAGGCATCCGAGAGGGCTTAGCAGTCTTGAGGGATCTGGTTTCCCTGAGGCCAGGAGTGGGGACTGCTGGGAACTCAGAAGGAGGTATCTGTTGCAGCCAAGGGCGCCGGGCTCACACTGCCCAGATCGCCACTGCAAAGGTGGACTGCACCGTGCACATGGAAGTTCTCTGATTCCCCGGCTATGGTACCACTATGCCTTTACCTGCTACCTGCTCCCTCTGCTGTTTCCACCCCGCCCCCACCCCCACTCTGTGGTCCCCCCTTCCCAGCCTTCATTTGATGCATAGTCAGGACATCAGCCAGCGCTGCCAGGGAGTAAAGCAAGGCATGGAAGCTGACCACCTCACTCCCTGACTCCCAAGAGCTGGGAGTAAATGAATGTATGAGCTACTAAGCCTGGTTTTTTTGTTTTGTTTTGTTGAGACATGGTCTCTCTGTGTAGCCTTGGCTGTCCTGGACTCACTTTGTAGACCAGGCTGGCTTCGAACTCACAGAGATCTGCCTGCCTCTGCCTCCCAAGTGCTGGGATTAAAGGTGTGCGCCATCACCACCCGACTTTTTATTTTTTTTAAAGATAGAAGCTTACTCTTTCATTTTACATTTATTTATTCTCAGTGGAGGGCATGGGCATGGCACAGCATTGGGTGGAGGTAGGAACAGCTTGTGAGAGTGGGTTCTTTGCTTCCTCTGAACTCAGGCGTGGTGATAGGTGCTTCCCCCGAACATAAACGATAATTTTTGAGGCAGGGTTTCTTAGGACCCAGGGTGCCTTCTTCCTACTCCCCCGGCAGCTGAGGATGGCGTTGAACTTCGAATCCTCCTATCTTTACCTCCGAAGTGCTGAGATCACAGCTGTGCACCACCACATTGTGCCTCTTTTTGAACTTGGGAATCCAACAAGTTTCCATCGTGTGTGTTCATGCGTGTGCCTGATGATCTCATCTGCTCTGAATCACCCCCAATTTGAGGCACATGTAAACAGCAGTTATGTTACATTTCTGCCGTTATAATCTTCAGCGTGGAGACTACCTTAGGGGGTACTCACACCATACCCGTACCAACACTGCAGTAGGCCACAAAAGATGTTCCTCCTCCGCAAAACACTCCATTTGAGTCAGTTCTGGCCACCATGATTAACAGCCCAGCCTGGCAGCTCAACTTTAGACCTCAGTGTCTCATGTCCTGGAGGCTAAAAGTCCCAAATCTAGGTGTTGCCCACCAAGCCCTTCTGGATGGTTCTGTTCTGGCCTCACGAAGATAGCATCTTCTCCCTGTCCTCGCTTGACTGTCCTCTGGAGGGCCATGGCCTGATCCACACTCAGACTGGATCCTGGTCTTCCTGGTGAAGGCCTCTCTCGTCTCCAGAGACAGTTGCAGGCTAGGTTTGTGGGGGTCAGCAGTTGGGTCTGGAGGACACAGTCTGACCTTCACACGCCCCTGTGGGTGTCAGTGGATGGGTTCCCTCAGATCATCCCGTGCACCCCAGCTTTAAAATCCAGACAGCCTTTTATAATCATATGGCAATTCTGTCATTTAACCAGGAGCATCCCTTGGCAGAAGAGAAGTCTGATTTTTCTGTATGAGGTGTTGGGAGGTGAAGCAGGTGAAGACACCTTTCCCCGGAGCAAGGAGGATGAAAGCAGGGTGGTGTCTTCCTGCTCATTGCTTTGTGAGACAATATAGGCGGTGCCATGCCATGTATTCACTAGTCAGCTCAGGCTACTGTAACAAAACACCTTAGGTTACGAGAAGGAGACATAAGCCTGTTTTTTTATGATCCTAAGTGTGAGATCAGAATGGTCTTGTGAGAGAACAGGTGAGGTTAATCCATTAGAAGACCGACCACCTCATGCGGGAGCTTGATTGTTGCCAGCTGAAAAGATCCCAAGAACAGACTCTGGGAGGAGATATATAAATGAGCCGAAAACTGGAGGCGGGGCTTTTGGAGACTTGGGACAGTTTTGGCTGTTTATCGCTCCACTTCAAGACATTCCTAGGGCTTCAGGGCTCCGGCTCCTGCTGAGGTTCCGGGTTCCAGTTACTCCAGGTTCCAGCAGAAGGAATCATGCTGATTACGCCAGGAGAATGGTTCCTGGAACTGATATCCTCGCGGTTTTGTTGTTGTGTTCCTTAATCCTCATTTCCTATTGTTAGTTGGGTTATAAGTGACATATGCTCGGTTAATAAGTTATAATGAAGTATATTGGTTAAGAAAATTAAGCCTACAGTTAGAGGCAGCTTATAGAACAGAAATGTATTGCGGCCCATCCTGGTGGCAGGGAGTGGGGTTGGTGGCAGGTGAGGGCTCTCCAACTGGCAAGTGGCACCCCTTTTCAGGTGGTGAGGATAGGAGATGGGGGAGGGTGTGTGGGGCAGGGGAGATCTCTGGGATCTGTTGTTAGGAAGACACAACACAGGTCAGGAGAAGGCTCCACCCTGTGTTAGTCAGTTCTCTATTGCTGTAATGAGATACCCAAGAAAATTAACTTATAAAGAGAAGAACTTTCTTTCGGTTCACCATCCTGGCGATGTGGTGGGTTGGTTAGCCCCTGGTGTTAGGCCGCTAGCAAGGCAGAGCACTGTGGCAGGACCTGTTGAGGGGCTGAGGTCCTGCAAGTCCTCTAATGGCCTAAAGACCTCCCGCAGGATCCCATTTCCTAAAGGGTCCTCCAGCTCCCAGGGACTCCACTGTGGTATGAAATTCTCTTTGGGAGATGCTGATAGGCATCTACTCACCCCAACAGGCATGAGTGGCAACCTGTCCAGCTCAGCTTGTTGAACCTATGAGTCTATTGGCCCCACTCACAGGAGCATGGGTGAGCTACCTTTATATTCTTGTGCATTTTTTAATGAGCTTATCTCTTTGGGAGTTACTTATCATGGAGGACCTGTGATTTAGACTCTGATCAGTCGGTCCACTTGGTTCCCACCCCTCTTGCTGAGCCCATATAATCTCTTGCTAGCCGTCAGTAACAACAGCTTTTAAAGTCTTTGCCAATCTGATAGACAAATCAAAACCAAAAGCAAAAACCCTTGGAGCACTTCAATTTGTGTTTCTTTAGTCAGTACTGAAATTAGGCTGTCTCTCATTCTCTCTCTCTCTCTCTCTCTCTCTCTATATATATATATATATATATATATATATATATATACACATACACACACACACACACACACACACACACACACGTATAATTATGTATATATATGTCTTTTGCATTTTTGCAACAAACTTTCCCATCTTTTGTAATTGCTTTTCAGGAGCTCTTTATATATTACAGACCCTTAAATATCCCACTGGTCAGCCGCAAATCTTTCTGGCATGTAGAACTTGTTACAAAAATTTTTTTTTAATTTTTTTTTTTATTTGACAGTATCCGAGTGCACTGTCCTGGGCAGAGGCAAAGTGAGGATGAGTCAGCCTTGGGTCATGGCAGAGAACTTGAACATGCCCATTGAATATCCAGAGCTAACTCGAGAATTTGACTCAGCTTTTCTTTGTTCCAGTTTCAACAAGCTCTTCGTAGGAAATGAGGAGGGAAAAAAAAAGAAGCCGGGAGTGTGAGAACCCCCACCAGCTGGAAACTTACTAGAGACACAAGGGACGCTGCAAATAAAAACTCGTTTCCAGCTGGGGAATCTAGAGTCTCTCCCAGGTTGGCTGGGCCCCTCCGTGGCTGGTTACTCCTAGACAGGAGGGAGATGCTCGCTTTGTTTAAGAATCAGGATCCCTGAGGTTTTCCTAGCCAGCCAGGGTTTTGCTGTTTTGAGGGGTTCCAAGAGGAAGCTGTGAACCTGTCAACTGGGATCGAGTCTTTTCATGAGACTTCTATTAGCTTCCACCCTTGGGCGAGGCCAGGGCTCTGAGGGCCTTGTGCCAGCCCAGCCCAATAGCCATAGGGAGGGGCAAGGCGGGGCCTCTCATGTGGAATCACCCATACATAGTTTAGTGGAATCTTGCAAGCAGTTGGCCTTTTGTTTTGTTTTGTTTTTTTGCTTTTTAAACAAAGCAAGCTATATCGGGCCAAAGGTTTCAGACAGCATCTCTTTGGAGGCATCTTTTATATCATTCCAGCTCCAAGCCCAGCCCAGGTGTCCCGGCAAAACAGAGCATGCTGGTGTCTTGGAGATGATGGGGGTTGGCAGACTCTGCCTCTGATCACTGCCATTCTGCTCTGGGAAGGCAAAGACACTGAGGATTACTGGCCAGCGTAGGTGCCATTAAAATGGATTCTTCTGGTGTCGTGCACTGAAGCCTGCTGGGATGCTCTTGTGGGGCTGAAGAAGAGGCTAGAGGGAAACGCCAAGGTGGAGAGAGAAGCTGTGGTCAGGACGTCACAGAAGAAGGGGAGTCTGGGAACCCTGAGCGCAGAGCCCTGGTGCACACGATAAGGCCACTGTCTCCCATGGACCAGTGTGAGCTGTGATGACGCCAAAGATGATAATGGTTCCTAGGGCTCCGTGAGGGTCAGGCACTGAGGGGCATGGAGGGCACCGGGACCAGACTGCTGCGGGTGGGGTCGGGGAAGCTGCACTGGACCCCAGTGGGAAGGAGCAGGATGTGCTAAGAGGACTGGAGTCCATGTTTTATGACATCCAGGGCCAGGGCACAGGGCTGACATCTAGGATGGAAGGCAGGGGACGTGAGACTCCAGGCTGGTGATGAGGCTCAATATACCCAATTGCTCTTTGAGCCTCATGCAGAGTGTGAAGTTTGGAAAGTCCATAGTGACGTAGTGATGGTCAGCAGGGGTGCTGGGTACTCTCCTGACACTCTCCCCCAGCCCCCCTGCCCCCCTGCTCCCCCCCCCCCCCCCCCGGAGGCCATGGGCCAGACTCCTCCCATAGAAGCCAGGCCCGTATTATGATGCACTCTTTGTGTAACATGTGCTAGGGGTTGACATCAAGGAATGGAGTGGTGGCAGTGTATGTCATGTGAGTGTGAGATGGAGCACCCACCCAGGGATGACAAGTGGTCATCGTCAGCTACAGTATTCCACCTTATCTCAGAGAAGCACAGGACGCTGTCCCCACTCCATTCCAGCATTGTGTGAGTGTGTGTTGTACTGAGGAATTGAATCCAGGACCTGACACATGACCATCTGCCCAGTGATGTTGAGCTTTGAGTTTGCGTACGCTATCTTATTATTATACGGACATTATGAGACAGGAGCTCATATCTCCTAGGCTAGCCCCAACTTTTCTATGTAGCTAAGGATGACTTTGAACCTCTGATTCTCCTACTTCCACTCCCGCCTCCCCCCCTCCCTGCCACCACGCATGCACTGCCTCATCTTACACAGCCCCAGGGATTGCCTTAATTGGGGCAGCGAGAGAATGTAGAGAGAACAAACACAGAGACACAGAAACCCTGGGAGTCGGTGCTCTGGGCTCTCAGATGAAGACCTCGTAGCACCCGGAAGGAAGTCAGCACATTTATTATATACAGCTGAACAAGGAGGTGGGCTTATCACATCTAGCTAAAGGAGAAGGCAGGGTTCTTATATAGAGTTGAGCAAGGAAGCAGGGTCAGCTAATCTTGGTAGGAACAGTGGGGGGTGGGGAGGAAGCTGTAGTGGACATTTTCTGCACGCACTGTCCACATTCCCGCTCAGACCACAGGAAGGCGTTGCCATTTCCCCCCACCCCCACCCCACCCCCCCAAGCCTGGGGAGTGCTTGGATGTGCACATGGGCTGAGGCACTGAGCTGTATGGCATGCTAAGGCTATGTCGGCAACACACTTGCTTTATGTATGCAGAGGATTGAACCCAGGGCCTTGTGAATGCCCGGGCAAGAGTGCTAAGTGAACCACATCCTCACTCTTATCATCATCATTGTGATGGCTGGTCTTGGTTGTCAACTTGGTTATGGACTTAACTAAAACACCAAACGGAGGGGGCACACCTGTGAGGGACTTCTGCTTAGTTTGAAGTAGAAAGATTTACTTCTAATCTGAATCTTTGAGATAGGAAGGAACACCTTAAATCCAGCTCTTTAATCCACCTCTAATCTGGGCTATGCCTTCCGCTGGAAGTCTATATAAGAGATGGAAGAAGGAAGCTCTTGCTCTTTGCCTGCTTACCACTGCTCTCACTGGCAAATTCATTCTTGCACTGGCATTAGAGCCTACTTCTTTGGAATTTCAGCTTCTACTACAGGCCATGCTGAGACACCCAGCATTGTGGTCTCAACAACTGCCAGATTCCTGGACTTCCCATTGGTAGACAGCATTGTTGGATTAGCTGGACCACAGCCTGTAAGTCTTTCTAATAGCGTCTCTCTCTCTCTCTCTCTCTCTCTCTCTCTCTCTCTCTCTCTCTGTCTCTCTCCTTCTGTCTATTTATCTAAATTCATCCTATAAGTTCTGTTATTCTAGAGAGCCCTGACTTACACGGTCATCATCAGTACCGCCATCACTGGAGTGCTGGCAAATGAACCTAGGGCCTTTTTTTTTTTTAAGCAAGCGAGCAATCCCAGTCATGAACATTATTCTCAAGGCTAAAAATGATGCCTTGGTGGTGGGACATTTGCTGGTTATGTCACCCTGATGTGTTGAATGTTAAAAGAAAAACCTTTCTCTCTGTGAGTCTGTTCCTCTCATGGTCTCTGTAGGAGGTAAAATCTTGGACCACACCACCACCACCACCAGGAAGCCAAATACCCAAAGGTCAAGACCTCTGCTTACTGTTTAAAAAGATGATTTTACCAAGCTCCCACGCTACTCATGATCTTAAGAGACAAAAAAGCAGGCCCAAGGCTGGGTGTAATGACGCATGCCTTTAATTCCAGCTCTGGGGAGGCCGAGGCAGGGGGATCTCTGTGAATTCGAGACCAGCCTGGTCTACAAAGAGAGTCCAGGACCCCACCAATATGTGGTAAAACAGAAACACACACACACACACACACACACACACACACACACACACACACAGCACAAAGAGACCAAAATCCAATGCAGAAACTGGTAATGGCATGGTGAGATGGTGGAAGAGGTGGGAAAAGACCACTTCTATAATCTGAAACTGCTGACTGAAGTGAGTTCAAGACCAATTGGGGCTATGGAGCAAGAACCTGTCTTAGGTCAAACTCCAAACCAATAAATAAGAAATGTCACAGAGTTCAACTTAATATATATTCAGCCAAAGACAGAAAACAAACAATAACACACACAATCATAGACTAAGGAGACAAAAACTGGAGTGTGCATCTTAGTTATCAAATAGCCATAAAGCTGGGCGGTGGTGGCACACACCTTAATCCCAGCACTTGGGAGGCAGAGGCAGGTGGATCTCTGTGAGTTCAAGGCCAGCCTGGTCTACAAAGCAAGTCCAGGATAGTCAAGGCTACAAAGAGAAACCCTGTCTTGAAAACAACAACAACAACAAAAAAACAAAACAAAACAAAACAAAAAAAAACAGAAAGAAAGAAAGAACTATAGTCAGATGTGGTGATGCATGACTGAAATCATAGCACTCAGAAGCTGGGGCAGGAGGATTGCTGTAAGTTCCAGGCCAATGTGGGCTCTCCATATTGCACTCCAGGCCATCCTGGGCTACAGAGTCAGACTTTATCTTAAAAATAAAACAAGGGGTGGGAGAGCCCCTTGCTGCTCTTACAGAGGACTTGGGTTTAGTTCCCAGTACCCATCTCAGCCGCTCACAAACTGCTTGAAACTCCAGCTCCTGGAGATCTGACACCCTTTTCAGGCCTCTGTGGGCATATATACAACCTCTACCCACCCCATATACGTATTTAAAAAACTATAAGTAAGTCTTTAAAAAACAAAACAGCATTAATAAATGTGAATGGTACAGATTCTCTTATTGAGGAGACTGACTCTAAATTGGATTAAGCTGTACACATATACACTATTTTTCAATCTGAACCTCTAAAGCCCATCTACTCAATGGGCAGAAACGTGTAGACAATGCATACTAACTAAATGTAGCCAAAGTGAGGTGATGGAGCAGTACAGATGCTGGTCCAAGCAAAATTCAACAGCAAGTATATGCACAGAACGAACAGAGTTATTCTACGTTTCATAGCGAAGACAGGCTGAAGGGGTTGTGTGTGTGTGTGTGTGTGTGTGTGTGTGTGTGTGTGTGTGTGTGTGTGTGTGTGATGGTCATAGATGATGGTTCCTATTATGTATCATTTGAAAACATTGGAAACGTAAGGAGAAATAGACAGAAACCCACCCCTGATGCTTCTTTTTTGTCTTTTGGTTTTCCCTAACCTTGAAGAAGCAAAGGCTTCATTTTCATGATCTGGAGCCAGCAAGATCAGAGCAAATATGGTCACTATTTGCCTCTGGAGCTCTTTGCCATGTTGTCTCAGTATGGACTTTGTATGTTACTAGGAAACACCACAGGGTCTGAGATAGGGTCCCAGCGCTAACCTTTTATGTAAAACACACTATATTACCTTCTTACAACACTAGAAATTAGCAAGTGTTGAAATAGTCTGCCCCTTGGGTTTGGAAAAGTGTTTATGAGCCTGTCATAAAGAAATGTTTGCCAGCATGGTGGTGCATATGTGTGATCCAGAACCCTGGAGGAGAGGCAGGAGGATTGCTGCAAGTGCAAGGCCAGCCACAGAAGAGAGAGTTCCAGGCCAGCCAGGGCTAGAGTGAGATCGTGTCACAAAGATTTAATATATTTTCCTGAGGCTTTGATTTATGACATATAATCATAGTTATTACTAACATCTGAGTAAACATAGGTGTGTGAATGTGTGAGTGTGTCAGAGTGTGAGAATGTGTGTGGTCTATGTGTGTATATGTGTGGTGTATGTATGTATGTATGTATTTGGTGTGTGTGTGGCATACCTCCTGTGCACACACTGAGAACTGACATTTTTCTGGCTCTTACATTGCACTTTTATGTTTTCATAAATCACACTCTGTGATTATAATGCAGTAAAAACAAAAATTTACAACCTGAGCATGGGTGTCCAACAGCCCTTTTCTAAATTAGGTCAAAGCAGAAGAAAAGACTGAAATCATAGCTTCTCAATTTCTGGGTATGGTGACGCCGTTTTCTGCCCCGAGTCCAGTGCTCTTGCTCTGAAGGTATAAAATAAGAGTGAGATTAGCTTGCACATCAGCAGGAGGCTGTGGGGCTCCCCAGAAGCCCAGGAACACGGAAATGGTCTCATAGGATAAGAAGGAGCCATCCACAAAAGCCACCGGAAGGAGAGACAGCTGATTGGCAGCTGCTCAGCGCACAGTCTGAGAACCTGAGTCTGACGCTCAGCACTCAGGTAAAAAGCAGGGCGTGGGGCTGGCAGGACGGCTTGGTGAGTGTTGCCCGCAAGCCAGATGACCCAAGTTTGATCCCTGGTTCCATGTGGTGGAAGGAGAGCATTTACTCCTGCAAGTTGCCCTCTGACCTCCACAGACACCATTAAACAAACACTGGGCTGGAAAGATGGTTCTGTGCTTAGGAGGATATAAGCTCTCTTACAGAGGACCTGAGTTCAGTTTCTACTAATTTTAGGGGCCTCACAACCACCTGTCACCCCCATCTCCTGAGGCTCTCTGGTCAGGCAGCCTAGAAGGGAGGCCCAAGCCAATGACACTGGGTCTCAAAAACCAAACAAAGCAAAACAGGCCCTGAAGGTGTCCTATGGCTTCCACACCCGCACATGCGCACAGACGTTGAGTAATCCTGAGGGACTTGCCATCCAGAGGCCTTTCTCAGTCCAGGAAGCTGAGCTCAGGGGCCAGGTTGGAGGGGTGGTCTACTCACTGTGCCCTCACGCAGCATGAAGAGCGAGAGCTCTCAGCGTGACAGATCGCCTGACACGGCAATCATCTCCCAAGGCCCTGCCTCCCAATGCCACCCTCAGGGGCTTGCGATCCACAGATGGGTTTGGAGAGACACAGCATTAGGCCCACATCAGCCCTGTCCTGTGGCAGGCAGACAGTTCTAATGGACTCTTCCAGAAAAAGCGTTAGCACCTACCCTCCTCTGCTCTCTCTGCCGTGCCACCACTCTCTTGGGCACTTGAGAAGGGTGACAGTCCCCCTTCCAACTCCCCCTCCCCAGCAGCGGCAACGAATGTCCCCCAAGTGGGTTCTAGCTCTTAGGGGCTTAGCCGTTGTGCAGCCTAGAGCTTGCATTTGTCAGGAGACACTTGGCCCCTGTTTGCCTTTGAAGGGCCGGGACAGCACCTGTGTGTGCCTGGTACATGCAGAGCAAAACTGCACACAACACTGCTCCACACCATAGGGTGGCTATGGCCTGCAGCACGCGTCCTAAGCGTGAGGAGGTGGAGGCAGAAGTTGAGGCACTGGGAAAGAGGAAACCAAGGGCAGGGTGTAGCTAGGCTGGTGTGACCCCTCCCCCCAGCCCCCCTTCTTCCCACCCCCTCCCCCCAGCCCCTCTTCTTCCCACCCTACCGGCCCCCACCTCCTGTCAGGCCAGGCAGTTGTTTTGCTTCTCTGTCTATAGTAGAGAAGGAAGGTAATAGCCAGGACACAGTGCCCTGGGGTGGTGGAGGAGGAGGAGCCAGGTTGTGGGTGCCACTCCTCCACTAACATCCCAGCATGCTCCAGATCCACACTGAACTGTGGTGACCCACCCGGCTCCTGTTCATTGAAAGACATAGGCATAGGCAGAGCATGCATCAGGCATGTGCCTACGTCAGCTACTGCTGTCTGCCTGGAAAGGGACATGCTTCACTTTGCCAGGGCATGCCCCTCTCATGCCCACGTCAAATCCTGGTCTGGGTGAGACCCACCCCTGAATCTGGGTGCCATATGGGTGAGTCACCATTGGCTTTGTCCCCAGTTTTGTCAATAACAGAGCATGCAGTGTAAGACTGGAAATTTCCTGATACCCTGAGCTGGCCCTGCAGCCGACCTCCTGGGCCACTATCTATCCCTTGCCCATGAGACGCTGGCAGGTGCCATCAAAGACCTGGCACCCTCAAAGGACTGGGGCCTGAGGCCAGGTAGCAGGCAGAACTTCTGCAGATTGGGGTGGGTGGAGCTACTGGGGCGGGTCTTTGTGAGGGCGTGGCTATCTGAGTTTGCCGTCTGAAGGAGCTGGGCTGGGGGGTGGAGCTTACAGGCAAGGGTGTAGTTGTGAGGGTGTGGCTTCACAGCTGGGGTCTGAACCCAGGGCTTTGGCCTGGGATTGAGGAGTCTGGCACAAGGTCAGAACCAGAGGTAAGCAGCCTGGGTGCTGCTTTCAGTCCCTGAAGGGTCCAGCCTGAGACAGCTGGAGTTGGCCAACTTCCTAATGGTTCTGGTTGTGATGCAGCCTGGGAACACCCTAGAGCCAGCACCTTGCCTTGCTCTAGAGTGGGTTTTATAGACTGGTTTCCTCTCTTCTCGGCATTCCTGCCTGCTGTACTCTCATTCACTCACTCATTCAGCAAAGATTGGTGGATATGACAGCACTAAACAAGATTAACTCAGCCCAACTCTGGACTCTTCCCTTCTGTAGGGAGAAATGGTAGACACCAGAAGCCCCAGCTCTAGAAAGGGACACCTCAAAGAGGAATGTTGGGAGGACCAGCCTGGCCTCAGGCTGGGAGAGGATGGGGGGAAGGTGCCCTGGCACAGTCAAACAGATCAGGATCCAGAGACACTCCCAGGAGCCTTCAGGGTGTTGGGCCCCAAGGCTCCTGAACCCACAAGCCTTTTCCAAAGCCACCAGTCCTCAACCCAGGACGCTCCGGAGGCTTCCTGCAGGGGATGACTGGGCTGTCGAGGGGAGACACCCCATGGAGCCACCTGAGGCTCAGAAATGTGTCTTGGAAGAAATGAGCCTTACGCAGAGGCTCCAAGCACTGTCTGGAGCTTAGCAGGTGACGAGGGGGGAAAGGCAAGTCAGAGAGAAATAGCATGGGAAAGACTATGCTTTGCATTGCGCTCGCAGGAGGACAGGAGTAGTGGGACAGGTCATCAGGAGAGCCCCAGTCCCTGTATAGCTTGAAGACCTAGGAACCTGAGTGTTTACACAAACTCTCCACATTTTTAAGTGTTAGCCAACAACTAAAGATCAGGTCAAATAAAACATCTCTTGGGGGGTGAAACTGAAAATCTAGGTGACTCTGCTGCATCCTGGGTCCTGTGTGTGACATTTGTAATTATAGGATATATGCAGTTTTCCCACTTAACATGTACCAAATATTCCATGTTTGTGTAATCTGCTAAAAGCTATTTACAGCAATTACATAATACTTGGGACGTGTTGGGATTTGCCTTTCCTTTTACCCCCTGGTAGGTGCCAACTTTGTTGGGTGGAGTCTCCGATACACCCTGGCCTGGTTCATTGTTTCGGTGCCCTCAGGACAAGCCACACAGAAATAGTTAATGTGCTTCAGCCTCGAGGGCCTCAGAGACCTCAGGATGCCAGTGCTGGGGAGACCATCCGAGACCAGCTTCCTGTCCTTCAGTGTCAGCCGAGGAAACTGGTCAGTCAGGATGAAGTTTGTATGTGTGTGAATATGTGCATGAGGGTTCATGTGTGTACATGCATGTGTACATGTGTTGGAGTATGCTGATGGTACAAATTTTGAGGAGAATCAACATTTTTATGTTACTGAAACGTTTACCCAAAGACATATTGTATTTGTGTTAGATTCTTAGCACACACACACATACACACACACACTGTTGTTGTAAATAGCATCATTTTCTCCCACTTTCATGCATGTGTATGCATGTTCACACATTTCTGTGAACATGTGCGCACCTGTATGTAAACGCCTGTGAGGGGCCCAAGGTCGATATTGGGAATCATCCTCCTTCACTCTTCTACCTTAGTCACTGAGACAGGGTCTCTCAATCAAACCCAGAGCTCACGGATATGGCTAGTCTCACCCAGTCAGCTTACTCTTGGGATTCCCTGTCTGCCTTCTGAGGCTGGAACTGCAGGCAGCTGCCAGGCCACATGATGATTTTGCATAAGATGTGGGGATCCCCACACTTGCAAGACAAACGCTCCACCACCATCAGGGGCCTGTGAGCAGCATCTTTCAAACACTTGTTTTTTAATTGTACAGCCTTCTAGAGGAGTGCCAGCTCATCTTTGACTTAGCACTAGGGCTTTCTGTATCAACAGTTCCCTTCTCATTAGAGAGCATCTTTCTTCTCTTACATTTCTTTGTCGTGTCTTATTACAAAGGTCAAAACACCAGTTTGACCTGGTGTTCAGTTGTACTGCATTGTTTTTCATCACAACAGCAATTCTTTATATCGTCAAATAAAAGATTGACGTGGCGGGGGGCGGGGGGGGGAGGGATTTGGGGATTCTGTCAGGCTACAGCATCTCTTCCTAAACGGAGATTTCTTAGTGATACAGAAGGTTTTTTTGTTTGGTTTTGGTTTTTCAAGATAGGATTTTTCTGTGTATCCTAGCTGTCCTGGAACTTGCTCTGTAGACCAGGCTGGCCTCAAACTCACAGAGATCCTCCTGCCTCTCAGAGTGCTGGGCTTAAAATGCGTGCACTACCACCAACAGCTGTGGTATAAAGGTTTAACAAATGGAATTGTTTTGCATTTATTAAGATAATAACTTAGCTGGTCGAGGTGGCACATGCCTGTAATCCTAGCGCTCAGATGACTGGGCGTGGTGGTACATTCCTTTAATCCTAGCTCTCAGGAGGCAGAGGCAGGCAGATCTGTGAGTTCGAGGACAATCCAGTCCACACATGGAGTTCCAGGAAAGCAAGGACTACATAGAGAAAACTTGTCTTAAAACAGAGCGAAACAAAATATAATAACTCTAGGGGCTGGAAAGAGATGGCTCCATGATTAAGAGCCTTCACTGCGTTTCCAGAGGACCCAGGTTCATGGTGGATCTCAACTGTCTTAACTCCATTTCCAGGCGATCTGATGTCCTCTTTGGGTATTGCATGCACACGATGTACAGACATGCATGCAGGCAAAATACTTATAGACATAATAAAATTTAATAAGTATAGATAATAACCCGATTTCCACTTTGAGGAATAGTGAGCTGACTCAGCAGGTGAAGGTGATTGTTGCCAAGTTGCATGGGAGGCACAGACTGGAAAACACACATACACAACAGAACACACACACACACACACACACACACACACACACACACACACACACACACACACAGCGAGGGGGAGAGGAGGAAAGGGGAAAGAATAAGTAGATGTAATAAAAAATGCAACTATGATTTCTTCCTCACTCACACAGTAAATAAATAAATATAATTTTTTTAAAAAGTGCTACTATGACTTCCTCCTAACTATGAGTTCTTTAACGATGTGCTTCTGGTTTGGGAACACATGGGTCTCACACTGTGTTTGGCTACTGATTTCTTGTGTAAGTGCGTTGAGAGATAAAATATGGTTTGTGGGCCTGAAATGAGCCCAGGTTGGAGCTGCATGCCTTGGTGCATAACGGTTGCTTTTTGTAACTGCCCTACACTTGTCTGCTAGGTGCAGTGTTCTGTCGGTGCCCACTGGTGCAAGCAGTTCTTGTGCACTTTCATTTCTAATATATTCCAGCTCATTTCTGTATTGTTGATTTCACTAGGTACAGGGAAATGAATGTTAAATTAACTCACCATTTGGTATATTTATCAATCTCTCCTTAAAAATCACACCGGCCTCCACTTTATGATTTAAAGCTCTGTTACTGGGTGTGTGCAATCTCAGAATTGTAACCATGCAAGTCAAAGATTACATTATGAGTGTTTTTATTTTATGTATATGTTTGTGTTTGCACAAGTAGCCGCAGGGCCCAGAGATGCCACAAGACGGCGTCGGATCCCTGGAACTGTGGTTACAGGTGTTTGATAGTTGTGATGTGGGTGCTGAGAATCAAACCTGGGTCCTCTGCAAGAACGGCAAGCACTCCTAGCTGATGAATCATCTCTCCAGCCCCCAACACGTTGTTTTTGATTGAAAAGATTTCTATTTGGTCCACTGTAGGATAGTCTGTCTGGGTATAAAATTGCTGTACAGTTAGTTGTGAAGCCGCTTTAGAGAGATGGTGAAGCTGAGCCTGTTTCCAGCATGTCTCAGGGGCATAGCTGGGCACGTGGTCGCGTTCTCACAGAAGCTTGACACCAGAGCAGTTCCACTCTCTGCAAAATCCCTCGTCCTGTCCTCAGCAGTAACTTCCTGCCACCATTCTTGATCTTTCCCCATCTCACGTTGCCATATGCCCTGTAGATGATATCGTACAGCATGGAACTTTCCAGGTGTCTTACCTTTGCCCAACATAATTAACTTTGAGTCATTTAAAACACCGTGAGCTCTCCCCGTTTGCCACTGACTGCTCCCTGGCCATGACTTACTGCCACTTGTCTATTTACCCAGGGACAGGCCGGTTAGTTCCATTTGTGTTTGTTGCCTGTTTACCACTGGGACTAAATACCTAGCATAATTTAATAAAGAAAAGGCCACATGTGTGTTTAGTGCATACATGTTACCTCAGCACTCAGAAGGTAGAGGTGGTAGGATCAGGGGTTAGTGACATAGTGAGTTCAAGACCAGCCTATGCATGAGATCCTATCTCGAGAAGTCACGGCTCTGTTGCGGTGAGGAGCCACCATGGCCATGGCAATTCTTATAAAAGAAAGCATTTAGGTGGGACTGGCTTACGGTTTTAGAGGTTTAGTCCGTTATCATGGTAGGAAGCATGGCAGCATGCAGGCAGACACAGTGCTGGCAAAACAGCTGAAAGTTTTCCATCCGGCTTTGAAGGCAGCAGGAAGAGAAAGCCCCTGGCCCTGGCTTGGGCTTTTGAAACCTCAAAACTCTCCCTCAGTTACACACACTTCTGTTGGCTCTGATTCCTTAAGGATTCTGCTTTATTAGTAATTTTTAAAAAAGGTATGTTACCTCCCTTACCACCCGACAACCCGAAACAGGAGGGAAAGGAGATTAGGGAGAACAAGAATGAGACCTCTTGGGTATCAATTCCACGGGGCAATTCCCCTGGTGTAAATCTCAGGGGTCTAGCAGAGCTGCTATCCAACAGAAGCCGCACCGTCTGCGGACGGAACCTAGAGGAATCCACAGAGCTCGCCGCCCTCCACCAAATCCTCCGACTCCACACTCCATAGGGCCAGAACCTATGATCTCTCACACCATTCCCCAATGTCCTTCTCCTAATCGATGGTCCCCGGGCAGGGTCGCTGGAGCCTGTCTTTTGTCTTGGGCTGAAACTTCCTCTCTCTCTGAGTCTGCCTGAGATCGTTATTAGTTTGTAGAGACAAGGTCTCAGTGGGGTCAAGCCACCCAAGACTTCTTTCACCTTGGGCCCAGCCTAAGGCAGGGTCACAGTCTCGCCACACACTTCCTCCAACTGGGCCATGCCACTCTAACAAGGCCACACCTCCTCTCAAGTAGTGCCATTCCAGACGACCAAGCATTTAAATATATAGCCTGTGGGGACCACCACAGACCCCATCTCAGAAGCCAAAACCAAAACCAAAATACTTGTTTGTCTCACCGTCCTCACTCCCCCATCAATGAGTTCTCTCCTTGTCACCAGTCTCATTTGGATCAGATACACTACTTGGTGGGTGTTTGTTCAATTTAAAAAAAAAATCTATTTGCCTTTGCAGATATACAAAGATGAGAACCAGAATACAAAGACAAGGCACAGAAACAGGGCAAGGATATCATCAGCCTCTAGAATATTCTCTTGGTTTTGGCTTTTTGATACAGGGTTTCTCTGTGTACTGAAACTCACTCTGTAGACCAGTCTGGCCTTGTACTTACAGAGCTCTGCCTGCCTCTGCTTCCTGAGTGCTGGGATTAAAGGCATGCAGTGCCACTGTCAGGCCTAGAATATTCTTTTTGTTTTTTGAGACAGGGTTTCTCCATGTAGCTTTGTAAACCAGCCTGGCCTGGAACTCACAGCGACCTCTGCTTCCCTGAGTGCTGGATTACAGGCTTGTGTCACCTTGTCCCGGCTGTCTAGAATATTCTTGAAAAGGTGTGGTGGTTTGAAGGAAAATGTCCCCATGTCCCCCCACCCCCACCCCAGACTCACAGGCAGTGGAACTATTAGGAGGTGTGGCCTTGCTGGAGTAGGTGTGGTCTTGCTGGAGTAGGTGTGGTCTTGCTGGAGTAGGTGTGGCCTTGCTGGAATAGGTGTGGCCTTGCTGGAGGAAGTGTGTCTCAGTTCTCTTCCTGCTGCCTTTGGATCAAGATGCAGAACTCTCGGCTGCTTCTCCAGCACCTGGATGCCGCCATGCTTCCCCACCACGATGGCAAGGGATGAAACCTTTGAATTGTAAGCCAGCCCCAATTAAATGCTTTCCCTTATAAGAGTTGCCTTGGTCATGGTGTCTCTTCACAGCAATAAAACCCTGACTAAGACAGGGATTTAGGGAGTGATCTCAAAAAAATCCTCTTCAAAAACCCAAACCTTGAGCCTCAGAATATGACTGCACTTGGAAATGGGGTTATTTCACGGAAGGTTGGGTCCCCAATCCAGGATGATGTCCTTATGAGAAGAGGGACATTGGTCACAGGGACACAGGGAGAAGGCCTGGTCACAATGGCCACAAGCCAAGGATTCATGGATGAGACAGGAAGGAAACTCCCCCGGAACCCAAGCAGCAAGCACTGCCTTCCATTCCAAGAGCCAAGCTTTCCTCCCTGCAGAGGTGAGCCCACCCCCCCAGCCCCACCCCACTGTGGCTGGAGGACTGAATTCCTCCAGCTGAGCAGTTGGCCAACTACCCCATCTCCCCTGTTCTCCTCACCCTCAGACACACAAAGTAGAACACAGAGCTGAGTCAGGGCTTGGCAGGGCAGTCACAGAACCCAGGCTGGGTCTCTGGGGCCCTGCAGCTCTCACCCTTACCCCCAAAAGGCCTGTGGCTCTGAACAGCCTTTGGTGGTTCTCTGGACAGACAATCTAGCCTCACTGGCAAGTTCTAGGCCAGCAAGACCTGTATTGGTTACAGCCCCAGCCACTCAGTATAAACACATGGGTTTAGCTATAGCCAGGTGTGGGACACCCCACAGTCCTTTGGCTTCCTGCAGAGAGAGGTTCATGAGGCTCCATGCCCCACCCGACCCCCACCCCTGAGTTACTCAGGCCTTGGGACTATTTGGCCAAGCACGTGTGGTACACACAGTACATACAGGCCTGGGACACCCATCTGCCTACTGGATTCTGGGTGTGCAGGGTTGGTGATCAAGACCTGCCTAACCAAAGCACGGTGTAAGTCTAGCCTGGAGCTCAGAAGACAGCCTGGGAATTGGGTCAGACCATCCCAGGCCTCCTGGGCAGCTGCAGTGGGAAGGGCAAGGGCGAGGCTGGAGAGAGCTCCCAGCTGCTGCAGCACCTCCCAGCCTGGTGGACAGCATGCTGCTGCTGCACCTCCCAGCCTGGGGTACAGCACGCTGCTGCAGCACCTCCCAGCCTGGTGGACAGCACGCTGCTGCAGCACCTCCCGGCCTGGTGTATAGCACGCTGCTGCAGCACCTTCCAGCCTGGTGGACAGCACGCTGCTGCAGCACCTCCCGGCCTGGTGTATAGCACGCTGCTGCAGCACCTTCCAGCCTGGTGGACAGCCTGATGCGGCAGCACCTCCTAGCCTGGTGTACAGCATGCTGCTGCAGCACCTCCCAGCCTGGTGGACAGCACGCTGCTGCAGCACCTCCCGGCCTGGTGTATAGCACGCTGCTGCAGCACCTCCCAGCCTGGTGGACAGCATGCTGCTGCAGCACCTCCCAGCCTGGTGGACAGCCTGATGCAGCAGCACCTGCAGTGCTGAGTTGCCTTTGCCCCAGAAAAAAAGTGGACTGGGCAGCTCCAGTCCCTCTGCGGGGGTTCCCGGAAGTCATTGTGATAGTTCTAAGGCCTTCTTGGAACTCAGGACAATAGGAAGCAGGTTGTTAAGGGATGGTAGCCCTGGGAAGGGTTGGGTGGAGGTGTTGTTACTCAAAATCAAAAGGCCTCACGGTCTTGGGAGTGACAGAATCATCCAGAATATTTCCTCAGACGTCTCTCAGGAGGGCGGGGGAGACGGCTCAGGCAGCAAAGTGGTGTGGAAGGCCGGGGACTCAGGTTTGACTCCCAGACATGATGACATATGCTTAAAATCCCAGCACCAGGGAGGCAGAGACCGACAGATCCCTGCAGCTCACAGGCCACACAGTCTAACTTACTTCCAAGCCTGTAATAACCACGGTCTCAAAAACCAGTACACCGAGGGACACACCAGACACATGCACACACGCGTGCACACCCCATGACTCCATGGATACCGTTCAAGTTCACAGCAGAGCAGAGAGACCTGTCTGAAGCAGGAAGCAGGATCTTTAGGGAAATCACTCCTTCCTGTCCTCAGGTGAGCTTGTTTCATGGACATTGAAAGGGAGAGGGGATCTCTCTCTCTCTCTCTCTCTCTCTCTCTCTCTCTCTCTCTCTCTCTCTCCTTCCCTCCATCTCTCCATTTTTAATTAAATTTTATTTGTTTATTTATTTGATTTTGTGTGTATGAGTGTTTTGCCTGCATGTATGTGTGTACCACATTTGTGTAGTGCCTAAGCATCAGATTCCCTGGACTTGGAGTTACAGATGGCTGTGAGCTGAGACTTGAACCTGGGTCCAAGTAAGAGCAGCCAGTGCTCTTAACTGTTGAGCCTCGCTCCAGCTCTAAGCTTTTATTTCAGTTAATTAATTTTGTTTTTCAAGACAGAGTTTCTTTGTGTAGCCTTGGCTGTCCTGGACTCGCTTTGTAGATTGGGCTGGCCTCGAACTCTCAGAGATCTGCCTGCCTCTGCTTCCCGAATACTGGGATTACAGGCGTGCACCACCACATCCGGCTCTCTGAGCTTTTATTTTGAAAAATAAAACACAAAAGTTGTTAGTTTGTAAAAATATCTGGCGATTCCCTCAAATTCTTTGAAACAATGAAGAAAACGCTCTTTGATGAAGCAGGCATGTGTGTAAGCTTGGATCCAAGCACTCAGGAAACAGAGACAGGAGGACTAACTATATAGGGAATTCCAGGCCAGTGTAGACACAGAGATACCCTGTGTTTTAGAGTGAGGGAGAAGGAGGAAAGAAACAGGCTTTGTAGGTTGCAAGCACATGGCAGCCAGTTGTTCAATGCTGTGCACCCCCTTCTGAGGATACCCCGCCCAAGGGTGGGTGAGTCCAACATCTTTTAATTGTTTGAGTTCAGCAAAACTCAGCCCCTGTCTGCCAAGTTCCTTTTCATTTCTTTATTAAGCCTGGGTGTTTCCTACACCCCCACCAGCTTGCTTTGGGGTGCTCAGCTGGGTCTAGGTGGCCCAGGCCCCTTCCCATTCCCGCCCCCATTATAAACAGGAAGCTGGCAGAAGCCAGTGCTGAGCGAACTTGACCGTGCAGAGTTTCAAGAGTCCTCTCAGAGGATCCAAACATCCTCTTTCCTGCTTCGTAATTGGTGACAACTGGGAGGGAAAACCAGGGACCAGGAGCAGATCTGTCAAGGAGCTCACTGGCAGGTGTGCCCGCCTAGCAGTCCAGTGCCATTTGCAGGATTGCTGGTCTTGGGTCAAGAGCTGACGTGGAACTGTGGGCAAAATTTGACTTCTCCCAGTTTCTGTTCAAAGGGCCCAGCAGGTCCCTGGGTTGCCTCCGCCTCTCTGTGTGTCTGGACACGCCATGTCATGTACTCTGTGCACAGGGCTGGGATGGCGTGGCTCACGTTGCATCCACAGGTCTCTGTTTCCTTGCATGAAACATGAAGCTTCTGCTCCTATGTTCTCTGGGGTGCAATCCTAAGTGCCTGTTTCACGCATGAGACAGATCACAGGCCCTGGCCACTGCCTTTCCGTCTTGAATGACTTATATGGTTCTAGGATTCATTCTGCGCCCTGGTGTTTGACAGAGGGGGAGAGAGAGAGAGAGACAGAGACAGAGAGAGAGAGAGAGAGAGAGAGAGAGAGAGAGAGAGAGAGAGAGAGAGAGAGAGAGAGAGATCATGTGCAGGTACACATCTGTGACCCAGAAAGGTCAATCCCGGGAGTTAACCATCAGGTACCATCCACTTTGTTTTTGTTTTGAGATGAGGTCTCATTATGTAGGTCCCGGCTGGCCTGGAACTTGCTATGTAGACCAGGCTGGCCTCCAGTTCGGATTTAGTCTATCTCTGTCTCCAGGTGCTGGGATTAAAGGTGGGCACCACCACCAGCATCTTGTGGGCTTTTTGGTTTTTTTTTTGAGTCATCTCTCCTTGGCCTAGACTTTGACTATTAGGCTGTGCTGGCTGACCAGAGAGTCCCTGAGATCTGTGTGACTCAATCTCCCTCACAGAGAAGATAGATAACAAGTGCACTGACCACACCTGGCTCTTTTTTTAAAAAAGATTATTTATTTACTATTATGTATACAGTGTTCTGCCTGCATGTACACCTGTAGGCCAGAAGAGAGAATTAGATCACGTTACAGATGGTTGTGAACCACCATGTGGTTGCTGGGAATTGAACTCAGGACCTTTGGAAGAGCAGGCGGTACTCTTAACCATTGAGCCATCTCTCCAGCCCTCACCTGGCTCTTTAACACACATACTTGGTATTGAATTCAGGTCTTCACGCTTGTCCAGAGAGCGTTTACCATCTGAATCATCTCCTCAGATCTCCTCACCCCAAAATGTCAGCAGGACAAGGGGCCGAGCTAAGACAGAGCTCAGTATGGCAAGTCTCTTTTTCGGTCAAGCCACCCTAGGTCAGGTCTTTGGGTCCTCTGTAGCTCTTCCCCTTTTAGAGGCTTTGGGACTGTGGCTACGACCTTTGGTAGCATAAAAGTTTCCAAGGCCAGAGCCCTTTGCTAAGTGTCTTGTGTCTGTAGCAGGGGGTGCAGTAGCAGAGAACAAAATGGAAATATTGCTCTGTGTGTGTGTGTGTGTGTGTGTGTGTGTGTGTGTGTGTGTGTGTGTGTTGTGGTATGGATCTAGGGAAGAGAGAGAGCGGATGAAAAGTTAGGGTGGGGCTGGGCCCCCCTCTCTCTGGTCTCTACAAAGCATTGCCTCATAAGAGTGGTATTTTTTCCTGCACACAGGCCAAGTGGACTTGACCAGGAGCCTGCCGGGGTCATGTGCAGGGAATAAGAGGTGCCCGCCCTGTACCCAGCAGCGCTTCCTGACAGAGCTCGGCCCCCAGGGAATCCCCACATTGCTGCCCAGGAGAGCTGGCCAGTGGGCAGCAGGCTTTCCTGCCAGGCCAGGGCCAGCGGAGAGTCCCAGAGTCTGCCTTTCTATGCTTCCCTGGGCTAGCAGCATGGGTGAGCTGCCACAAAAGGTAAAAAAGATGACTGGCCGACTGGCCATGGAGCACCTCTCTGGTCACCTTTCTAGCCCATTTCCTGCTTCATGCAGGGCTGGGCTGGGCTTCTCACTCTCTTTCCAGGGGCAAGTGATTGCTCCCTGGGGCTTCTTTCCTCAGCAGTGAGAAGTTTGCTCTCTGGGGGCGGGGGAAGGGGGGTCATCAGGGGCTGGTGTGGGGAAGTCAGTCCTCAACAGGAGACTAGCTGGGAAGTGGCCCCTGGAGACAGAGCCCACATGATCAGGAGCAGCTGCCTGGTCAGGACAAGTTTTGCAGATGAGTAAGTTTGAGTTTTTGAGTGTATTGTTTTATGCACCTAGGAAACTGAGGCAGGATTACTTTTGGGGTCAACTTGACAACAAGTATAGCAAGATCTCAATCTCTCTCTCCCTCCTCTGCCCCCTCTCTGTTTATTTATTTGAGTCAGGTTCTCATGTAGCCCAGGTTGGCCTCACATTTACTATGTAGCTGAGGCTAGCCTTGAAAACCTGATCCTTCTGCTTCCGTCTCCCAATTGCTGGGATGATAGGCTTGCTCCACCATACCTTTGTCTGAGACTTTATTTCTTAAAAATTCTATCAAAAGAAATGAAGTCACAGCCCAGGGAAGACATTTCCAACTGTGTGACCACATTTGTTCCTCTTCCTGCTGAGGTTGTAGGCAGGACCCCCAGACATCCTTCTTTGCTTCTCTGCCAAACTGAGCTGTATCACCTGAGGGCATGTTTCCTTGGTTATGTCGCTGCCTAAGGTTGTTTGGGGTTGTTGCTTTTGGGGTCACAGGTGGACTGACACGGCTTCTGCTGGACTGTATCTTGGGGCAAATAGCGCTAGGGGCACCCTTGTCTTCCTAAGCCTAGCTTTGGTCCCTGCCTAGGTCTCAGCAGGTGGCCTGTGAGACTTTGCTCTCTTTAGGTTTCTGGTGAAAGTGAAAGTCCTGCCCCCAGTTCCAGGCCCACCTCTGGCTAGAAGCCAATGGGTCCTCACCCAAAGCCTTACCCACGGGCAGTCGTTTTGGGTGCGTTGGAATTTCCTGCTTGAGGTTGTGCCCAACCCCTCCTGCCCGGTCCACCCACCTTCCCTGCCAGGCTTTCCCTGTCCCTCAGAGAAGGGGTTGAGAGGCCCCGTGTGCCACAGGACAATCCTTCCCTGTCCGTGCCAGCCCTCCAGCTGCTTCTGGGTCCCAAGAGGAAGAAACAGCATGGGTATGTTTGAGAAAAGAGGTACATGCAATCTAGCCTGACCACTGGGGTTCACTCCTAGGACCCACATGGTAGAAAGAGAGAACTCATTTTCCCAAGTTGTCCTCTGACCTCACATGTGCTACAGGCTATGGTGTTTGCATGTGTGTGTGTGCACAATAAATACACGTTTTAATAGAACATTTGGAAACTAGATAAAGACCTGAGCCATCTACTTAATAATTAACTCTCTTCTCATTTCTCCTCAATAGAGTCAGCCATCCCTCTTTTCTTCTCCACTTCTTCTTCCTTGCCCTGAATAGATGTTCTGTCTTGGAGAGACGCTTAACAAGAGACAGGATGCTCTAACGGGAGGAAGAACATTCCATCCTGTGGAGAGGCTCTTTAAGCTAAGGAAGTAAACAACTCAAAAGCTTAAGGAAATCCCTGAAACTGATCGGATTCACTAGATCACTCCCTCCCAAGCCTGCATAAGCACTAAGGAGTGAGAGACGCACTCTCAGCTCTTAGCTGAGCTAGCTGGGAGAAGTAGACTAGCCTAGCTGCTTAGGAAAGGCTCAGATCAACTGAGTCACGTGGAAAGGACGCTCTCCAACCTGTTGAGCTGCTTGCAAGCTGCAGTGAGCTGCCGGTTTCCATCACACTGGGGTGGACTTCAGCGATGGAGCTGTCTTTGAATCATTTCTGCTCCTTTAGGTGACCCCTCATCCATATTCCTGTGAGTGACCCCAATAAAGTCACTAGTTCACCAAAGTGGACTTTGGTGGTATCTGTACTTTGGTCTGTCGTCAGTTCCCTGTCTGGGGTGAGTAGACATTTGTGTTGTGTCTTTCCAGGAAAAGTGTGACGCAGCAAGGGTTATTTAAATCCAGCTCTGGTGGCTGCAAGTCCAGTGTGGAGACTCAATTTACTGGATTACCATCTTGTAAATGGCACCTTTTTTTTCTGTGTCTTCATGTGGAGAGAGGGAGACATGGGGATAGTCCCCCATGTCTCATTTCTTGTCTCTAACCCCATGACCATGTGTAACCCCAATTACCTCTACAAGGCTTGTCTCTAAAAATCTATCACATTAGGCCTTAGGATGGCATCTGAAAGCTTGGGTAGGTGACACAGCCTGTGTCAGGGGGTCTGAAGTGAGCCAGGGCAGGGCCTGACTTAGCTTCTACAAGTTCCTGGAGGCAGTTGGTAGAGATAGGTGTGGCTGGCAGCTACAGGTGGAGACTGGACTCCCCTGCCAGGGACTGGCTGGCAGGGAACCCAGGAAGACCTAGAGCCTGCGCTAAGGAGGGCGTGCAGGCCAGGAGGTGAGTACTTTGGACTCCAGAATTGGGGAGACTGCAGAGAATGGGGTTAAGGCTCAGATAGTGGCCCCAAATGCCACAGAAGAGGGCAGCCTTGTGTCTCAGATGGCCAGGAGGGACATATCTGTGACCAACTGAACCTTTGACATCTGCTGTGAAGTATGGCCCAGAGAAGTGTTCTCTATTCTGGAGTGTTCTGAAACGGCCCTCATTTTCATTGTTTATTTTCAAGTGATTGGATAAATTCTGAGAAGGATGGGTTTTTATAGGATGTGTGGCTGCATCTCCATAATCTATATTACAAAGGAAAAATGGTTGTCTCACTCTGAAGCGCTCTCTCTCTCTCTCTCTCTCTCTCTCTCTCTGTGTGCGTGTGTGCATGTGCACGTGTAAGTGTATATGCACAATACAAGTGTATGTGAGTGGGGGGGGCAGAGGTCACTGTCAGGTGTCTAATTTAATTTCTCTCTACTTTGTTTTTTGAGACAGAGTGTCTCATTGAACCTAGAGCTCAGTAATTTGTTAGGCTGGATGGCTAGTAATCCTCCAGGATCCTTCTATTTCGGCCCCACCAGTGTGCCATCACTTCCAGCCCTTGATGTGGGTGCTGGGACCAGAACCCAGGTCCTCATGCAGGTGTGGCAAGCTCTTAACTGACTGAGCTAACTCCCTAGCCATGTTCTTTTTGTTATCAAATCTGCCCATCTTGCCCACATCTAATTACCCAGCTGGGTGGTGTGAACCGCAGGTGGCTGTGCCCGCCATCCACCTCCAAAATTTCTCATCCTCCCAGACTCAATTTCTGTCCCTGTGAAACACTGACTCCAAGTTTCTGCCAGCCCCTGTGACCTCATCCTAATATGTGTCTCTGTGGGTCTAATGACCCTAGGGAACCTCCTGTATGGAACCTCCCAGCTTGTGTCTCCTTGAGCCTGGCTTATTTCACTCAGCGTAGTATCCCCAACCCCCTTGCCCCTCCATGGAGCAGGAGTCAGTTTTCAAAGACCCTATAGGGTCTCCACACACAACAGCTATGAAAGGAACTCCTCCCACACTGATTCCTGGTGGTCCGTGGGCCTCCCTCATTGAAACCCTAACCCCACAGGAAATAGAAAGACAGGCCAATAGGTTAATAGCAAGGGAAACGGGCAGAACAGAGCCTGCTGTTGGCCCCATGGTACCCTGCTCCCCATAGGTAGCTCAAATCTCTGATAAGCGTGCACAAAGCCAGGCCATTGGCCTATAAGAGCTCTGCATGTCCCTTGGGTCAGGTCTCTGACAACTTGCCTTTGAACATCAGAGCCAAGCAGTACGGTCTCAGGCCCCAGGGAAATGATTCCATCTCCGACAGGCACACGGACGGGAGATTTTTGTTCCCCATTCCACTGCGGTCTACAGACAGCCTGTGCGGGCCATGTACCACAGGGGCGGGTCTATTGGCATTTGTGTACCTGGCAGAATGGAGGCCCACATCACACTGTGGCTCAAGTGTAACTCTGTGCAGTGATGAACTGGGGTTCATTCTGGTGGATGCCACCTGGGAATCTGAGATGTGTCAGCAACCACAGATCAGAGAGTGGCCAAAACAGGCTAGCATCTGCCACCAGCTCCCATGCCCTGCCATGCCTTTGTGTGAGGTGCCTGCCAGGGTGCAAGCAGGCCTGACTGTCCCACATTTTCACTCTGGGTCTCTGGAGCTGCAAGGGCTCTGGGGAGAAGGCAAATGGAGAAAGAGGAACACACAGGATCCAGAGGAGGGCATGACCTCCCAGAGTACCAGCCCCATTGCTACCAGTGGCGTGGGCTCTAGGGACCCAACTTTCATGTTGGCTTTTCTTTGGCTCTTTTTAAAATTAATAGGCTTGTCCAGGCATGATGGTGCACACCTTTAATCCAACAGAGGCAGGTGGATATCTGTGAGTTTGTGGCCAGCCTGTTCTACACAGCAAGTTCCACAACAGACAGGGCTATATAGAGAGACCCTGTCTCAAAACAAAAGAAAAAAATACCAAATAAATGTCTAAATATGAAAATCCAATAAGATTAAGACTTTACTTTTGGAAGAAAGTTGGTTTTGTTTTAAAAGTTGGTATACAAAGTACTATGCATTTTAATGGTGTTGTCAAGCAAAGTGTTACAGTTGGTTCCTCCCTCAGCTCCTCCTTTCCTCTCTTGTATCTGCCATCCCAGCCTCCTCCTTTCAACAAATAGTTTTGCTTTCTCTTTTTGAGACAAGATCTGTTCTAGAACTCACTTTGTAGACCGGGCTGGCCTCAAACTCAAGAGATCTGCCCACCTCTGCCTCCCAAGTGCTAGGATTAAAGGCGTGCGCCACCATGCCCGGCTTTGCAAACAGTTTTAGCTCAAAAGAAACATCCCGTAGAAGGCTGGGCATGTGGCTCCGCTGGTAGGGTGCTTGAACTGGGATTTGAGAAACCCTGGGTTCAGTCCCCAGCTTTGTATAACCATGTTGTTATTGCAGCACCGGGGAGGTGGAGACAGGAGGACCAGAAGTTCAAGAGCATCCTCCACACTCACACTGCCTGCTGGGAGTACATTCCATCCTCCACACTCGCACTGCCTGCTGGGAGTACATTCCATCCTCCACACTCGCACTGCCTGCTGGGAGTACATTCCCTACACCTTTCCCCTTTTAAGGGTCGTTGTGTGGCTTCCACAAGTGCGACTGTGATCAGGCTGCTGATATGGGCAGGCCTCGGTGCCCGCGTGAGTTTTCAGCTCCTTTAGCCAAACACCATGGAGTGGCATTTGTTGGGCTGAGTGTGACAGGGCCAACCTATGTTTAGTTATGAAAGAAAGGTATTTGCATAGAATAATAGTTTCAAATTCAGGACTCTGCTTCCCTGGCAGCTCCAGCCTTCCTTTTCTGATGTCTCCAGTCTCCCCCTTTCCTGCTTCTTCCTACCATTGGCGCTTACTGCAGGTGTCAAGCCACACCTACAGCCTTGGTTTGGGTTCCTCCCAGACTGGGTGGATGGAGACAAGTTATGTAGGAGAGCTGGTTCCAGGCATCCTCAGTGCAGCAGGAGAAAGAAGCCCATGACGTGGGCTTTGGTGACGGGCGGCCTGAGGGAGTCCTGGGGCGTGATGTGGACATACTGCAGTCTTGATCCCTGACAATGAGGACCGGGGAAGGAAGTCAGTCATCCATGTGGGTTTCTCCTTTCACCAGCTTCACGGGGGCAGCTCCAGGAGCCCGTGCAGTTGAGGCCGAGAGCCCCATGCTTGAGGACCACGGGCAGAAAGGTTCTTCCTTGAGCTTCCTTCTTCCAGAACATCTTTCTTTCTTTCTACGTCTTTCCTACCGAAGTCCCTGGCTTTGGACTTGTGCCATCACTCCTTGTATTCTGTCCTGGAGTCTCCTACTGGTCTTAGGACGCCCCACACCTTTTCAGGTGCTCAGGATGGGAGTCTCTGCCTCTACCTCACTGTGACTCTTTCTCTGCTCTCTCACATCCCAGGGGGTGGCCTTGGTCTCAGAGCCCTCTCTTCTCCACAGCCTTATCTTAGCGTGCTAGCCCTCCATCCTCGCTGATCTCTTCCTGTAGCCTTAAATCTCGTCAGTGTCCTTGGGGACACCTCTGCCTGGATTTGAGCTGGGATGTGGCTGGAGGAGGAGAATGGGGGTGACCACTGACCATCAGAATCTGCTCTGCCCTCAGCTCCCCAAGCCCACCCCTAACCCCTGCATGGTGACCCTTCCCTGACTCAGGGGCCCCCTCCAGGCAGGATCCTGGTTCTCCCGTGATGCCTCCTAGTAGTGGCTCACCCTCTGTGCCCATCTGCTCAAGCACACTTCACTTCTGAAACTTCTTTTGGTTTCTCTGTTTGCCTGGCCCAGGCTCCCTGCAGATCTTCCTGCTCTGTGTGCGTTCTTCAAGCCCAGGAAGAACAGCTCCAGTCCCCTCCACCCCCAGCCCCAGTGACCTTCCCATGGCTAAGGTAAGAGCCAGTCCTTGCCTACATTTTGTCTGGCTGGGAGATGACCCCAGAGACATTCCTTCTCCAATGCCCCTGGGACGCCTTTCATACCTCCTCAGAATGAGAATTCTCCCTCTGGATTTTTTGAGGTCATTTCAGACCAGTGATTTCAGGGGACTGTAAGCTCCTTGGGGGACGAGGGACCATCGCTCTGTCCATCTTTGTGCTCAGGCTTGATTTGTAGGCTTGGTTCTGTCCTTTGACAAATGTGACTTATTTTAACCCCGTGTGTGTGTGTGTGTGTGTGTGTGTCTGTTGTCATATATAATACTAGGAGTGATACCCAACTATAAGAGAAAAAAGATGGTGCGAGCAGAGCTCAGGATGGTACCTGGGAGGCAGTGGAGGTGGATGGAGGTTCTCGCCAGCCTCTAGCCTGCAGGGAGCATTGCCAGCCTCTAGCTTTCAGGCTCCAGCCTTGCCAGTGAGAGGAAGGCCACCTTTGGTTTGTTTGTTTATGTGCTTGTTTTTCTTGAAGACAGGATCTCAGGCAGCCCAGGCTGGCCTCAAACTCACGATGTGGCTGAGGATGACTTTAATTCTCCATCCTCCTGCCTCCACTTCCCCATTTAGTTCTGGGATCCCAGACTTGTGTACTGTGACAGCTAGCTCTCTTTGTTTTACCCAGTCTCTTGTTTATTTATTTTCAACTCCAGAATTACCCCATTAGGGAGGCACCAAATACGAAGGCAGAAAAACAAGTGAATTTGATACGCGGTCCTTTCAAGTGGGCCCCGGGCAGGCTGCTTTCTGATGTGCTTCCAGCCTGCGGATGCCCCTGGGTCTCTGCTGAGCATTTTCAAAGATCCCTTTCCCTTCCCAGCACAGCCACCTCATCCTCACCACATCAGGGAAACGCCGACTGCCTGGGCTTCGAAGTTCCAGCCTCGTTCTGAAATTGGAAACATGTGCGTTTTGCAAAGTATCAATTTAGCAGTGAGTTGGATCAGCCCGGCTGCTTGGTGGCTGCTGAGTGGCTCCTCAGGAATGCTACATGGTCAAGATGTCCTGGGTTCAAGTGTTGCCCTTGGTGCTGAGAAGCTAAGTATGTTAGTTGCTTTTCTTTGCTGCTGTAACAACACACCCGGCAAAAGCAACTTCAGAAAGGAAGGATTTATCTTAGCTCAGCCCGAGGCTACAGCCTATCACAGTGGGAACACAGGGAGCATGAGATAGGGATGTTGAAAAACAAAGGGGTGTCCAAGGCTAGAGCCCGAGACACTGGGTAGAGGGCTCACCACGGCACCAAGCAGGCTCTGGGGCCGAGAAGAGAACTGGAAAGCAGGTCTTGTGGTGGTGGTGGTGAACGGGTGAGCTCTCATCAGTTATAGGAGATAAAAACAGTAACTCCAAGTGGCTCTCACTGGACAGCCTGTGGCAGATGGCCTACATGCCTCCGGCTTCACAGTCCAGCAGCCTTCTTATGCTGCTGGCCTCTTTGTGTGGGCACTGTTACCAGGATGAATCGCCTCATAATAGCAACAAAACAACTGCAGGAGTTCTGGGCATTGCATCACACCCCTCCCTGGCCAGAGAAAGACCATCTTAACTGAAGACTTGAACCTCATTCCGGTTGGACCAGCATGGGGGATTTGATCATAACTGGCTTCCGCCAATCACAGATGGTGCCTGGAACAAGGGCTGGAGTGACTCCTCCTCTGTTCTCAGAGCAGGCTCCTGAGGTGGAACAGGACCCTTCACAGATTAGGAGGCGGAGGCGCAGTGAAGGCAGGTGAGTTGGTGACCGGTTGCCAAGGCTGGTGTGGGCATCAGTAGACCAGCCTGGCCTTGGATTCCAAGGAGGCACTGGGTCATGGAGAGTAGACTGGAATGTTCTAGAATCAGGACCGTGAGTTATGCCAACCATGGAGTCCTTGTAGATCATGGACATCGTGGCATGAGGGATCAACAGGCCTGGATTGGGGGCGTGTAGATTCCACTCTGACTTCTGGAGCCCCATTTAAAGAGAAGTGACCGCCGGGCAGTGGTGGCGCACGCCTTTAATCCCAGCACTTGGGAGGCAGAGGCAGGAGGATCTCTGTAAATTCGAGGCCAGTCTGGTTTACGAAGTAAGTTCAGGACAGCCAAGGCTACAACAGAAAAACCCTACTCAAAAAAAAAAAAACAAAAACAAATGGGGGGAGGGGAAGAAGGGGACACCATAACCAACCAGGAAGTCCTTGCAAATAGAGAGGCCAATGTGTCTCTCAGACCTTCCCACTGGAGGGACATGGCTGAGGGATGCTGCCCCTCCCTACCGCCATATTGTTGTCCCCAGGATCAACCAACAGGACAATTGGTCCATCAAGTCGGGGGAGGGGCTGGGAAGAGAGGCATAGCAGGGAGGAAGACCAGCTCAACTCCCTGCCCAGCACCAACACAGGAGACTTGGTGACCTGTGGCCTGAGGAATAGCCTGTCTTAGCTCCGTGTGGATGGGGCACCAGGGAATCTCAGACAGTGAAGGCTGCAGGCACAGAAGTGAACTCCTGTGGAAAGAAGCCAGCAAAAGAAAGAGGATTTGAAAAACGCAAGGCATATGCCGTGCCTTGGTTTCATTTCTGTTGTGGTGATGAAATACCCTGGAAAAAGCAACTCAGGGCAGGAAGGGGTTATTGCTCTCACAATTCCACATTACAGTTCCATTATGGGAGTGAAGTCACTGAGGTAGGAGCTTGAGACATTGGTCACATGACACCCACAGCCTAGAGCAGATGGAATGCATCCATATCACCTGCTTCTACCTAGTCTCCTCCTGTTCTCTACTGTTTGGGACTCGGTGCCTAGGGAATGGTGCCGCCCACAGATGAGCTGCATTTTCTCGTATCACCCAACAGCCAAGACAATCCCTCATAGACATGCTCATCTCACGGGCCAACTCGACCTAGATAATTCCTCAGTGAGACTTCCTTCCCAGGTCATTCTAGGTTGTAGCAAATTGGCATTTAAAACTAACCATCATGTGCATGCACATGCAGGTACATGCGTGCCAGCGCACACATCTGTGCACCGTGCATTCATATATGCATATGCATGCATTCTCATGACACACCAGGGGCATTGTGTGGGCTACTTCTAACACACAGAGTTGAAACAGGGCTCTGAGCCACAGTTCACAGTTGGAGGATTTCCCCAAAATGCAGACACAAAGGACCAGAGGACACATTCAGTTGTCTCAGCGTCTGCTACAGAGTGTGCAAGAGGGCTAGGTGAACAAACACAATGAAAATGTGGAGAGCAACCTCCCGGGTGGGGTGTGGTGGGAGAGTAGAAAAGACCCTCAGAGAATAGCAGAAGACGCCCGCGGAATTGAAAATGCAGTGTCATTTCTCCATGTAGGACATGCAGCACGACAGTAACTTTGACGGGTGGCTTGATGGGACTGAGACAACCTAGGAGACAGTGGGCAGAGACAAGTGGGCACACCTCTCAACTGTGCCTGAGGGTTCATCCTCACCTGTGCTGGCCCCAATCTGACAGCTAGGAGGTGGAGGCAGGTGGCAGACCCTTGTCTATAGAAGCCTTAGGCACCTGGATTTGTTCTCTACACTCCTGTCTCTTTCTTAGACTTCCTCAGGGAATTTACCTATGAAGGATGAATCTTTTTAAAGATTTTTAAAATTATGTATACAGTGTTCTGCCTGCATGTACACCTGCAGGCCAGAAGAGGGCATTGGATCACAATATATAGATGGTTGTGAGCCACCATGTGGTTGCTGGGAATTGAACTCAGGACCTCTGGAAGAGCAGCCAGTGCTCTTAACCGCTGAGCCATCTCTCCAGCCCCCTGTGCCGTTTTGAATGCCCAGAGTCCTTCCTTCACAGGCTTTGTGGCTGCTAATTAGCAGCTGCCTAAGAGGGACGGACTTATTGGAGGAAGTACATCTCTGGGACGGCATCCAGATTTCAGAGTCACTTACCATTCCGAGTTTGAGCTCTGCTTCCTGCTCATGGTTTGCGATGTGAACTCACCTGTTCCATCTGTCATGTCCGCTGCCATCCTGTGTCCATTGCTATGGATCCCAACACCCTGATACCATAAGCCCAAATAAAACCTTCCTTCTTCTACAAGTTGCTTTAGTCCTGGTTGTTATCGTAGCAATAGAAAAGTAACTAGTGCAGTTGGCTAAGGTTTCGAATTAGTGACAAGCGCAAAGGTTTTCATGGCCATGTGAGCCCGGTTCCTCCTCTCAGCAGGTACAAGTGGGTACCTGCGGCTGCTGCATCTGTCAACATCAGAGGGATGGGCACCTATAAGGGCTGCTTGGACAGCAGGTGCTGCTTCAGGTGGTAAATCGGAGCCCTGTTTGGATGTGGTGCTCTTCTTGCATGATGGGCCAGGCCTAGGAGGCAGTGGCTACCTGGGCAGCAGGAGAGGCTCTCTGCTGGGTGGGGCCACTCAGATGTAGCAATATATCTTTCTCGTTGGCAGAACGAACTCCGCTCTGGAAAAGTCCCTGGGGTTCTGGTGCTTTCCACATTCGTAGGGGATTTCAGAATGCACGGCAATCGGGATCATCTTGGCTCATCTCCAGCAGGCAGCGCGTTGACAGTGTTCTTGGATGGATGGATGGATGGATGGATGGATGAGTGGGTGGGTGGATGGATATGTGCACTGATCTGCATTCTCTCTGGCTCATAGATCCTGGGGTCCTGGCTGTGCTGGGTGACTAGAAATCACCTTATTTATTAGGCTGAGGGCATGACCCCAGTAGGGCATGAGGCTCCTCCACACCCTCAAATCTAATACATGCACCTATGTGCTCATCTCTATACACTCATCACTCCCACATGCCAGCTGCCCTTCCAGATCTTCCTTCTTCTTCCCTCTGTCCACCCTCATGTGCGTGTGCGCACGCGCGTGTGTTTATACCTGTGTGTGCATGAAAGTCAGAGGTCAGGCATGAGTCTCTTCCTCAGTCACTCTATACCTCAGTTTTGGAGACAAGGTCTCTCTCTGAACCTAGAACTCACTGAATCAGTTAGACTCACTGGACAGTGGACCCCAGGAACCCACCCCCTCCAACTCCCCAGCAGTGAAGTTGCAGGTGCACAACCAAGTGCCTCCCCAGCCCACTGTCCCCCTTTGCAATCCATTTCCTCTTGTGTGTCTGTATCCTTCCTGTCACCCCTCCACTCGCTGGTTAAGGGCTCACCACACAGATGTTGCTCTTCTGACTCAAGCATGAGTGGATTTCTGTTTTTTGACCAAGGCATAGAGGTGAGGGGGACCACAGGATGCTGCTCGGATGGGACAGAGTGCGTGGGTCCGGCCCTCCTCTACCCATGTCTGCCTTAGTGCTGCCAATATGGCCTCTTGGAACTGAGACTCCAGGCCTGCATGAGGAGTTTCACTTTGCCTGCAGCCTCAGTTGACAACACACAGTCAAAGCAGCCTGCTTGTAATCAACCTGGCCCAACCTCATTTCTTCTGTGGAAAAAGATGGCCGCCCTGTGGTCTTCTTTCCTTCTGGAACAGTTGCTTTCCTTCTGTTTCAGAGACAGGGTCCAGCCTCTGGGGTTGGGACCCTCGTTATCTGTGGGATGGCCCTGCTCTGACGCTGTGCCACACAGTGTGGTGGGCTGGCCCCGTGCTGCAGCATGTAGGGAGCCCTATACAATAGCTTCCCTCTCTCTTTGCCAGCCTGGCCCCTGTGAACAAGGCTCTGTTGATGCCCGGCTGCTCTCATTCCCAAAAAATTCAAAAAATGGCCCCATGTGTTGAGCATGCAGCCTGGGACTGTTGGGCAACTGCCTAGAGTGGGGCCTTGGTAGGCAAGGGGTGCTGCCCTCGGTCACTGGGCTGTCACATCCGTGGCAATATGGACCGAGGTTGATGATGGCGATGGTAAGAGTCAAGAGGAAGTAAAGAAAGCACAGGCCACCAGCACCTACCTCTATGTCTACCTGACATCACGGTTGGTGGGGTGGGGGTGGGGAGGATGCAGCCCTCCAAGGCCAAGTAGACCATCTCCACAGGCCTCACTGTGGGAGCAGAGTCAGGAGGGCTCCTGTCAGCACTGTCTCTCAAAGGCCTTGTCCTCAGCCTGGCCAGGGCCACTGTGCCGTGCAGGCTGGCCCTCCTGCTTCCCAGCCTTGGCCTTGCTCAGGCTGCTCTACTAAAGTCAAGGCCTGGGTCAGTTAGAGCCATAGAGCCGTCCTGGGCCCCAGACTGTGTGTGGGTGCATTGCAGCTTCTGCCATCCAAAGCTGTCAGTAGCCCCATCATGCACCCTAGGGAGCAGAGAATGACAGTTTGAGGTGCTGTTTCCTGTGAACCCGGAGAGGTTGTGCAATGCCCTGCCAAGGTACGATGCAAGGCCCACGTACTCCATTTGTGTTTTGAGGTCTGCTTGGTTAGCTCTGATGAGCAAGGACCATGGTGGCTCCTGCTCACCAGGGTGGCCCCCCCCTTTTTTTTTCTGCTCTAGGATGCTGAATGGACCCAGGCTCAGTCTGAGCTCTGAGCACTGTTCTGGGAGCCACACAGAGGAGCCCTCAGGCTCGGTCCCACAGGCCTCTATCTATAGGCCTCTTGTCCAGGGCTTTGGTCTAGACCCTGACCTGATGAGGAGGCTCATGATGACAGATTCTGGTGTCCAGCCAAGGTCACACACGAGGGACAGAGAGAAAGACCAGACAAAGGCAACTCACCCACTGCTTCTTTCCCTCATCTCAGAACCATGGGACTCCGGAGGGAGAGTGCACGCAGCTCAGGATGTTTGCTGCACACAAGACTCCATCAGAGTGAACTACAAGCCCAGCAGGCTGCCACTCAGACTGACCCAACCTGTCTGGCACAGACAGAACCAGAACTTCGTCCCACTCTCCCAGTGTTAGGGGTATATAGAACTCCTAATCTGCATCTTTCTGAAGTGGCAGGTGGCCTGTGGGGCCCCAGGAACTGTAGAAAACATTTTCCTAAGGATCTGCAGAGAAAGGCCCACAGACCTGAAGTTGCACTGTAGTCACTGTCATGTGCTTGGGGTCCTTGCCCTCCTCAATCAGGTTTGAATACTTTCCCCTGACTGGTCCTATTTTGCATCCTATTTCCATGTCCACATTTAGTACCAGGGTCCAGATGACACCAGCTGGTGTCCTGTGAATTTGGACCTTCAGGACTCTGGAGATGGGGAGCCTGTCTGATAAGCCAGGTTCCAGGGTCTTGTCAGCAATTGCAGGTGATGGCACACCATACTTTGAATGACAAGGGAATTGGTTCTCTGGCAATTTCCCACTAGTTGCTTTAGATGTCCTCCTCAGAGCAGCAGACCGGCCTGTAAGAGATGACTCCTGGCTGGCATCCTGAAGCCAGTGAGGACGTTAAGCTGATGCTTCTCAGCACTGTATTGGCTGTGGGTTGGCATCGTATCACGCTGCTGAGAGTTCATACCCGATTCGTTTAAACCCCACACGGCCTTCTGTTTGAAGTTGTGTTGCCCCACTTAAGGTTGTTACTTCCGAATTGACAGAAAAGTGCTCCCTGTTTGTACTCTTCACTGTTTGCACTCTCTGTTCTTGGAGGAAGATAGGACTAGAACCCGGGGGAAGACTTGAGATCATCAGTACTGACTGTCTTACCATCATTCTAGAATGTTCCATCTGAAGTGTAAGTTTCTGGTTTCTTTAAAAAACTCAGTTGTGTCATGTGATGTTTTGCTGAGAACAGACATGTGAGAAGGTGTGTGATACTCAGAAAGACTGTGAGTGGAGCCCCACAGACAGTGAGAGGAAACTTTTGCATTGCTATGCCAAGCAATGCTTCACTGATCTTCGTTGGCCTTCACTTTGTAAAGAGAAATGCACCAGAAAACGTCTTGTGGTATTCTGGCTGAGTCTGGCCACTGATTCATGCCCATTCAGCGGAACCTCGATATCTCTGCTGGATTGTGTAGCCACTACTGATTTGTGTTTGCTATTGTCCTGGACTGCTGGTATCCCCAAGGATACTAACCCCCCAGTGGACTAACCCCAAGGAACTACTTCTAAACAGATGCCCAACCCCCGTTTCTTATTAGCCTTTCTCCCCTACCTCTGGCCAGTGGGTTAGAAGGTAGGCAGACACATTTAAGAACCCTAAATAAAGTAGATTTTGAAAAAAAAAATCTAAGCTTACATCCATTGCCCACCCACCTTCCCTCGAGACAGGCCTGCAATTGCCAACATCCACAATGTTGGCTTGTTTGACATGTATTCAAAGCCTCTTCTACCACAGCACTCCAGTTTTTTTTTTTTCTGGAGGTGGTCTTGCTTAGGTGCAGCGGGCGGGCCGGGCGCTCACTGAGCCTCTGTTTAGAAGTAGATGCCTGCCCCCAGCCCTCACAGCAGGAGCCAGGGACTATCAAACAGGACGAAGACTCAAGCTCCTGGGAATGAAAGAGGAAGAGGCAGTGGGATTCTTCATGGGGACAGCCCCATCCCAGGGAAGAGGAGCGGGACAGAAAGTCTGGAGCCCGCTGTGCCTGCAGCCTTGCCGAGGTCTCTCCCCTGGGCCCTAGGCACTTTGAATCCAGGTTCTATCAGTGTCCTCTGCCTCCTTTCCCCGAGGCCCCATCCTCCACAGGGGCACTTAAGCACTGGCTGGGGCTGGCACCAAGAGACCATAGAGTTGGGGCTGAGCCCACTTCCTTTCTGCCTCAGTTTCCTCCATAGATGGATGGGCCCCAGGGTCAGCAGGACCCATCTTCTCTCCTACTGGCTTCTCACAGTAGGTATCTTTGGGAAGGTGCCCGGTGGTGGCACAGTGCATGAATGAGGCTGACTTTGCAAGTACCTGGCCTTGTCAGATGGGCAGAGACACCTTGGTGGGTGGGAAAGACCTGCAGCTCCAGCTGGTCCCAGCCAGTCCCACAGGGGACAAAACCATGGTTCTTTCCAGGGTGTAGGAGATTCCTGAGCAGCCTGTGTGAGTGTTTACCTTCAGGCTTGTGTGTGTGTGTGTGTGTGTGTGTGTGTGTGTGTGTGTGTGTGTGTCTGAGGGTCCAGTGGGCATGGTAAAATGACCATACCTCTCCCTTGGCCTGGGCTTTGGGGCAGGCCTCTCTAGGCCCTCAAGGCAGCCCATGGCTTCTAGCAGCTGTGGCCATTCCCTGACAGGCATGAGGACATTGGGAAAACTCCACAAATGTGTCACAGGCCAGGCCACCCTTCTCCGTGGCTGCAAAGGTGGCAGCGTTCTATGAGGAAGGGATCCCAGCTGCTCCTTGTATGATACAATCTCAGTAGATGATTGTACCCCCTAGCCTTCTGTCACCTGGTCCTTAGCAGGCCAAGATGTAGGGGCAGCTGCCCCTCAGCCACCTCCTGTGTGGGTTTAGCTCTGAGTACACCCCACTTGCTGACAGCCCCTGGGACACTCTGTCAGGTCTGTTCTATGTCCCTGGAGGCTGAGGGACCCTGTCCACACAGGGCCAGTTCCTTGCTCTCCTGAGCTTGGGAAAACTGCATTTGGGGTTGCCATCTTCCTGTGTATCTGACAGCTGCATGGCCTGGAGCTGGACTTTTCTCTGGAATGACAGCCAGCCTCTAAGGGATGGGACACACACACACACACACACACACACACACACACACACACACGTACACACACACGTACACACACGTGCGGCCATTCACACACACACATATGGGGGTGGGGGTGCCACACACCTCCCAGACTCCCTGATGAGGCAGCCGGATGGAGTCTGTATAGGGAACAATCTGAAGATGACAATGGAGGAAGGGAAGGATTTTGTCCAGTGCTTCCTGTTTGCTTGCTTGAGCTGATGAGCTCTGATAAGACCTCTGGAACCAGTCCCCAGGGGCCAGGCGGCCATCCACAATCCCCCAGGTGGCTCTGACTCCAGGCTGACTTGAGCCAGCTCCTGTTTCTCTCAGGCAGGAGAGCGGCCAGAGGGCCAAACCGGTAGGTGAGGAAGTGGCTGAGGGCAACTGCCCTTTCTGGTGCTCCAAGGGTGCAGGGGTGAAGAGGGGGACAGAATGGCAGTCCTCAACCCCTTGCATTCCATTTGTTAGCTGCTATGGGATGTGTTCTGTGCTGGCCACACACAGGGCTTCTCCTTGTGGTCACACATAGGGACTAGAGGGTTTCTCCTTGAGAGATGCAGCGTAAGAGTTTTGGGTCAGGGGTCCTCAGTCTTCCCCCCAAAGAAGGACTTCTTGTCACGTGCTCTGTTTGGACCTTGCGGTGAGGCTCTCTTGGAAGGGCTCCTGGGGTATCTGGGTATCCGAGGCCTCTCTGCTGCTTGGCCACATGCCTCATTTTCCAGGGTGCCATACCTTTTGCTGGACCTCAAGCTGCCTTGGGAACCCCAGAGGCCACAGTGTTTCTTGAATGTTCTAAGCAAGTGTGGGATGGATGGTATTAGTCATTGCCACCAGGACCCGGGGACCAGCCCGGTGTCCTCCAGTGGAATGGTTCCGGCCCATCTGTGAAAAGGAAAACTAATTCTCCAACTAGGAAGACAGGGAGGGACCTAAAACAGAACGTGGCCCCCTGATGTTCTGGAAGCTTTGAGCCCTTGCAGGTCAGAGAAAGGTGGGTGCTGGCCTGGGTGCAGTGGAAAGGGAGTGGGATATGGGCAGTGCGTAGGGGAATTTAATGTGATGGTGGATGTGGGACCGAATTCACAGATTTGGAAGACTACCAGGAAGAACAGACCCTTAGGCCAAGCTGCGGTGGTTCCCCCTGTAGGCCACAGGGGGAGGAGCTGGCTCCTTACATCTGTCTCTTTTATCCTTGAGGGATCCTTTTATGCTTGAGGGAGCCATTTTTCTAGCCTCTGCATCTCGTTCCCTCTCTCCTACTTCCTCCCTGGGCCTGCCCCAGGACCTTTGCACCTGCACCCCCTCCTCTGAGGTGTCCTTTCCCTGTGACTGCTAGTGCAGCTGGAGTTTTCACTGTCTTCATGTCCCACGTGGCTGCTCCACAGGACATGTTGTTCATAGGGCAGGGAGAAGGAGCTGGCATGAGAAGAGGATGGAGAATGAATCCCAGGGCTGGACAGATGCTCAGCTGGTAAACACTTGCGAGAACCTGAGTTCAATCCCCCTCACCTATGTGAAAATCCGGATGTGGTAGCATCTGACTGTACCCCACAAGAGGAGCCATGGGGTTCACTGGCTAGCTCTGAGTTCGGTGAGAGACGCTGTCTCAAAAACCAAGGCAGAGGCCTGGAGAGATGGCTCAGTGGGTAAAGGAGCTTGCCATGATAGCCAAATGACTCAGGTTGGATCACTGACATGTAGAGGTGAACAGGAGAACCAACCTCTAAAGTTGCCCTCCGGCCTCCACACGAGCTCCATGCCATGCAATTTTGGAGTCACCTCTGCACCTCACTAATGATAAATAATACATATTACAAAGGTGATTTATTCCACGGGCTTAGGTGTTATAGTCTCGGCAGCCCAACAATGACTATCTCGTGCTAGCCTGGCTCCTCCCCTCTCTCCGGCTTTGAACTGAATCCCAGTGAGCAAGGCTGAGGGGCTAAAGGCCGACTGATCTGTAGACCAAACCTCCAGGTTCCTTTCTGACCTATTCTGGGGCAACGTCTCCCGGGCTGGGATTTCTACAGCCCCAGGCCCTCACTGGGATACCTGAATATGGCGCCCTACCTCCAGCTATCCCCTCCTGCCTGAAGGGGCATCACCGTCTTTCCCCCAGCATCCATAGGCTTCTCTGCCTGCATCCCTGGAGGTAGCCTAGTGGTGGCCATAGAAACACTAGGTTTGATTTTGATGGAACAGTTCTGCAAGTGAGGCCAGCCCTGTCTGGGCCTCAGGGCAGCTGTGGCATGGGGGACACTTCTGGTCCTTGAGTGAGCACTCACTGCCTGTTGGGTGCTGGGAGCCCTGGCAGCCTGTGGCGGAGCACGTTCCCACTGGCTGAAGCTATTCTTAACAAGCCACTGGGCTCCGCAGCTAAAAATACCCCCGGCGTGTGGGAAAGCTCCCCCAAGCTGGTTTTTTTCCCTTCAGGACTCATAGGCCTGCCCTTGTGGCCACTAGGACATGGAAGACGCCATTGTTTCACTCCCTAGGATTAGGGCCCCCGAGGCCCAGGCTGGTGTGTGTCTACTTCATCTCAGATGAAGGTGTCTGCTTTCAGAGGCCTCCAGAGAGCTTGGAAGAACTAGGGAGTCTTCAAGCCTTTCATTTGTGTTTTTGGAAAATGATTTCTGAAAGGGAGTTGAAGTCTCTTTGAGATCCTGAGCAGGGTCTGGGATGGGGGACCTTGGGCACAGAGGTACTAGTCGAGTCTCTTCCTGCCCCAGGGGAACACTTGGTGACTACACACAGGCCCCTGTTCTAAGTAGGTTTCTAGGACCACGCCCTCAAGTGCCCAGCATCGCCCTCCTGCAGGTCACATGGTCCCCTGTAGGAGGCTATGTGCAGGTGCAGAGCCAGCTTCGACTTCAGGTCTCGGGTGCCAGGTGCCACAGCCAAGTGCAGGAACATGAGGTTCATGAAAGGCTGGGCTGCACGGAACCCACGCTCTGGGCCTCACCGCCCACACATCATACTGCTGCTCTCATGGAGGCACCTTGGTAGTGCTGGCTTCTCATGCCCGTGTCTATGCTGGGGTCTCTGTATCTGTGGTGATTGGTGGGCCCTGTGTTCTCAGAGAGGCTCTTGCTCCTGTGGGTCTAAGGACTGCAGTCCTTGGGCATGTGGTGGCCCACTGTGGCACTCTTTTTGCTGTGCACTCCCAGCACAAGACCCTTGACAGCTGAGCATGGTGACAGTCTCAACAGGAGGCACAAGAAGCCATGTGTGGACTACCTACTGATTCTTCAGTGGCCTCTGCAGAGGCCCGTGGGGCTCAGGGACCTAGAAGCTACTCAGGACATTCCCCAGAGTGGGACAAAGACTCCTTCTCTGTGCCTTCTGTTGCCTTGGGAGAGGCTGCTTGTGTGATTCCCACCTCTGGGACCCTAAGGAGCCACTGGGGGTGAAGGGTGTGTGGTGTCTCGAAGTGGCTCTGGCCAGCTTCCCAACCCAGACTGCCATGGCCTAGAGAGCCAATGGAAATCTTGGCTAACCCCACCCTTGGAACCCTTGGCTGCTGAGTCATCATTTCTCTCTCTAAGGCTTGAGATGAGCCAAGCCCTGCCCTGGGAGCCCGCTCAAGCCTTGGCAGACCATCCAGAAGGGAGGTCTCTGTGGCCTCCTCAGGTATGCATATGTATCAAGATGCTCCTGATGTGACTAGCAGACAGGTGGCAAAAGGGATCTCGGTCACTAGACCCATTGAGTAGGAATTGACCTCTACACCATGCCTCAGTTTCCCCCCTTTCAGAACAGTGCGCGCTCTCTCTCTCTCTCTCTCTTTCTCTCTCTCTCTCTCTCCCTCCCTCCCTCTTCTTTCCTTTCTTTTCTCCTCCTCCTCTTCCCCTTCTTCTCCCCCCTTTTTTTTCATTTTTAGTTTTTTGAGACAGAGTCTTTCTGTGTATCCCTGACTGTCCTGGACTCACTTTGTAGACCAGGCTGGCCTCAAACTCACAGAGATCCACCTGCCTCTGCCTCCCAAGTGCTGGGATTAAAGGCTCACGACACCATGCCTGCCTCCTCCTAGAGATTTTTAAAGATAAGAGGTGTAGAGGCAGAGCTGGCTGCCAAGCTGTTACAACAGGTAGGGATGGGAATCCTGGGCTTCTCAGGGCTGGGAGGCCTCCAGCAAGGCACCCAAAAGATCTGGCTTCTCCTGGACCATGGCAGGTCAGGTCCCTGGGGCCTTCTGGGAATGTCACGCTCAAGAGAAATCAGCTATAGCTCTATGACGTGCCTGATGGATGTCAGGGTCTTGAGGAGTCTGCTGGGGCCAGCACTGTGTACACTATGTGGCCCCTTCTCAGCCTCTAGGCTGGGATCGAACCTGCTGCCCTGGCATGGGCCTTGTGGACTCACTCCCTGCTTCATAGGCAAGGAAGAGGATATAGAGAGGGTGAGGGAGTGCGGAGAGGGTGAGGGTGTACAGAGAGGGATCCCCCTGTCTGGTAGCCTCAGGCCCATGAGCAGCATTTCTCGGTGCCTGAGGCCTTCTCTGGGCTCCTTGTCTATTCTGTGTCTGCCCATCGTCCTGTTGGTTTCAGCTGGCTCCTAGGGGTTCCCCGCCACCCCACCCCCCTGCTCTGAGCTTTCCTTCCTGCCCTTTCCTCTTCAGTGCCAGCTCCAAGCACCGCACCCAAGCCTTGGGGACTCGCTGGGCTTCCAGCATTCTTTTAATGTTTTCGTTTAGGGGATGCTCAAAAATACCCAACCCAGGGGGGGCGGGAGGCGGCAGCCACCGTCAGGGCCCCTGGGAATGAACTTGAGAACCCAGGCAGGGTGAGGTGGAGGGGGTGGGCGCGGGGCTCTGGATTGAAAACACCGGCAGAACAGGGGGATGGCTCAGAAAAGGACCCCCCAAGGAGACTGGCCAGGGGAGGGGGGAGGGGCAGAGCAGCTTCAGGCCAGCAGGAGACCTCAGGAATGTGGCAGCACATGATGGCTGACATACACATCTTCCTGCCTGCGTCTGGGGAGGGCCTAGGCAGTCCCCAGCCCTGCCGTGCAGTGAGCTTTCTCGGCTGTGTTCGCTGGGAACAGAACTGATGGAATGTATGCACACAGACACACAGACACACAGACACACAGACACACACATGCACACGGGGGGGGGGGGGTGTGGTTCATCAGAGTCGCTTACAGGCTGTGGTCTGAGTAGGCCAACAGCGCCTGTCTCTTGAAGGAAAGGCCAAGGATCCGATAGTTGTTTGGCCCGTGGATGACAGGTGAGAGTCACGGAATGTCTCAGTGGTCTTATCTGGTGCAGGAGGCCCAGGGAGGTCCTAGAGAGCTGCCAGCTTTCAATCTACATTGGAATCCGGAAGAAACAGGTTCTTGTCCCGGCAAAGGAATAGCTCAGCAACAGGAGAGATGAACTCGCCACAGACAGCAGGCAAAAGTCAAGCGCTTCCTTGTACCAGAAAGTGTAGCCCAGATTTATAGTGGCTCTTCCCACCTTATAAGAGCCAGATTTAGGGTGGGTCTTCCCTGTATCTTCTCACGTATCAGGAAAAGGTCTTTGCAGTTCCTCCCAGCTGCTTGGGTTTTTGTTAATTCCAGATGTAGTCAAGTTGACAATCAGGGTCAACCGCCACAGTCTCTTCCCTGGGGCCCAGGCTGGGAGCCACCCTGTCCTTATCCGCAAGACTGTCCTCTGTCTCCTCACCCCTGCCCCCCTCTCTGTGCAGATGGCACCCCTTTCCTATGCACAGCAAAGGCATGTGTGTCGGGGGAGGGGGGCTGGTTTCAAGTCATGGGCAGGTGATGGACCCAAACTTGCTCTCTAGACCCTCTACTACAGCAGCCGCCCAGGGTGGTCCCCAGCCACAGCTCTCAGCAGAAAGCTTTGTGTCATCTTTTCATAGGGATGTGGCTTGGTTGGTAGTGTTTACCTAGCACGTGTGGAGTCCTGGGTTTGATCTTTGGCGCTACATAAAGCGGGCATGGTGGTAGCACACATATGTGTGACCCCAGAGCTCAGGAGGTGAAGGTAGGAGGGCCATAAATTCAAAGTCATCTTTGGCTAGATAGTGAGTTTCAGACCTTGACATACAAACAAACAACATCAAACCCCAGAAGCGCTGTGCATCTCTGGGCCTCAGTTTCTCCATCTATCGTGTAGGATGGTCACAATATCCTGCCTGCTAAGAGAGAGGCTCCAGAAGAAAGGCCCAATGCTTGGTCCCTCAGGCAGGGCCACCTGGTTGCATGTGGTCCTAGGGCCTCAATAGGAGATGTGTCACTCCTCATCTGCCTGGGCTCTTCCTAATGCAGCCGAGGTCATGGGCAAGGGCTAAAGTAGGGTGCTAGCCTTCCTGTTCTCTGCCGCATGGTCTTGGGAAGTCCTGGACAAATGTTGGGAGTCAGTAACAGCAGATATCTCATGGCCTGATTTCAGTTGCCTTGCTTCTCCTTGGCCTTGTAGTTTGGTTCTGACTGGTGGAGGGGTCTGTGGTGTGGTCCACGCCTCAGGCTCTGGCCCATCTGTGCTTAGTCACAACCAACCTGTGGGTGTAGCAGGGCCACACCTCTGTTTCATGGATCTCCAAAAGTACGGGCAATCACCCATTATACCTCTTCAATCGTCTCTGCTCCTGGGCAAGGATCCAAGATGAAGGCTTGATGGACCCTCCTCTGGTTCCTCTGGGATAAAGGCTGGTAGGGTGAGCACTGTTCCCGCTCAGCCCTGACTGAGAGAACAAATGAATCCCCAACCCCATGCTTGCTTCTTTCTTTCTTTCTTTCTTTCTTTCTTTCTTTCTTTCTTTCTTTCTGTTTTTCGAGTCAGGGTTTCTCTGTGTAGCCTTGGCTGTCCTGGACTTGCTTTGTAGACCAGGCTGGCCTCGAACTCACAACAATCTGCCTGCCTCTTCCTGGCTCATGCTTCTTTCTTATCAACCTTGACTTGTACTCTTGGATGAGGGAGGCCCTTTGTCTCCCTGACCCTGTCTGTTTCACTGTCTGTGGACTGGCCACTGCACCCCTGCTTGTGTGAGGATCAAGTGAAGTTTAGTGTGTGCCAAAAGCCTACTTTTGAGGACCTGCCCTTGGAACTCCAGGCTCAGGTTGGGATAAGATCCCTTTCCTCAGCAAGCCATTGGCCTGCCAAGGAAGCAAGACCCAGGTACAGATGGCTGTACGTCCCACCTCACAATTCTCCATGTACGGAATAGAGGAACAAACTAGAGCTCTGGAGCTGCAGTGGCCTCTGGGAAGAGGTGGCCAGCAGGTGTTGGATGGGCTCCAGCCAGCAGTCAGAGGACAGGCAGAATTCAGCGATCAGGGTTCCTGGCTGCCTTTCAGCCTTGCTGAGATGCTGATGGTGGAGCCCTAGAGGTCTCTCTTCTCTCTTTAGAGGGTGTTGGGCCATTCCTTTTGCCCCAAATGCCCCCATTCCATCCCAGAGCTCCAGAAATATTTTTATTTTATAATCGAAAAGAGGTCTCACCTAGCCCAGGCTAACTCAAACTCTCTATGTAGTCGAGGATGACCTTGAACTCCTGATCCTCCTGCTGTAGGCTCATGGATGTCAGGGAGAATTGTAGGTCTGCAATACCACACCCAACACCATCTTGTGGCTTTTGGTTTGTGGAGCCTAGTCTTACCTTTATAGCCCAGACTGGCCTGAAACTTACTATGTGCATTAGACTGGCCTCAGGCTTGCAGCTGTCTTCCTGTCTCAGCCTCCTGAGTACTGGAATGACAGGTATGTGCTACCATGCCTGGCTAGCAGGACTTTAGGAAAATGCCCATAGTCAGTATCTTGGGAGGCAGTTTTTTTCCTCTTTCCTTTCTGAGGCTGGTAGACAACACGGACTTCAGCTGTAACGATTATCGACCACTCTTCCATCTGCTGACCTGTGAATGTATCACTCAATCCATTCATTTGTCCAGAGAGCAAATGCTGGAGGGTGGACAAGGAGGCGCTGAGCCAGGGGACTGAGAAACCAGACTCTGCCACATTCACATTCCCGCAGCATCACTGGGCCTTGGATGGGCTTCTTCCCTACGCGGGCCTCTGGGCCCTCATCTTCAGGTATCAGGAAGAGACCCTGGCTCTTGGGGGCCAGAGTGGCCCAGTGGGGAAGGCTGAGCCCAGGGCTACCTGGCTCTTGCCTGATCCAAGGCCTCCTAGAGCTGAAACTTTGCTACCTGGAAGGCTGCAGAACACGGGGCCTGAGGAGGCCAGGGGCACCACGAGAGGTGCCACCATGGGGGGGGGGTCTCTGTTCTCTGGTGTCACAAAAGGGCTTAGAACTAGGTATGTAGAGCTTGAGGTGGGGGGGGGGAAGGGGGGCAGGGGGCGGGGCATTGGCTGGGCTGCCTCAGACAAATGTTCTCCTTTGAAACTCCTTCCTCACCAGTTATTGCGGTGGCCCACCAGACAGGTTTGAGGGTCTTGCTCTGCCTCGGCTTCCTTGCCAGGAATCAGCTTGAACAAATGCAGTAAATAAATTAGAAAGATTGCCAGCCAGTGGGCCTAGCTCTCTCACTGATCAAACAGGGTGTGGCTAGAGCTGCCTGGTGAGTGGCCTCAGAGGGCAAAGAACCCCTCTGGCTGCATGGCAAAGCGAAGTAGCTCTGCCCTCTTTCCCCAGACTCTTAAGACTCAAGGCTGTAACCAGTCAGGGCCGCACCTTCAACATCCTGAGAGGCTTGTGGAGACAAAGTCCAGAGCCTCTGTGGAGACGGCCTTTCCCTGTATTTGGCCAACTGTGCTTTTGTGCTTCTTGGGCACTGTTACCTTTGAATATCTGGAGAATGTTCACCATTGGATGCCTAAGGAACCCATGAGGCAGGTTCTACATGACCCCATTCACAGAGCAGGATGCAGAAGCACAGAGAGCTGACGTAACAACCCCAAGGATGCAGCACCAGTATGTGCGGGCCTGCCAGAGGCCGAGTCCATCATGGGGAGAAAGACCTCGGGGAGAAAGGCCAAGAGGCTGATGATCTGGGTCACTGAAGAATGAAGGGAGGGTCTCTGTGCCACCTCAAACACATGGCTGACACCCCCCTCCCCGATGATGGGGTGCTGCCAGAAGGGATTGTGGGGGCAATGTGCACAACACTCGTCCTCCTGTTGACCTCAGCTCCTTGGCCACCCCAACAGACTGCTATAGAAAGAGAAGCACCTGCCTTGTGTGGTCACACAGATTCCAGCCAAGGGGCTACCCCCCGCCCCCAGCCCAACTTAGGGCAAGAGCCCAGGTGAACATTGCTCACCCTAAGAGTTTCACTGGGAAGCAGGTGAACATTGCTCACCCAGCCTTTCATCCTGAGCATCGGAGGAGGTGGGGAGAGGAGAGCTACCAACGGGCTCTACACTCCTGGGAGTCAGAGACTCTGAACCGAAGACACATAGGGTCTAAGAGGAGCCCTTCCATCCTGCTCAAGGAACTTTTTCCAGTATGCCAAAGGGAAGATGTCATTGACTCTCACTGGAGCCCTTGGTGTTCCTAAAGGCTATAGTCACACCCCCCGAGATCCCTGGGCACCACTCCAGGCCAGTTTGGACTCCTGGGAACTGTCCCTGGGGAGCTGCAGGGTCCTGAGATGTTCTTGCTCTGGGTCAGGGCTGCAGAAAGGCCAGAGCTGTGGTGGGAACTGGTTGCTGGCTCCAGTCTGGCTCTCTGTGTGGCCTGGGTCCGTGTCACCTTCACCAGTTGCCCGTTTCCCTCCCCCAACCAGCTCCTGGGAGCAGCCAGGGCCTCCACTTTGTTCAGCAGTGCGATAGCGGATGAACCGTCAGAGAGGCCGTTGGCCCAGGGGCAGGTGGTGTGTCCCTGCTGGACTTTGCTCCGAGGCTGAGGGAGAGAGGAGTTCGTGAACTCTACAGATGCCCATCCTATGTTGGCACCACAGCCGGGGAGACAATGGGTGGCAAGCTCTGTCCCCACAGCAGAGACATTCACACCCAGAGCTCAGGGAACACAGGGGCAGCTTGTTAGGAGGCCAGAGAAGGTGGCGTGGGAACTGAGGGAAAGCGGGTCTCCCTGGCTCCCCGGAGGGGTTGGCTCTTCAGCAGGACTGAAAGCCAGGAGATCCATACCTGCTAAGTGGGAGGCCGGGTGGTGGGTGGAAATCTGGTAGAGCCAAGGCTTAGGGGGAGCCTGGCATGACCACCCAGCACCTGTCCAGACAGAGCTAAGCACCAGTGTACAGACACGGATCTTCTGCCTCAGGATGTTCTGAGATCCCAGCCCCAGATGGTCCCCACAAGGGTTTTGATCGTCACCTCCTGTCCCATCTTCTCACACATATCCCGTTTACCATTCTAAAATCACATTGCTCAATCGTTTCATAAAACTCCCATTTCACATATAACTGCCTCAAATTGTTGCTCTTTGAAACATTTTGTTTTGTTTGCTTTTTGAAGACAGGACCTCTCTATGTAGCTCAGGCTGGTCCTGAACTTGAGATTCCTGACTGCTGACTGCTCAAAGTACAGACATGTGTCACTCAGGCCAGGTCTGTAAAAGAATCTCTTTTGGAATGTAAGAGCAAAGAGAAAAAGTGCTCCACCCAGGTGGAGGCTGGGTGTGAAGAGAGAAAAGACAAGAGGCTGGCAGAGGCTCTGGGCTCAGCATGGAGCAGGAGGGCACAGTCTTCTGGGATGGGTGCTCTGATGTACCAGTGCTATGTGGCAGAAGCCAGAGCAGGTACTCTCCAGCATGCCCTGAGACTGAGGGAGCTGTCCTGCACCCCTGCTTCAGCATCCCATGGGACCAGCTGGCATCATTCTTGGGGTCTTGGCTTACTCCATTGGCAGTGACCCAATCCTCATCCCTGGTGCTTCCTGCACGGAGCAGGAGCTCCCTGAGGAATGTGTTGTGCTCACTTTGCCTAGGACCTTACCTGGCATGCAGCTGGCAGGAACTGTCCAGACAGGAGCCATGTGACCCCGTCCTCATGCTGTACCCCAGCCACATCTGCGCTCCAGAGCCCTGTGCCTAAGCACCCTGAAAGAAGTCTACCTTTCCGTTTCTCACAGGGCCCCAAAGTGATACCTCTGTCTAGAGGTTCCCATATAGTACAGGGGAGGGATGCTCGTCCTATGATGTCTGCCTGTGCCATTATCCCTTTCTGGGTGTGGTGTGATAGGCTCTGCTCCTTATGGGCCAGGGAAAATGCAGTCAGGGTCTTCTTCCTTCTATCCTGAACTTCTGTGTTCTTATGGATGCTAGGCTAGGGTGCTGGGACCTTAGTCTCCAGTGTGTCAGTGCTCGAAGCTTGGTCTCTAAGATGGGGTGTCGAGAACGCAGAGCCAAAGCCTCTATGGAAGTCAGGAATTCCCGCCTGCTTCCACTTAGAGAGGAAACGTTCTCAGTTCTCCAGAACATTCTTCAGGCAAGCCAGGGAGTCCATGGGGCCAGCCTTGCCTCTGTGCCCATCTGTGCTTGTGTCTGGGAATGACCCAGACTCATCCCCCTCAGTGGGTGGTCTTCCCTCGAAGTTCTCCAGGCGGAATGTGGGACCCTTAGAAGTTCCGACGGTGATAGGGGCGTCCTCGAGCGGTGGTCCTGGTGTCCTAATTTGTGGAAACAATGGGCCCTATCCAAACAAATGACCCCTGGATGGCCCCTTTGGGCGCCTTTGTGTGCAGGCTGCAATCAGTGAGACCTCAAAACGCTGGCCTAATTTGAAGGGCCCATCTTACCATCACATTTGATTTGGGTGACCCAGCCTGACAAGCCACTACTGCCTGCAGGGAGAGTCCCCCATCAGTGATGAGGCCTCCTCAGTGGCCCATGCTGTGCGTCTGGAGAGGACAGCAGGAGAGGAGGTAGTAAGGGGGCAGTGGAGGTTAAAAAAAGGTCTGTAGCCAGACTTCCAGCTATCACCATGTCTGCCATCACACTCCCATCCCACTCACTTGGAGAGGCCTCATGAGGGTCCAGGAAGGAGCAAGATATTGGGCAGTTTAGGGACAAGGAGGAGGCCGTTGTCCTAGCCACAAACGCTCAGCAAGATAACATTGCTGTCCAGTCAGTGCCTGTGTGGGACAGATGTGCAGCTAGGAGGCACAGGGCAGGAGAGGAGCTGGGGTTTGTGGGATCGACAGCACCCCCCCCCCCAGCCCCCTCCTCCAGGGAAGAGCAGGGTGGAAACTTGTGAGCAGGCTGTTGCTTGAGGTCCCCTGAGGGCACCTTCCCAAGTCTGGCTGTACCCATGAGCCCCTTCTCCAGGTCAGACAAGCAGCAGGTGTGGCCTCAGCAAGCCTTTCCATGTGGGGCGGAGCCTTGGCAAGGGAGTGGGTCATGAGGATGCCATTCCTGGGGAGGACATAGGGACATAGGGAAAGTCAGACTGCAGAACCAGGAAGTGGCCCTCACCACACCGCCAGACCTGACCTGGGACTCCTGGGACTATGAGATATGGATGCTTCTTTGAGCCACCAGCTTCTGCTGTCTGAACTGAGAGGGAGGCTTGGGTTCTGGAGACATTCTAGGGGAACAGCAGGGACGTTCCCAGCTCCTCCAATCTGTCTCCAGCTCTGACAGGGGCTGCCACCTCCTTAGATTCGGGGAACTTCTCATGGAGTTGGTAAAAGCACTGTGCACTAGTTAGGGTTTCCATGGCTGTGATAAAACACAACGACCAAAAGTAACTTGGGGAAGGAAGGACTGGTCTCGCTGCTTATACCGCCAGGTGACAGCTCATCACTGAGAGAGGTCAGAGCAGGAATCTGGAGGCAGGAACTGAAGCAGAGACCATGGAAGAGCACAGTTTAAACATTGGCTCCCTCCTTATAGCTTACTCGATTGGCTTTTTTTTTCCCCCGAGACAGGATTTCTCTGTGTAGCCTTGGCTGTCCTGGACGCGCTTTGTAGACCAGGCTGGCCTTGAACTCACAGAGATCCACCTGCTTCTGCCTCCCAAGTGCTGAGATTAAAGGCGTGCGCCACCACTGCCTGGCGGGTTGGGCCCTCTTACATCAATCACTAATTAAGAAAATGTCCCCCAGACTTACCTACTGGGCAATTCAGTAGAAGCATTTTCTTAACTGAGGTTCCCTCTTCCCAGATGACACTAGCCAGCACACCATGCAAGAGCCTTCAGACCTCTTCCTGGGTCCCACTGGCCAAAGCCTAGCCTTGGTGCAGGTGTCCACTCTGCCTTGGGAGGAGGGGCTGCGTTGCACATGGAAGAGGGCCTGGGTTGAGGGGCTGCAAGGTGAACTGCTTTCAAGCTGAACTCTTCATGAGACCGGGCAGGGCTGTGACCTGTTCCTAACTGGTTGGCCCAGCTCTTTTTTTCTTTTAGCTGCTCCCTGTGTCCACTTCTGCTTAACCCTCTGACCCCTTGGTGTGTCTTCTATGTGCCCAGTATTGCTGTGTGCCCATCTGTGTGCCCAAATTCTGTTCCTTTCCCTGTCCTCTGGACACGCTTGTCTTCAGGGCCTTACTGGATGCCTCATCCGTGACACCTCCCTTGGTGCCCATGGCTATGTTCACATCTGTTACAACACTGCCTGTCTCTCCCTCATAGCCTTCTAGATGGATCTGTACCTGCGTTTTCTGTGACATGGTGAAGCCCTGGTGGCAACTGGCATCCATGCCCCAGCAGTTCCCAACATCCAGGAAGTGCTCTTAAAACCCCACCCCCTGCCAAATTCACAGAACAGATTAAGGAGACGGTGGACAGTCCAGAGTTGTGTTTTTACTTATTTGTTAGTTTCTGAGACCAGGGTCTCATAGAGCCCAGCGTAGCCTCTAATAGTTATGTAGCCAAAGATGACCTTGGCACAGGCATGGACAGCTGTGGCATCTGAGAAATGGTGGTGAGGCTGGGCTCAACCGGGTGGTGTTCTACTTTGGGCTGAATTCACTCCTGTTTTCCCCGTCACCTGGCTTTGGATGGGTGGCTTTCCTCACTGTGCCTGGACCTGGCTACATCACCGGGCAAGGCTGTGCCCTGATTCACAACTCGTGGCTCTCAGGAGGCAGGGGACACTGAGATGTCACTAGCTGTTTCACAGTCCTGTCATCTTGACTTTCCTGCCATGATGAACACGAAGCAGAATAAACCCTTTCCCCACTTAAGTTACTCTGCCAGAGGGCGTGATCACAGCATCGAGAGAGAAACGCCTTTGAGCCCAGGCTTGCTCCAGGGTCAGACATACAGCTGAGGGCTGCCGGAGAGACGGGGAGAGGGGACTTCTCTCAGGCCCCTGAGGTCAGGAAGAGGTTGGACACTGGCTCCCAGGCCTCAGTTTCCCTAAACTTAGATGATAAAGTGATTAGATGAGGCCATTTTCCAAGGCAGGGGCATGGAGACTCTGTTGCCTGCAACCCCAGGGGTAATGCAAGGTTCACCACGCTTGGTGAGAGTGTGCGTGGGGGGCTGGGGCTGTGGGCTGCACCCCAATGGGAGCCCTTCAACACAGAGCGGTGGAGAGTACCCAGATCAGGGTCAGTGTGTCTGGTGGGAGCTCTGGGGGTCACCCAGGGCTAGCTTGCCCTCTGCCTTTGGTTCTATACTGCTATGGGAGGCAAAAAAATGCTTCTTCGCGTTTGAACAGAGGTCCCACTTTTGTTTTGCACGGGGCCCACTCTACTTGAGTGTAGTGTCAAGGTGAGACCCTCCTCCCAGTAGACCTGGCTCCATACCACACCCGCACCCTCACCCACTGAAGGGCTCAGGGAGCAAGTAGCTTCCACTTTCACCAAAAGCTTGGGTGTTAAAACAGAAATGAGTGAATGGGTGGATGAGGGAACGAGTGGATCAATGAAAGAAAGGCAGAATCCCCTCGCCCCTCGCCCCTCGCCTAGACTCAACTCTGAAGGGGACATAGCTATTGCTCTGTTAGAGGACTCTGCAGGGCCAGGGAGACAGCTGTCACCAAGGTGTATGAGAACCCGAGTTCCGTACCCAAAACCCACATGAAAGAAAGGCAGGCGGAAGTGGGAGTGTGCACCCGTCATCTCAGCAGTGGGGAGGGAGAGTCGGGAGGATCCCTGGGGCTCACTGCCCAGCCAGCTGAGCATAATCAGTGAGTCCAGACCAGTGAGAGACCCTGCCTCAAAGCAAGATCGAATGGTGCCTGAGGGACGACCCCTGGCTATACAAGCACGCATGCGTGTGCATTTGAATCCCTCCCCACACACACCTGTGCACATGTGCAAATACATATAACCAATCAATAAAAACTAGGCACTCTATGGTTCACTTGTAATTGATAATTCTGCTCTTTGGTCATGGGCACCGGGCTACCCAGGCCCCAATGGGACCTTGAAGATGCCTTAGGAGGCCCTGGATTTTTCTCACGAGCTTCTTGAAGTTCCCCTATCTCTAGCAACCTCTCACCCTGTGAGAGCCCTCCTGCCCTCACCAGCAGGGGCTAGCCACTAAGCCAGCCCAGCCTGTCCACTCGTTCCCGAAGGCCAGGTGGCGTGGTGGCCACTTGTCGCCAGCCTGCTTGGGGGCGGCTTTCATCCAGGCCTGAGAAAGTGTGGGGGCGGCTTTATCCCCTGGAGCCAGGCCGGCTCCTGGGAAGTATTGAAGGCAGGTTGTTATTCAGGCTGACACTTGGCGTCTCCCTCAGCGGGACAGTGAGGGACAGCCCACTCAGGGATCCGGGCTGGCCTTGTGCATGGCTGATGGTTTTTGGAGAAAAATGTAATAAATCACAAAAGGCCACTTTGTTGTGGTGGAGGGCATCGGGACTGCCGGACGCGGCCGGCTCCATCACTGCTTCTGATGGGCTGGGATTTAGTGGCCTCTTTCTTCCCTCTGTCAGGGAGAACAATGCCCAGGCGCACCAAGGTTTCCATTATAAATCACCATGGGCCCTGAGGAATTCCCTCCCCACCCTGGGGCTTCAGCACAGACACTGAACGTGGGGCCCTAGGCCCTTGCTGCCCAAGGCCGCTTCGGGGGGCCGCCTGGACGGCGGGGAGGGTTGGGGGCTTGGGGGGATGCCTGGCCTTGGCCTGCTGAGTGCCTGCTGTGGCTCCCTGGACCCCCACCCGTGGGAATGGAGCCCTCCAAGCTCTTTGATCTCCACCCCTCCAAAACAGGAATATGTCATGGCAAACAAGGTTGGGCAGGCTTGCCCACCTCGTGGATGAAAGATTAGGAGTCTACCTTGATGCTTGGGAGCAGGTCTGTGAGCATGCTGGTCCTTGCTCCATCTGTCTGCACTATGCAAAGTTGGGGGGTGGTGCTAGTCAGCAAAACATAACAAACATAAGGTCCTTCCTTTGGATCCCCAGCATCCATATAAAAAAGCAGGCTAACATGGCATGTGCTCCCAATGCTAGAGATGGGGGGATTGGGGACCCCTGGGACACACTCCAAATAGTGAGTTAGTGAGCTCCAGGTTCAAAAAAACCCTGTCTCAAAAAGAAAGTTGGACAGTAGTTGACTTCTGGCCTCCACATGAGTGAGCATGCGCATGCGCACACATACACACGTACATGTACCTGCACACATATGAGCACATACCAACAGAGCAGGGGCAGGGGGCAGGAACCCTAGGGATCTGAGAGGGATAGATAACTATCCACACAGCAGTTCTACGGGGCAGGGGTAGGTTTAGGCCTTCTTGACTCGCGCTGCAGAAAGGTCCTCCTCCTTTCAGTTACCTGCTCTACTTTCCAGGAGCTGCTCCTGCTGTCTCTGGAGAGACATTGATATCTCTGCCTAAGGCCATACGGACAGAAACTCAGTTAGACCAGGAATGGAGCCCCGTGACCACTTCCACCGAGGGCAGGACTTCTCCAAGTGGCTGAAGACCAGAAAAAGCAAACTTGGAGGTTCAGGAAAGTCCCTGGGTGTAAGAACTGCACACAGCACCCCTCTGGGCTGTAACTGACCCAGGACACCCAGGGATCCATTCCAGAGACTGTGAGGGAGACCTGGCCATCCTGCAGCTATACTAAACCCCAGATCAGGCGCAGTGTAGATGCAAAGGGAGGGGCTGAGGACCTTCTGGGACCCAGAGCCTTTGGGGTCCCCAAGGTTGAAAAAGGGCTGCAGGTGTGCACCATGATGGCACAGAAGTCTCAAAGACTGGAAGCTCGTTGTCCACGCTCGATCTTTGGCTCTTCTGTGACTCTGTCTCGGTGCTTCCTCAGCAACACTCCCAGTGGTCTCTGCTGATGACATCTGAGGTCTCAAGTGGTCATCTTAACGCAGCAATTCTACCTGGGGAATGGCTGCAATCCTGCATCTGTTCCTGGGTTTCACCTGGACAAATGGAATCAACGCCTGCAATTGGCTGTCCGGTGTGGCACGCTCAGGAGTGCTGTTGGTCTTGGGCGCTTCTTTCCAGAGCCCGGGGTACCCATAGTCCACCATCCACCCAACTCCTCCAGCCTAAGCTCTTCCCAGAGGTTTTCTACGGCATCCAGCCTCATCCGCCATGCACCTGTTTATGCTCAAGGTGCATAGTCACGCTAAGGTCCCTTTTGTCTTTGTCCTTGGTTGAGATTTTTGCTTTCAAGTCTTTGACGTTGTTTTCTCTTTGGCTCAGCTTCCCAATGCTCATCTTCACATGTTCTAGAACTTTCAGTCTTCTTTGCCCCTGGTGGATGGCTTCAGAAAACCCACCCAGGTGTGCATGGGGAGTCTGGCTCTTTTGTGAGCAGGTGCTCATGGTTGGTCAGCTCATGGCCCATGGGAGACATTTCAGCTGGACATGGGCAGGACGTCGTTCAGTCATTTAAAACAAGGTTTGGTCTTGACCCCAGGTTTCTCTAGCAATTTTCTTTCCCAGGGTGTCCAGTAGGAGGTGACCCTGCTTCTCCATGTCCAGCCCTTGCTAACATCCTCCTCCTGCCTCCTCCTTGTCTACAAACCTAAGGTCACACTTGGGTTCTCTATCTGCCTTGGGCAGACACAGCTGCCCAGCTGCCAAGAGGTCCCTTTCTTCAACCTCGACAGCATGGCTTTGTGCTGAGGCCCCAGTGGGCAGCAGGCCAGATGTCCCCCTCAGTGGAGTGATCTTAGATGTGGTGTACTGACCCCGTTCCTCAGTCTCTCCATCTGTGGAATGGTGCCAGTGGCATTTCCCTCTATGGTGACTGGTGCAGCAGCTGTGGCTCCTTTTCTATCCCTGAAGCTGAGTGTTTTTCAGTTGTCTACATTTCTTCCTGTTGGCTGTGGTTGAGCATCAGTCCCGAGTGGTCCTTACCCACCTGCTCACTGCTTTGTTCTTATTTTAGTCGGGCCATCCAATGCAGGGACTCAGAAACTCCTTGTTGAATGTGTATATGAATAAATGAATGAATGAATGAATGATCCTTCCACTTCCCCCAGTGCTTAGCGTGGTGCATGGTGGATAGCAGGTGCCTGTCACGTCTTGCTGAATGTCATCTATGAATAAGTGCACAAAGCAGCTCTTGCCACACAGAACGCTGGGCTTTTTTTTCTGCTGTACATCACATTGTGGGTGAAGACCCCTGGTCAGACCCTGCTGCCCAGGTTTACTCTACTTGCTGCCTTCTGACCAGAGGCTGCCGCTGCTGCCTTCTCCAGCTTCCTTTTCCCACCTCCACTGTTTGTGGCTGTTTCTCCTCAGCCTCTTGTCCCTTTTGGCTGAAGAATAATCCATCCCCAGCACAAAATCAGATGGAGGTTGGGATGGCAAGGTGACCAGCCAATGGCTGTCCTCATAAAAAAGCAGGTTGTAAACTGGGCATGGTGGTGCACGCCTTTAATCCCAGCTCTTGGGAGACAGAGGCGGGTGGATCGCTTTGAGTTGGAGGCCTGCCTGATCTACAGAGCGAGTCGAGGATAGTCAAGGCTACACAAAGAAACTGTGTCTCGGAAAAAAACAACAACAAACAAACATAAAAAAATCAGGCCGGATGTCCTCCTAGACTCTGTGTGTCCCATGTGCCTCCCTGGGAAGCACTGAGCTTGTACTGGGATTTCAGGACCCAGCCTCTGAAACTTTCTGGGGCCTTGGTGAGGGGTTTTTGTCTTTCCTAGCTAACTATAAATCTATATCTCTCCAAATTGCACTGCAGGAAGTTTTGGGGGGGCTTGTTTTGGACATTTTTCTGTATATCCTAGGCTGGCCTTGAACTCACTGTGTAGCTCAGGCTGCCTTACTGGGCATCGAGGTGAGTGGGCAGTGAAGCCCATGGGACGCACTGCACCCAGGAGCTGTAGGTATTTGAGAATTTGGATAAGGGGCTTGTTCTGGGGTTCTTGGCTTTCCTCTGAAGGCCACCCTTCAGGTTTCTGAGGTCCCCTGGTAGGGCCCCTGAGTCAGGGAGCCACCCCCCTCCCCTGTTTGCAGCATGAACTCACGACTCCCACTAGGCTGGAAACTGTACACTTGGCTGCGCTCACAGCTGGAGCTGGCTCCAGATGCTGCCACCATGGTAGCTCAGGTGGATGCTGCCCTAAACAATTCAGTTACTGGATGGAGGTGGTTTCTGTGCAGAACGTGCCCCCATACACCAGGACAGTGGGTGGGAAGGTGAGGAGGGAGGCTGTCCCTTTCCTGGGACCCTTGGTCCAGCCTAAGCCTGTCCTCAGGAAAGTGATCTGTAGAGGAGAAAGGATGATTTGGAAACATGTTCTAGGGCCTCCAAGTTAGCTTCCAGAGCAATCCTGTGAGAGGCAGGAGGCTACAGCTCTTCGGGTAACCTGGAGGTTCTGTTCCTCCATGGCCACTCAACTGGTCCTGCGGTCAGGGGGAAAAGGTCTGAGTCAGGGGTCCTGAGGTGCTAGTCTGTCTCATGGGACATCACCCCAGATAATTCTTCCTCCTCCTCCTTTTCCTCCTCTTCCTCCTCCTCCTTCTCCTCTTCTTCTTCTTCCTCCTCCTCCTCCTCTTTTCCTCACAATAGCCAAGGCTGATCTTTGAGCTCTTTGCAATACCCCTGCCTCAGCCTCCTGAGTGCTGGGATCAACTTTTTTGTTCTCATTGAAACAGTATCATTCTGTAGCCCAGACTGACCTTGAACTCACTTAATAGCCCAGGCTAGCCTCAGATTGATGGCAACCCCCCTCCCTCTGCTTCCCCAGTGCCGAGATGACAGGTATGACGAATCCAGTTTAAGGTTTCAGTTTTTAGAAAGTGGCTTGAGCGAGTGTCAGGCATCAGAGTAGAACCATGCAGGCTGCTGTGAAGACAGACATCTTCAGTGAGCTGGGGCCCTGGTGCACAACATGGTGTGCCTTCCCGCCCAGATGTGCCAGGTGCCATGGGTCAAACTAGACCTGTCCATATGCCTCAGCAGTGGTGGCTGGCTGGGGTGTGCAGGGAGGGCTGACCAGGGACCCTGCTGTTTCCACTCCACCAGTGCTGGGGTTACAGGCACATGCTGGGATTGCACATGCTAGGGTTACAAGCACATTCTAGGATCTTAGGCACATGCTAGAGTTAAAGCATATGCTAGGATTGCCGACACATGCTGGGGTTACAGGCACATGCTGGGATCACAGGCACATGCTAGGGTTACAGGCACATGCTGGGATTGCAGGTGCACACTGGTGTCTGTATTCAAATCCTCACACTTTCCCAGCAAGCACTTCACCTTCTGAGCTATCTCCCCAGCCCAGTCTCTGCCTCCTGACAGTGCAGGGAAAGACAGGAAATACAGTGCAGGTGGCCAGAGGCACTTCCTAGTTCTAATGAGAAATTGTTCTTTTCTGAGTGTTTACTATGTTTGAGGACTGTGACCAAGTGCCCAGTCCCCCACTAGATGGGTCATTTAACAGGGAATCCACCCATCCTGCTCTTTACTGTCCTGACCAGGATCCTGCAATTGAGATGTGACATGGCAGGCATCTCTGTCCACAGTCGCATGACTGGACCCAACCGGGGGACCCTGTCCCAGTGATGTGTAAAATAGAGGCTGATGCTGGCTGGAGAGAGGCAAGAGGGTTCCTCAGTGACACTTCAGGGGTGACACCTTGGGGGCTGGGGATGAGGCTCACTTGGTTGAATGCTTATCTACATACATGAGGCCCCAGCAGCATGTAAAACAAACACAGCGGGCCACGCCTGCTCTCCTAGCACGCAGGAAGTCAAGGAAGGAGGACCAGAACTAGAAAATCATCTCCAGCTGTGTAGTGAGAGGCCATCCTGGGCCACCTGAGGTTCTATCTCAAAAGGAAGGAGGGATGGAAGGAGGGAGGGAGAGAGAGGGGTGGTGGTGGAGAGAACACAGGGAGAAGATGATGCTCCAGTGTCCAGCCCTTTGTTCTGTATTGTCCTGTGCAGATAAAGACATTGCCTGGTTACTCTGCGTCAATGTAAGGCACAGGGAGCTCAGCTATCCTGCCTCAGTCTAAGACTGAGAGCCCAGCCGGGCACAGTGGCGCACGCCTTTAATCCCAGCACTCGGGAGGCAGAGGCAGGCGGACTGCTGTGAGTTTGAGGCCAGCTTGGTCTATAAAGCGAGTCCAGGACAGCCAAGGCTAATACAGAGAGACCCTGTCTGGGGGGGGGGGGGGGAGAAAAGGAAAAACAAACAAACAAACTGAGAGCCCAAATGTAGTGAGCAGAATCAAGAAATCCTGGAAGAAGGCTCGAGAGCCTGGATCACTGGGATCCTGCTGCCCTCCTGGCCCTGGACGGCCAGCCAGAGCAACAGGTGTCGTTTACAGATACACAACGCTGGCTGAACCCAGGTTGTGTGCTGAGGGGAGAGTTTGGGAATTCTCACTGATATCATGTCCTGGTGGAGCAGACGAGGACGCGGCAGGCCCAGAGCTGCAATCACTGGCTATCAGAATGTCACATGGTGGAATTCCCAGGAGGCCTTGCTGAAGTGAGGGCCACACCTGAAGCAGAGAGGAACTAACAGCTAAGACTGACAGGACTGTGTCATTCCCTGTACAAGCATCTTTCTTCCTCCCTTCTCCCTTCCTTCCTTCTCTCTGTTTGTGGCTCTTTTTTCCTTCCTTTAAAAATTGTTTATGTATTTTATGCGCATGGGTGTTTTGCCTGCATGTAAGTCTGTGCACCTCGTATGTGCCCCACACAGGTCAGAAGAGGGTGTTGGATTCCTTGGAGTTAAAAAGGGCTACATGTGGATTAGGGCAATCCAACCGACATCTCCTGGAAGAGCAGCCTCTTCCATCTCTCCCTCACTCCCTCCCTCCTTTCCCCCCTCCCTCCCTCCCCCCTTCCTCCCTCCTTCCCCCTCCCTCCCTCTCTCTCTCCCTTCCTCCCTTCTGTTTTGCTTTCCTCCTCCTGATGACAGGCTTCATGTAGCCCAGGCTGGCCTCAACTTTGCTGGGTAATAGAGGGAAGGTGACCTTGAACTTCAGCTCTTCTGCCTCCACTTCCTCAATTCTGGGACACATCTGCATCATGCAGTGCTGAGAATTGACCCTGGGGCTTCCTATATGTCAAGCAAGCACTCTACCAACTGAGTCAACAAAACCTGCTCTCTACACACTCTCGAGTCACACTGCCCCTCCTGAGTCACACTGGAACACAGGAGATCCAGGGTGTGGTGCTGCACTGGGCCTGAGACCTGGGACACCTGTTTCCTGGTGACAGAGAGCCTGGTGACATTTCTAGCCCAGTGGCCTGTTGCCTGTGGGGTTTTCACCACTGTTTGGTCACGTGCTCGGTCCATGCCTGTTTAGAGCCAGATTCTGCTGCTTAGACCGTTAAATGAAGATGGTGTTTCTCAGACTCCCTGCTCAGAAAAGTTGCTGCAGGAGGGCAGGGTTGTAAAATGCAGTCTCCTAGGACCCTTGCAGCCAGGGAACCACAAACACCCTTCTTTCATTTGTTTGATGTGTGTGTGTGTTTGTGTTGTGTGCTGTGTGTGTGCGTGTGTACATGTGTGAAGGCTAGATGACAACCTCAGGCTCTTTCCAACTTGTTCTCTCTCTCTCTCTCTCTCTCTCTCTCTCTCCCTCTCTCTCTTATTTATTTATTGGTTTTTTTTCAAGACAGGGTTTCTCTGTGTAGCCTTGGCTGTCTTAGACTCTCTTTGTAGGTCAGGCTGGCCTTGAACTCACAGCGATCTGCCTGCCTCTGCCTCCCGAGTGCTCGGATTACAGGTATGCACCACTGTGCCCGGCTTTGGTCTCATTTTAAAAAAATATTTATTTTATCTTTTATTTTCGTGTGGGTCTGTGTGTTTGTATGCACATGAGTGCAGTGCCTGTGGAGGCCAGAAGAGGGCATCAGATGTGCTGGAGTTGGAGTTACAAGTGGTTGTGAGCCTCCCAGTATGAGTGCTGGGAACAGAGCTTGGGTTCCCTGGAAGAGCAGCACATATTCTTTCCTGCTGAGCCATTGTCTCTAGCCTCCTTCACACCGTGGTTTTTGTTGTTGTTGTTGTTTTTACAAGACAGTGTTTCTCTGTGCAGCCTTGGCTGTCCTGGACTCACTTTGTAGATCAGGCTGGCCTTGAACTCACAGCAATCTGCCTGCCTCTGCCTCCCAAGTGCTGAGATTACAGGCGTGCGTCACTGTGCCCAGCTCTATACCTTGTTTCTGTTGTTGTTGTTGTTTGTTTGTTTTAAGATTATTTATTATGCATACAATGTTCTGCCTGCATGTGCCTGCCCACCAGAAGAGGGTGCCAGATCTCACTATAGATGGTTGTGAGCTACCGTGTGGTTGCTAGGAATTGAACTCAGAACCTCTGGAAGAGCAGCCAGGGTGCTTAAACTCTTAGCAATCTCTTCAGCCCCTACACCTTTTTTTAAAGACAAGGTCTAGGTGGACAGTGGTGGCACACACCTTTAATCACAGTATGTGGGATGGATCTCTGTGAGTTAGAGACCAGCCTGGTCTGCATAGCTAGTTCTAGAACAGCCAGACCAGAGCTATACAGAGAAACCCTGTCTTGGACAAACAAAGACAACGACAAAAGTAAGGTCACTTATTAATCTGGAGCTCGCCAAGTAGGTTAGGCTGGCTGGTCAGCCAGGGTGCTTCAGGGATCCACTGTCCCTGCCTCTCCAGCCCTGGGATTACAAGTAGGCACCATCAGGCCTGACTTTTATTACGTGGGTTCTGAGGAGCCAACTCTGGTCCTCATCCTTGCAAGGTCAGCATTTACCAACTGAGCCCGAGGACATTTCTTATAATCCCTCTTGTTTGGGCCTAAGAAAACATCCTCTATTTTGTGTGACGTCAGTACCCCCAATTCTCTGGCTCCCAAAATCAAAGAGAGTGAACTGGAAATAACATGAGGCTCTTAAACCCTAAAGCCCACCTCCAGTGACATACTTCCTCGTGTTTCCTAAATGTCCCCAAACAGTGTCCCCAACTGGGGACCAAGTGTTCAAATGTCAGAGTATATGAGAAACATTCCATTCAAACTACCACACTGAGCCGGGCATGGTGGTGCACGCCTGTGATCTCAGCACCCGGGGAGGCAGAGGCAGGCAGATCTCTGTGAGTTCGACGCCAGCCTGGTCTACACAGTGAATCCAGGACAGCCAAGCCTGACTCCAAAAACAAAACAAAACAAAACAACCAAAACTACCAAACTGAAGCTTAAGCCAGTGAGATGGGCCTAGGCTGTTGGACCCGCAGGTGCCTGGGTGGCCCTCCATGCCAGAGAAGCCACAGAAGTCAGACCTGGGAGGCTAGCCCATGGGTAGGGAGAGGGAAACTGTGTGAACCTGTCCCTGCACTGGGAAGCCATTTGCTACCTCATGATGGAGGCCACACAGGATTCCCAAGACCACAGCTGCCCAGGGCTTCTAGGAGCAACTCCACTGGTTGTTCCTTCATCTCATTTTTGCTTCCTCTGAACTGTCCATCTGTCCACCCGTTCAGCCCACGTCTTCCATCCGTATTCTTTTCCTTCCTCCTGCTTGCTCTTCACTCTCGTGGCACCTGCTGGCCCAGCCCCCTGCTCTATCCAGCTGGCCTTCGGGTAAAGGACCCTTATTCCGTCTGTCCAGCGGTCAGGGTACCTCTGGTACAGTCTGCACACCACCACCACCACCACCACCCTCCGCTGCCACGAGCAAGTTCTAAAGACAGGCCCACAAGCCCCGTCAGACACAGATACCCTTTTCAGTGTGGACTGCCTTCTCTTCCTAGCAGGAAGGCCATGGTAGTGGCCTTTGCTTGGCTGAAGAGGACCTTCTGGAATCTTGCCCCAAAATAGCCCACAGCGCTACCTCATTTCCTGACTAAATGGCCAGCCCAAAACAGAACTCATCTTATCTGGTTCCATCTGGGAAAAGCCTGCCAGGCCGGCACCAACAGTTCTTCTGGGAAATCACCCTATCCCTGCTAAAACTCACCCTGGAAGGCAGGAGCCAGATGCAGGATGCGACCGGCCTGGAGACAGTGTACAGCTCAGGCCTCTCACTGCATGCTCAGCAACCGAGCGGACTGCTTCTTTCTAGTTTCGTATTTTTAAAGTCTCAAGGAACCTTGTTAGGGCCCAAGTGATGCCCCTTACCCTTTCACCCCCACTTGAGATGGGTGTGTTTCCTCCCTTCCACATCCTGGGAACCCATAACTGGGCCTGTCAGTCTACAGGGCTGGGGCTGGTTAGGGCCAGAGGAGGTGCAGAGGTGTTGCAAGCTGACAAGGAACACCCACCTTTGCCACCATGACAGCCCTTAGTACAGTCAAGGCCAAAGCGTCATTTGCATTAGAGAGGCAACCTGCATAAGGGGTCTTGTCCTGCCACACCGCCTAGGCTCTGTCCCTCTCCTGTCCACTTAAAGAGTGGTAGTGCCCCACCCACAATGAAACTTGGAGTGAAAAAACAAAAACAAAAAGAAAGAAAGGAAGAAAGAAAGAAAGAAAGAAAGAAAGAAAGAAAGAAAGAAAAAGAAAATAAATGGGATGGGCTCAGATGCAGTTAACCTAGAAGGAAGTTAACTTTAATGAGGAAATCCCTTAGTGCAGCTGAAACTATGCTTGGAATGGCTAATGAGCCCTGGGGGGGGGGTGGTGCTGGAGGGGGCTTGGAGGAAGTGCTTTGGAAAGGACGCCCTCCTGGCCAGGTTTCCCTTGTATATCTTATCTGCAGGAAACGGGCTCCAGAGACAGAATCCGCTGAGCAGGCCCGTGACTCACGCCTGCTCGCAGCCCAGCCACAGCCTCCATGGTGGGGACACAGTAGCATCTCTAAGGGACAAGCTTCCTAGGGCAGTGACCACAGCACCCCCAACCTTCAGAAGTGGGAAGAGAAAGTTCCCTTTGACAGCTCCTGGGGCACGCACCTGTGAGGTCCCCAGGAGGATCTGAGTATGTGTGTAATTTGCTCAGTGATGGGGACAGGGGTTGCCAGAGTTCAAGGGTCAGCTGGTGCCTCATGATGTCATTGGAAGCTTCCAGATGCTCTGTCTGTTTTCCTGCAGGGGTATAGCCCACAGCCCCCAACACAGGAAGAAAGGGCTATTTTTGGAGGCCAGCCTTTGGTGCTAGAGCTCCCATCACTCAATGGCCTCCTGGCCTCCTTCTCCAGTGGGACGAGCCATCGGAAACGCCTGACTTCTGATTCGGCCTCTGTTGGCAGGCAGGGCTAGACATGGAAGCCTCCCAGGCTAGGCACCCAGCAAAGGATGCTACATGACAGTCTTTAGGTTACTCATGCCTCCCCTAAACTTTGGGACATTTTCTTGACTGGCCAGCCATGGTCCCAAGAATAGGCCAGCATGCCCAGCACCTTCTTGAATGGGTCCCATGACAGGCTCCACGGTCACTGTGATTTCCCGTCCAGTGTCTCTTGAAGTCTTCAGTGATCCTCGGGTGGGGCTCAGGGTTATTGTGTTGATGCTTCAGAGCTCAGCAAAGGAGAGCAGAGTGTGGTCCATGTTTTGTCTTTCCAGTGGCAGTCCCCCTGGTTGCTGTCTTCCTGGGCACATTGGCCACTGGAGCTTCTGGAACCCCTGCAGAGCCCCCCCCCCCAGATAAGACCCATGTACGTGCTCGTGTGTGCACACACATTCACATGGGGTCTGGAGGCCAATGCTCAGTGTCTTCCTTCATGGCCCTCCCTCCTACTTGGGGACAAGACAGCTCAGTGAAGCAGGAACTGCACATCTGGCCAGGCTGGTTGGCCTCCTGCCTCTGTCTCCCCAGCCTGGGGGTTATGTGTGCTGCTCCAATGCTGGGGATCTCACCTCAGGTCCTCAGGCTTGTGCAGCAAGTGCCACCAACAGGGCCATCTCCTCAGCCCTAGAGGTTCATACACTTCATCCTCAACACCCAGACCCCACAAGTCAGAGGATGCGGTGAGGAGGAAAGCCACAGTGCTGGGGAGGAAGGGGGGGGGGACCTCCTACTTCCCCTCATGGGTTCTGTATTTAGAATTTCCACTTTTCACTTGCGAAGGTTTTCCTTTCTCTGTAGCCCCAGCTTTTGTTTCACACCCAGCCTCCTGCATCCAAAGCTCATCTTGGGCTGGACAGTGGGTCTTTCTTGCCATTTTTTTTTTCAAAATTGAACAACAGGCTGCCTGTCCACAATTTGCAATTCTATCTCCAGGATGCACCAAGTGTCTCAGGGTGCAGCTTGTGCTGAAGGCTTCCATGGCCTGCAAAGCCCAGGGTCCTGTAGAGGTAGGAGGGTCACAGATAGCTCCCTCACCCTCAGAGGGAATGCTGCCTGCTCCCTGAATGTCACTGTCACACATATGGCCTGTGAGATGGGAGGAGACTTACTCTCTCACATGTACACAGGCTGCCTTGGGGCTCTCAGAACTACCACAATGCTTCTGAGCCTAGTGCTAAGCCAGCTACACTACGGGGGCCTGGCTTTTCTTTCTTCCCTTTCTCTTGTGGCTGCCTGACTTTGGTTTTGTAGACATGTATGGAGGGAGCACCTACTGTATACATGCTAGCAAGTCAAAATAGAAGAAGGGTGGGGGCCTGGTCTAAGCGTCTAAATAAATACCATTCTAAAGTCTTGGACCCCGGAGACACAGACACAGGGTGGAGACGGAAAGTCAGATGAGGTGCAGCTTTATACAGGTGGCTGGGGGAATGCACGACAAAGACCTGAACAGCAAGAGCAGCTGGTCTCCAGGAGCCCCATCTCCAGGTCGTCCGGTGGAGGCAGGTCAAGCGGCCTGCTTTCTATTTCTTTACTCAAGAGTTCTCTGGAGGAATAACTAACATCATGGAATACATCGCTAAGGGGCTTTCTTAGATTGGCTCACACCATGGAGGCAGGGCTATCCAACAGTGGCCTCTGCATGCCAGAGAGGCTGAGGACATGGCAGCACCCACTCCACAAGGCCAACGTTACAGTCTTGGTCTGACTCTGAGAACCCAAAGAGTTCACAGAAGCTGCTGGTCCTCCGTCCACATTGGAGGGCTGAAGAGTTTGGGTTCTGATGGCAGTGGAGGATGGTGGTGGTGGCGGCGGTGGCGGCGGTGGTGGCGGTGGCGGCGGCAGCAGCGGTGGCAGCAGCAGCAGCAGTGCTGATGTGTTTACCAGCAAGGGGCAAAGGCAGGTAAATGCTAGGCCTGCTTTCCCCTCTGCCATCTTTAGATCTGGGCTGTTGTTAGAAGATGGCACCCACTCTGGTGGGAGGGGCTTCTGAACCTTCCGTTTACCCTCCAGGGAATGCCCTATATGCTTATCTCTTAGTCGAACCCAGATCAATTGTCTCTTTGCCGTCTCTCCAGCCCACAGGTAGAGCCTTACCAGAACATTCATTGCCCTGTCTCTTCTACACTCTCTGAAGCCACTTTATTTTCAACTTTGGAACTTGAGACAGACAGACTGATAACCTATTTATTATCTGGCTCTTAATGGGGGAAGCTTGCCACCTGTGCGTTAAGCCATAGTGACGTGAGTGTACTGACTGATACATTCCAAACTGTGACCTGACTTCTATCGCATCTATTTCCATGTCTGACACACATGCTATATCAGTGTGACGTGGAGTGCTTTATCACCTGGAGCCCGCTAACTGGTACTGAACTGGAGCCATTATTGACACTAGACAGGCAGGTCCAGGGAGATAAAGGACAGTCCACGAGTCACTTGGGGCTTGCTGCTCATGCTTCGGAGCCACAGGAAAGTGTCACTGGATTTCCCAGGCTTCTCTGCAGTGCTGAAGCCAATGCACCCAGCCAGTCTGGGAACCCAAAGGCTTTTAACTACCCCCAACACTGTCTGTTTGAGAAAAAAAGATGAACAGAGGCTGCTTCAGGCCGGAGCTAAAGAGAGAAGTGGGATCTTGGCTTCCCCACCAAGCCCTCTCTGCTCTCTGCTTCCCTTACTGTGTTCGGCAGCTCTGCACACCTAAGTTCACACCTTCTCTGATGAGCCCAGCCCAGGGCCATGTCGCCACCACCCTGCTCACTGGGGGCCATTGGTTTCCTTGCTTTTCTGTGTGTGCATCCATCTCTGCTTAGGTGCTGCAGAGCAGGCGTGGCAACGCCCTTCTCTGCCCACCACCCCACAAAGGAGGAACCGGGAGCCCTGCCTGGGCTCGAAGAGACGCTCAGTTGTGTAGCCAGCCGCCTCCAACCACAGACTGTGTTTTTTTTGTTTGTTTGTTTTTGTTTTTGTTTTTTAAAATAAGGTGTTAGGTAGCTAAGGTTGGCTTTCCATTCATGATCCTCCTGCCTCTGCCTCCCCAGTGCTGGGATTACAGATACGCAACTCTGCTCTGGTTTATGCGGTGTTGGAAATCAAACCCAAGACTTCCTAAACACTAAACAAACACTCTACCAACTCAGCTACAGCCCAACCCCTGTTATTTTTTGAACTAAGCTCTTAGGCTTACTCAACATACTTGGAAGCAGTGGGGCCTCCTTCATGGCCCAAGAGGCACTGGCGAAACACTTGCAATGAGGAAATCTTTCCATTGAGAAAATTCCTGGGTGCGCCTGTGCTCGGTGGCTCCAGTGAGCTGTGTGGTGGCCATGCTTGAGAAGGGCCTGGGCCACTGAGACCATGGTTCCTGCTGCCTCTGTCACACCTGCTGCCTAGAAAGGGACAGGAGCCTCTGACTGGCACTGGGTCATTTGCCACCACCCAGGAGTGGAATGAGTGACTTTTGGGCCCCTCAAGGGTCCTGGTGGCTGTTTCATCAGGTGGACATTCATCATGTCCGAGGACCAGTTCTCATGCTCCATTTTTAGGACACTGAGGGGAGGGGACAAGGGAGGAGTCACTTGGCATGTCCCCTGCTCTCTCACTGCAGAGCCCTCCAGCCAGGCCCTGCAGGGCTACTCTACAAGCTGGGCATGTCCCTGAGCAAGCATTCCTTAGGAGAGGAGGGTCTCACTCTGCAGGACGGGAAGCCAGCCTTCTACCCCATCTTTCCCCTTCCAGGAGTGGGCTGTGGGATTCTGGGCTCCCTTGCCTGGGCTTTTGTCTGGAGCCCGAGGTCCAGCCACTCGGGAGCTGGAAGACAGTACACAGACTTGGAGGAAGACTGGGGCTGGGGACACAGTTCAGGTGATAGCATGCTTGCTGAGCGTGCAGGAAGCCCTAGGTTCTATCCCAGCACTGCACAATCAGGCAAGGGCGGTGCACACTTGTCGTGTGTGATCCCAGAATAGAGGAGGTGGAAGCGGAGGTGGAGGTGGAGGCAGGAGGATCAGAAAGTTAAGGTTATTCTCAGCTACATCGAGACTTTGAAGCCTGGGCTACTTGAGACATGTTTGTTTGTTTGTTTTTAATTAGTTAACCAATTTAAAAAGCATCCATCCCAGCCATACCTGCAGCAGCCCACTCCCTCCCAGAACACACATCTTTCCTGAGGTCTATGGAAGCCTGCGCTCCAGTAGTCAAGGTGGGACAGGGTAGTCCCGGGGCCCCAGGTTTACACTTCTACTCGCAGTCAGGCGGAGCCCCAGACTCAGAAGGAACTCAGTGACTACTGGGGAACTGAAAACACATGACTCCAATCAGGAGAAAAATGACTTCATGGCCACAGCCCCAGAAGCAGGCGGGCTCTGCAGCCAGGCCCTGCCCTGGAAAACTTCCAGAAGGTCCTGCACGTTCCGCAGCCTCTGGCTGGGGTCTCCCCTGTGAGAGACTCACACTGCACAAGGCCAGGACCCAAGGCCAGGTGGCAGGTTGTGGGACCACAGGAATCCGCCACAACCGGGCGGTTCCCGCACCCGCGCCTTGCCAGACTTTCATGAATGGCCCCACTTCCCTGACAGCGGATTGGCTGAGTCTCCGGCCGCGAGGACCAATCATCATCAGCTGCCGCCTGGTCTCCGCGTGGGGCCTGAGCAGTTTTGCAGTTGTGAATGGCGGGGAGCCCCTCCCCCAAGGAGAGGGGGAGGGGTCTTATATTTATTTTCATTTTTAAATTCCCTACACTGTTCGGGGATGCGGGGCAGTTGTGTCGTTTAGAGTCTTGGGTGCAGTTCCTGACAATAGCCGTGGGCTTGCCTCTGGCCGCCAGGATTGACGCTTAAGATCCTGGTGTCTGGAAAAGCGCTTGCTGGTTCGAACTGTGAACTTCTTTGCCTATGTTTCAGACGGGGCTCCAGGTCCCAGGGACAGCGTCAGGCCCTTTCGCAGGCTGTGCTGCAGGCACAGTGGTTTTGCCTTGGCTTGGGGTAGGGGCTCCTTAAGCCGCCCACTGTTGTAGAAACTGTGTAGGAACTTGGTCACTCCACTTGTCAGTCAATGCCTTGGCCCTAGCTTCTTCCATTGACATGTGGGGGGGGGGGGGCGCTGGGGCCTGGAGTCCCTGTGCTTGCTATTGAGTAGGGAAGCAGGCTCTGTTTGATGTGAATACATTTCTGTGTGTTTACAATGCTCCCGGAAAGCCCCCATATCCCTGCTGCTTGTCACTCCTGGTCCCTAGCAAAGCACAAGACCCTCTTCGTCCCTGGTGTTAGGCCATTGCGAACTTTGCCACCACCCAGGAGTGGAGTGAGTTCTGGGCCCCTCAGGGGTCCTGGTGGCTGTTTCATCAGGTGGACATTTATCATGTTCGAGGACCAGTTCTCATGCTCCATTTTCAGGACACTGAGGGGAGGCGACAAGATGAGGAGTCACTTGGCATGTCCCCTGCTCTCTCACTGCAGAGCCCTCCAGCCAGGCCCTGCAGGGCTACTCTACAAGCTGGGCATGTCCCTGAGCAAGCATTCCTTAGGAGAGGAGGGTCTCACTCTGCAGGACGGGAAGCCAGCCTTCTACCCCATCTTTCCCCTTCCAGGAGTGGGCTGTGGGATTCTGGGCTCCCTTGCCGGGACTATTGTCTGGAGCCCCAGATCCAGAGGCCAGTGCAAATTGTGTGGCTGAAGAAAGGACATACCTGCTCCTCCCGGGCAAACTCTCAAACATGTGGAAAACCACCACAGATGGAATCTAGACTCCAAGAGTGAGAGGAAGGAAAGCTCTTGCAAGATGGGCTGAGGTCAGCTCAGGAAGAGCTTTGAACACAAACTTGAGGAAGTGTTTTGAGGCCCCAGGGAGCCACAGAAGGTTAGAGAGAAGAAGTGACACCCCCCGAGCATATAGAAGCGACTCCCTCTGGCAAGGAACCATGGATGAGCCTTTGTGTACTGGGGCCAAGCAATCTGTTGCCTTTTACCCTGGGCGTGTGCTCTCTTCTCTCCTGAGAGGTTCTTAGGCAGTCAACCCCCTCAAAAGGTGAGGAAACAGCTGGCCATGGTTCACCCCTCTAGTTCCATCACTTGGGAAGCAGAGACAGGTAGATCTCTGTGAGTTCCAGGTCAGCCAGGGCTACACAGTGAGATCTTGCCCGGTGTGGTGGTCCACCCCTTTAATCCCAGCACTCGGGAGGCAGAGGCAGGAGGATCGCTGTGTGTTCGAGGCCAGCCTGGTCTACAAAGCGAGTCCAGGACAGCCAAGGCTAACACAGAGAGACGATGTCTTGGAAAAAAAAAAAAAAGAAAGAAAAACCAAACCAACCAACCAACCAACCAAATAAACAAACCAAAACAACAACAACAACAACAACAAACCCATAGTGAGATCTTACTTGAAAAAAACCTGAGGAAACTGAGATTTAGAGTCACCTGAATAGAGTCCTACAACTTGGGAGAGGGGTTTGTCACAGGCTTAGGAACAGCCCAGCTCTGCCTTGAGTTTGAGGTGAAGGCACACTGAACGAGGCAGAACTGGACCGGAGGCCATAGTGATAAACCCATCTATATCTCCAAGCCCAAGCCAACCCTAGCCCATGGGACCAGAACCTGCGGGAGAAACAACTGAAGACCAGACATGGTCTCCTATGGAGCTCCATCCCATTAACCGTCACAGGGACAGTGTCGTCATGTGCCACGGCCTCTGGAAGACCCCACTGACAGCTTTGGAGAGGATGGAAGGGACAGAGCAACAGGAGTCTTCTTGTTCTCGTGCAAATAATTGTCTGTGGTTGTAACGTGTGCTCAGAGGCCACATGCTGGGAACCTGGTCCCCAGCACAGCTGTGTTTTGAGGTGAGGCCCAAGGACGGTGCTTGACTCATCTCAAGTCAAGAAGGAGGTAGGTGTGTTCATGGGATGTCGGAGTAATGGAGCCAGCAGCCCAGCTCTCCCCTACAGGACTGCTGTCTGGGATGTGTCCCATTTCAGCATTTATGACTCTTACCTGTTGTGGGAGGTTTCCCCCCCCATTTCCGTAGCTCCTTGGAAATAATTACTTCTGAGACTCACTTATTATTTACAGATACCTAGGACATATGGTGAGGCTCTTCTCTAACTAGCTCACAACACAAAATAACCCATTTGTACTAATTTACAGTCCGTCGCGTGTCTGGTTACTTGAGCTCAGGCACCATGCCTCCTGTCCTCCTCATGTCTTGGTTGCTGGATCTCTCCCGCCTGGCTCTCTCCTAGAATTCTTTCTGCCTGCCAGATATTGTACCTCCCACTTCCTGCCTAAGATGTAGGCCGTCAGATTTATTATTGACAGGTGCTATACCCATACAGCACACAAGATATTCCTTCTATACTTGCCGCGTATGACACAGCATGAAATCCTTGCCAGATATGAACACATCCCGCGCCACACTTGTGAACTTTCAGCCTCCAGATGCATGGGACAAGTCAGCCTCCTTCCTGCATGAATTACATAGCCTCTCTGAATACTCAGTGAGTGGCACACAGCTGTCATCTCAGCACTGGAGAGGTGAAGGCAGGAGGAGCAGGAATTTGAGGTCCATCCTTGGCTACATAGTGAGTTGGAGGGCAGCCTGAGCTATATGAGATCCTGTGTTGAATGGTAATTAATATTTAATATTGAATTAAAAAAAATTTTTGAGACAGGGTTTCTCTGTGTAATCTTGGCTGTCCTAGACTCACTTTGTAGACCAGGCTGGCCTTGAACTCACAGTGATCCACCTGCCTCTGCCTCCCGAGGGCTGGGATTAAAGGTGTGCGCCATCACGCCTGGCATGAATTATTATTTTAATGAAATCAGAGGTTACTCCTTAATCAGCTTTATACCCAAATAACCACACAGAGAGACCAGGATCTATTTAATTAGCCTATAACAAAATGCAGTGCAATAATTACTCCATCCTAACCCTCCAAGCTAGTGTAGTCTCCTCCCATTCAGATTTCCCTCATTATACTTGCATTTTACTCATATCCTAGGTCCAGATCATTCCTCCTGGAGCTTCCTGGTCTTCTCCTCATGGTCTCAAAACAAACAAACAAAAACAACCAAGCAAACAAGCAAACAAATACATAATGATCAGTAAAGTTACCCAGCCTCAGGTACTTTGTTACAGCAACAGAGACTAGATTAAGACACCGTCGCACCTCTCAGACTTCCCAACGGCACACTTCTAGCACAGCTGTTTTTGTTGTCAGGGAGAAGCCTGGCCTGGGGATGAAACTTCAATCCCTAAGAGGAGCCCTGTGACCCCCTGGCTGTGTACTGTCCTCTGTGAGGCCTTAGGAGTGTGGTCTGCCCAGAAGATCACTATGGAGCTGCTCGGGCACTGGCCAAGGAAGGGCTCCCTGAGGAGGCAGGCATATTGTGTGTGCCCTGTTGTGCCTTGAGCGGCGGCCTCTGCTTTCTCTCCCTCTTCTATCGGCTGGGATGTAGATGTGGGTGTGTGCCAACTCAGACCTGGCCCACAAGAAGAGACTGGGTCTCCAAGGTTGTGCCACCATATTTGTTCGTCCTGGTTTGCTCACCTGTGCTCAGGTGGAAGAGCGAAGTCAGTTTCTGGACTAAGCATCTGCATCTTGATGTCTCTCAGTGGCTCAGCACACAGACACACCAGACCTCTGCTTGTGCTTCCTGATCTCACTGTGTTTGCAGGACGAACCTCCATCGAAGCCTTCAACTGGAATCAGGAGCTGGCGACACTCAGGGACGGATGATGCCCAGGGTGCAGCAACCACCTTCACTAGTCAGAGCCCAGGAGAGGAAGGAGGTCACCACTGTGGTCACAGGGCATTGTGAAGCTAGAGGCTGCCCCAGTGTCCTGGGGCCACTGTCCACGTTAACCCACACTGACTGCCCACCAGGCTGAAGTGTCCTTTGGCACAGCTCCGGAGAGTCTGTAATGAGAGTGTGGGCAAGCAGGTTCCTTTGGAGGCTGTGGTGTGCTCTGGGTGGTCTCTTCTTCATCCTCGTGGTCATGGCAGCCACTCAGGATGTCCCTCGGCCCACAGACATGGCGCAACAAGCTCTACTTCCATCACACATCCTGTTCGTTGTGTGTCTCACTGAGGAGAGGAGGTAGAAGATGGATGAAGGCACTTGCCACCAAGCCCAGTGACCCGAGTTCGACCCCCAGGGAGAATCCACGCCCACAAATTGTCCTCCGACTCATGCACACATGTTAAGGTGTCATGCCTTTAAGACACATGTCCCCCCATTAGCAAGCAAACAAACAAACAAACACATGTAATAAGAAAATAAAGCCTTTTCTGTGACTCAGACGACCCTGAGCCGTGAGCTCTGTAAACCCAGCAACATGTTACATGTACTGTGGCAGGCAGCCTTACAGAGCAAGTGCTTCCCTTCCAGAAAGAAGGGAGGGCCACTAGAAAGGAGGGATGGGACCAAAGCGAAGGCTAGGGGAGAAGACATTAAACCCTCTGCCCAGCCTCTGAGGCCCCCGTGACAGTGGGGTGTGGGCCCCGCAGGCTTGGACAGCTGCATCCCGCGTGGACACTCGGGCTGGCCTCACTTAGTGCCCGCGGCTCTCCTTGGCCTGTGTTGTATACATTCCTGGCATCCTCGGCTCTTTCTCTTGCCTTTCTATTTCTCTCTCTTTCTCTCTCTCTCTCTCTCTCTCTCTCTCTCTCTCTCTCTCTCTCTCTCTGTGTGTGTGTGTGTGTGTGTGTGTGTGTTATATGTGTGTGTGCATGTGTCTGTGTGAATGTGGTTGTGTGTGGGTACAGTTCTCAATTGAGTTCCACATTTATTTACATATTTACTAATTTCTTTATGTATGTATGTGTCATGACACATGTGGAGATTAGAGGACAGCTTGTGGGAATTGCCTCTCTCCCTCCCTCCACCATTTGGGTTCTGGGAATGAACTCAGGTTGTCAGGCGTAGTGGCAAGCGTTAATCAGCCTGTCAAGCCATCTCACCAGATCACCCCTTATCACGTTCTAAATATCAAACATATGTCTATGCCTGCGTGTATGTATGTGTGCCACGTGTATGCAGGCCTCTATGGGGGCCAGAAGAAAGTGTCAAGTCTCCTGGAGCCAAAGTCACAGGCAGTTGAAAGCTGCCATGGGAACTGAGCCTAGGTCCTTTGTAAGAGCGGCCTGTGCTCTTAGCCACTAAGCTACCTCTCCAGCCCCTCACCTTCTTTTCTTTTCCCAGAGGCTGTCCCTGAGCCTGGATCTTACCAATGCAGCTACACTGGCTGGCGAGCAAGCCCCAAGGATCCTACTATCTGCCTCCACAGTGCTGGGATTACAGGTGCACACCACCGTGCCTTGCTTCTACATGTGGGCTGGAGATCAAAGTCAGGCTCTTGTGATGTACAGTACGCACTTACAGACAGAATCATTCCCCCAGCCCTAAAGAACTTTTGCCCCCAAAGAATAATCTTTCCGATGAGTTAAAACCTCCACACTCTCAGTGCTGTAATGGGTGGGAGTCTCGCTCCCAGGACACCCTCAAAGAATCTCCTCTTTTCCTGATACAGGGCTCACGGTTTCCTGACTCTGCAGCAGCCACACTTTCCTTAGCTCCAACTTTAAAATGCACTCCCTTTCTGGATGGACGGCAAGAGTTTCCCTCCGCTCTGCTGTCTGCTCCTGATTCTTATTGTAAATCTTGCTAATGGTGTGAGTAACAGCTGTGCCACTGTCGGAGTGCTGGGCTGCCTTGAAATTCCCTTCCACTCAATTAATCCATCCATCACGGTAAACCCTCCCCCAGAGCATCAGGAAGGACAGAGTGCAGGTTTCGCTTTGTTTTTGCTGGAGTGCAACAGAGAACCAGGCTACAGTCTGGTTCTCCGAGTTTGTCAGAAATCTTCCAGTGCTGACTGCCCTGTTCCTGGTGGCCTTCTCTCTGGGCTCCGAGCTCTTCCAGATAGGTCACCATTAACTCTGCTTGTGACATTTCAGCTGTTTTCTTTAGCGTGTTTCTCTCAACTTTCCTCCCACAAACCAGCTCTACAGTCCTCTCTCTACCCACTGTCAGCTAAGGACAGAGAAGAGTTCATTCTCAGTATTTAGTTTCACGTTAGTGAGATTTCAATCTCGGTGAAAGTCTGTGGGAAGACAGTGCAGAGGAGGAAAGACTTATTCAGAGGCTTCCACTCATGGTTGCTTGGCTCCATCACGGTAGGTAGCCCTTGGCAAGGCAGAGCATCACACTGAGAAGGGATGGAGTACTGCTGTACTCAGGATGGGAGGGGCCTCCAGCCCACAGAGGACACCAAAGGCCATGGGAGATGCTGATGAGATCCTGCCTCTTCCATGGGGCTTTCTCTTTTGCATAGCACCTGATGTGGGTAGGAAAGGAGCACTCATCCATAGCATCAGGTTTTCCTATGGGGACCTGGGCACTGTCACCAACTTACCCAGGGCTGTGTTCTCATTTCAGATCCCAACCTTTGTTGAGTCCTGAGGGGCAGGGGCAGGCCAAGAGATCACAAGTGGGTACCTGGGGCTGTTATCAAGGTCCTTACTGTCCTTCAAGGCCTGGGGCCACCTGCCAACTTGCTTTGCCTCTTTGCTCCTTGTTAGCTCTGTTCGTCCTTGCTGGTGGGCTTCCTGTTGGTGTTGAGGGGCATGCCACACTCTTCCCCTGTTGAGAACACCTCAGCAAAGGGGGGCCCCGTCACCCTGTCAGTAGCTGCTCCTTCATTCTGTATCTCGAATTAAATTTCCAGCTCTGTGGAGACAGAACCGTAACCGATTTGGCATGTCCTGGAGGTCCAAAACCCAAAATGGGGGGTGTCCCTGGTTAACAGGGGTGCTCATCTTAACCCAGGCCTCAGATGAAGCCTTGTCTCTGATAAAGTAAGATCCCAAGAGGAGGTGGGGGTTCTGACTTCAGAGTTAGCAGGGTTTGGGGCACACTTCCATCTGTGAGGGGACAGGGACACAGCAGCACACTGCCACTCTCAGCAGTTTTTAAGGACTCAAGCCAAACCAAGATTCAATAGTGAGAAGAATTTCAGACCGGCAAATTTCTGAAGCAAGCGTAGGACTTTGTTAAATAAGCACCGGAGTTATGAGCGAGAAGACAGTAGGATACACCCAAGTGTGTGTGTGTGGCGGGGGGGGGGGGTGGGGGGGTGGAGGCTTCTTACGGGAAAGCAAGAGAAGTAAAAAGGTACATATGTGTATATATGTGTGGGGGACATGCTTCAGCTATGATGTGCTAGCGTTAGACATACACTTTTTTGGTGGTTTCAAGTCACATCTCAGCAGCCTAAGTGCCCCTCCCCTACTCTCCCTCTCTCCTGATAAGGAGGATTGTGTGTTGGCTCTGGGGATGCCTTGGGATGGGTCAGACCTGATAAGGTGAATCCTGGAGTCCCTAGGGCTTCACGGCGGCTTAGGACACACCCCTTCCTGACGATGGGGTTTCTGGGAGATTCCTAGAGGATGCAGGTTTGCAGCTGGGAGGGGCAGTTCTGGAGTTCTTGCTAGTTAAGAGGCTTTTTTTTTTTTTGGTCAGGCCCCAGAATAAGTCCTTTCCACTCTCATGCCCCCACAATTTTCCATGCCTATCTGTCCCCAGCACCTTCCTAGACTCACTTTCCCTGGTACCCAGCACCCTGCATCTTCCTCACCTACTGCATTGTTCCATTTTGTTCACGAGAACATCGGGGCTGGCTTTGTCCCTTCTTTCTGTCTAACCCCCTCCCCAGTAATCCCAGAGTGGCTGCCTGCTCAGTCACTGTGCTGTGCAGAAAGGGAAGGAGTGAGTGACCCAATATGGAGGCGTAGAAAGCTAGACAAGGCCTTTGTGTCTTTTCCTAGCCCTGAGTGAGGCTCTGTCACTCAGTGATATGGAGTCACACTCCTGGCTTAGCAGGTCAGCAGGAACCACCCTCATTAAAGGCCTTGCCTCCAGAGCCTTTGTGGACTCCTTTATGAAATATCTACCTTCAGCATTTGTTACTAAGCTTCCCAGTGGCCGTGGCCTTGGCCTTGGTCTGCAAGCTTCCTGTGAGTTATTCTAAGGAGACTTGAGAGGATTTGGAGCTGTTTGAAGACTTCCGAGAGCCCCAGGGAGGGGCTAGGTGATCAAGGCTACAAGGCTTCCTCTCAACCTGGAGGATCAGCTGCAGATTTGCTTGTGTGTTTCCAAGAGGTACCATGGGCGAAGAAACCTCTCAGAATGCAATATTGGACTTGGTGGAGCAACCTGCCTGTTGCCCACCCCACCCAGCTGGCCGTTCTATAGTGGAGCAGCCTCTGACCTGGCCTGCAGCAGGAACTCCTCAAGAGTGTCCCTGAGAGGGGGATGCACAGATCCCTGGCTGGGCACTTAGTGCTTACTCCAGGAGTGTTTGCACCTGGACTTTCCGAGGGGAGAGGGTACCACCCACCGTCACACAGCCACCATCCAAGTACCTGGGCTTGTCTGGTACCCGCATGATCTGCTGGATCCCTCGCAGAGCCACACTTGCGACAGTCTCTGGTCCCCTACTCAATGAAGGGCTGCATCCTCTGGGGGCAGTGGCCTGGGGTGCAGGCCTCAAGTGGGGTGCATGAAGAAAGAGACCTAGATCTATGTGCTGCCTCTGCAGCTGGCTTTGTCTGCCTTTGCATTTTTCACTCAAAATCTGAGGTGGTTTTTTTGTTTTGTTTTGTTTTTTTGTTTTTTTGTTTTTTTGTTTTTTGTCCCTGGGCTCAGGTTTCACCTATTTTCCGGAATGAATGGTTGTTTGAATGTATGCACTACTGGCCTCCAAGAGGCTCAGTGTGGGTCTTCCCACTGTACCCAAGCAAGCCTAGGAATTCCAGCCTGATCCTCTGTTTGCCGGGAAGCTGAGCTCTGACAGTTTAAGATGGTGGAAGGAATCCAAAGGGCCCAGCAGAACAGGGGACAGGGGCTGGGGTAGGCACTGCCTTCAGAGGAGGCAAGGAGGCATGGCTTCTCCAAGACCCTGCCTCAGCTCTGAGGGGCCCTCCTATGGTGGAAGCACTTAACTTTGATTTTGGAAATGTAGACAAAGCTCTTAAAACCAGCTGGGTACTCGGGACGCGTGGAGCCAGGCTGTGGTGCGGCAGACAGTGGCCCCTTCACCTCCTCAAGCAGCAGCCTTGGCTCTCCCGCTGCTCCGGTACAGCCCCCCCCCTCCCCTTCCAGGGCACTTCCTGTGTTCATATATCCACACACCGTCCCCACCCAGGAGCAACATTGCCACCATCATCCAACAGCACCCATTTGTTCTTCTACCCAGTGTGAATCCTGGCTCCCGTTCCCTCCTCACGACGCTGGAGAAGGCTACCCTCGCATGGCTCACTGAACCTGCCTTGCTCACAGGAAAGCCCATGCTAGGAGATCTCGCCCGTTTCCCGGGGTTCGCTCTCTTTCATGACTTCGTACACCCTTCTCCCCGATTCTGGTGCCTCTTCCAGCCCGAGAGCCCCTCCTTCAGACCTCAGGGGTTTAGGGGATGCTGGGAACAGGGCAGTCTGAAACACTAGGCTCCTAAGCTCGTGAGACTCAGGGAGTTCCTTGGTTCCCTCTCTTTTTGCTCCACCCCCTCCCTGGATGACTTCATTGGTTCCCATGGATTGAAAGACCTTGACTTGGTGAACTCCAAATTTGTCTCCAGCCTTGATCTCCCCTCTGACCTCTGGACCCGAACATCCGGCTGTCCCCTTGACAGCTCCCTGTGGGGTCTCCCAGATCATGACTGATCTGAGCTTCAGGAACTTTCTCCCCAGGCCTTTCCCAGCACCCTCATTTCAGGAGATCCACCCCACATAGCTACACATAGCAGTCTCCCCATCTCCACCCTCCTGGCCAGTGTCCACTCTCAGGAACCCATTAACTAAAGATCCCGCACCTTGGAGGCCTGAGGCAGGGCCTGCTAATGTAGCACGGAGAGTAGAGAGGGTGGTCTCTGTTAAACTTCCCCACTGTAGCCGGGCAGTGGTGGCGCACACCTTTAACCCCAGCACTTGGGAGGCAGAGGCAGGTAGATCTCTGTGAGTTCAAGGCTAGCCTGGTCTACAAAGTGAGTCCAGGACAGAGCCAAGGCTACCCAGAGAAACCCTGTCTTGAAAAACCAAAAAAAAAAAAAAAAAAAAAAAAAAAAAGAACCAAACCAAACCAAAACAACAACAATCAAAAACCAACCAAACAACCAAACAAAAAACCAAAACAAAACCTTCCCTACCGTAAAGACCCTCAAGATCAGGGCCCCTCCAGGGACATGTGGGGAAACCACTTCCTCCTAGCCAAGGTTGGAGCTCAGGCCAGTCCTGGAGAAGCAGGACTTCTGTTCTCCTGGGGGCTGCTGAGCAGCAGCAGGGACCTCTCTGGGGACCACCATCCAATGAGGTCATACAGCCATAAAGCAAAAGCTCTTAATAGATGTACTACATTCCCAGGCACTGGAAGTGGGGATGCTGGCCCCCACTGCTCTTGGCAGTGCAGGCTTTTCAGGCATGCTCTCAGACTGCAGCGGCCCCATTCCTCATGCAAGCCAGGTCTCTAGCCTTTGCAGTGGTGGCAGTGATAGGTGTGGTGGTGGTGGTGGCGGGGATGGGGTGATGGTAGGGGTGAATTTGAAGTTGCAGTGCCAGGAAGAGTAAAGGGAGCTGAGCAGGTTGCCACCCTTCTGTGGAGTATTTCCTGAGCACCCAGCCTGCATGGCATATGGCACAAGCCTCTGGGAAAGAGAGAAGCCAAGTGAAGGCTCTGTGATGCCTATGTGTCCCACCAAAGATGACAGAGGAATGAGGTCACTGACCCTTCTTGCCCTGTGTCTTTCTCACCCTCCCTCTGTCTATTCATCATCCATCCATCCATCCATTTATTCATCCACATGTTCGCGCCTCTGTCGTTTAGTCATTCACTCATTCACTCAGTTTTTCACTCATTTAATTGCTCTTCCTTTCACTCACGTGCTCATCATTCGTCGTCCATTCGTTCATCTGTGCATTTACTTGTCTGTCCACTCATTTGCACACTCACTCATTCATGTGTCTGCTGTCTTAGTCACTGCTCCACTGCTGCGAAGAGACACCATGACCTAGGCAACTCTCATAAGAGAAAACATTTAGTTGAGAGCTTGCTTACAGTTTCATGGTTTAGTCCATGATTGTCACAGTGGGGAGCATAAGCACCAGACAGTAGACACAGTGCTGGGGAATTAGCTGAGAGTTCTCCGTCCTGATCCTTGAGCAGGGGTTGGGGAGGGGGGTGTGTGGAGAAAAGACTCGGTCTAGCATGGGCTTCCGAAACCTCGAAGACCACCTCCAGTGACACGCCTCCTTCCACAAGGCCACACCTCCAAATCCTTCTAATCCTTTTCCAGCGGTGCCCCTCCCCGATGACTAAGCATTCAAATATATGGGCCTATGGGGGACACTCTTAGTCAAACTGCCACACTCCCATGTTCCTTCATTCACTAGCCTGTCTATTTATTCATCCACCTTCTCATTCATTCACTTGTACATCGCACATCTGTCCGTTCATTACTCATTTGTTCCTCCTCTGAGCACCAGCCGTGCCCCTCGCTTTGCATTTCGTGCTCAGAATAGGAGTAGAGCAAAGGAGAAAAAGGGTCTGTGCCTTTAAAGGTCACATTACGGTGGGGAGAAAGGCGTACCATTCAAGGCAATCAAACATGTCCAGTGACAGAAACGATCAAGGGTTATCCAGAAGAGAAGAGTAGACTTCATGTATGTATAGATGTATACATGTCGGTGTCTGTAGGCATACATGTGTATACCATCTGTTCAGGAAGGGCAGTGTGCATGTGTTTGCTTCTGTGTGTGGGTAGAGTGTGTTCGTGTACATGAGGGAGGGTGTGCACAGGTGTGTGCATGAGCATATGTCTCGGTCTATGCTATGTTGCTGTCACAATTATCTGAAGGTGAATAACTATAAAGCGAAGAACCCAGGCATGGTGGTACATGCTCACAGTCCCAGTATTAGTGAAGCTAATGTAAAAAGATCGTGAGTCCCAGGCTGGCCAGGGCTAAACAGTGAGGCCAGCCTGGGCTACTCTGTGATCCTGTCTTAAACAAGCAAGCAAAGCTTACTTACTTTTTGGTCTCAGAGGTGGAAAGCCTCTTTTCAGCCCCTCTGGTGAGGCCCCATGGCTGCGTCACACATGGCAGAGCAGCAGCGAAGAGAGGAGCAAACACGTGGGGTGGTCTTGCATCGACTGACTCTTGTTAGAACTAACCTGTTTTCCACGAAGACTACATTAAAGCCTGCCCAGGACCGAACATGTCATGCAAGGCCCTGCTTCTTCTGCTTCTTCTTTTTAAAAAAGATTTATCTATTTACTATGTATACAGTGCTCTGCCTGCCTGTACCCCTGCAGGACAGAAAAGGGCATCAGATCACATTATATATATAGATAGTTGTGAGCCACCATGTGGTTGCTGGGAATTGAACTCAGGACCTCTGGAAGAGCAGTTAGTGCTCTTAACCACTGAGCCACCTCTCCAGCCCCAAGGCCCTACTTCTTAAAGGACTCATCACCTCCCATCACTATTGGGCTGGGCATGGAGCTTCTAGTGTATGGACACACAGGTTACATGTGAAGTGTAGTATGTGTGTGTGTGTGTGTGTGTGTGTGTGTGTGTGTGTGTGTGTGTATGTGAAGTGGAAGACAGAGGGTATGGAAGGCACAGGGAGCCACATGAGGCCTTCCCTGGTCTGCTCTGGCTGGTCCCATTGCCCTGCACACACATGCCCAGCCAATCCCTTTTGTTTTTCAGCGGTGTAATTCTTTCTGATGACTCTGGCCCCTGTATCAGCTGTGGGCAAAAGCCATGTGACATTGCCAAGAAAACTTCCAGGAAAGGGTGCATGGGCCCAGTGTCGAGGCTGGGAGGTGCACGGGCCCAAACACTGGCCACTAGTGGATTAACACCCTAGAAGCCCGGATGGGAAGCCACAGAGCCTCAGTCAGCTGGATGAGCAAGGACGACCCAGATTGCAATGGGGCCAAGACAGGCCTGTCCCTGGGTCAGCCTGGATGCTTGGTGTGGCAGGAAGGGTCAGGGGTTATGTTTGAATGCGGGGGAGCCCAGGACAGAACTCAGGAGCCACACGCTGTCGAACTGGCGTGGGCGGGCGGTCTTTTGGATGGCCTGGGACAGAATAACAAGGCCCTGATTACCTCTCAGGCCTGTCACGCAGGGGCAGTAGGCACAGGGAGACACTTGGGAAGCTTCCCAAGGCTGAATTGGAGTCTGGGTAGCCGAACGGATGTCTGATCCAAAGACACGAGTAGGTGGGGCAGCTATGGTCACAGCTCCCTGCTCCCTGCCTGGTAGCTAGTTCTATACTAGACTAGCTGAGGCTCTGCATTCAAGGCTAGGCATCTTCTTATTTCCTGAGCGTCCCCATTCCATGGTCAACTTCAGCCAGCATCAGAGGTCCACCGGGTGTCTGTATGCCTCCAGTTTGCTACATTCTGAGCTGCTGGGGTAAGGATCCCACATGATCCACTTGGGAGCCCTATGCACAGAGTCGCAGCGTGCTGGAGGGAAGGGCAATTGGTGTAATGGAGGAAGAGGGAGTGATGAAGGCAGCAGTGTTCTCCCCTCAGCTACCCTCCTCTTCAACTACAAGCTGGTTCAAGAACTCGCTTGTGTTTTGTTTTCCTTTTATTTTCTTAATTTAATTTTAATTTCCTCTGTGTGTGTGGTATGTGTGTGTGTGTGCGCGCGCATGTTCACGTGTGCACAAGTTGCACATGTGGGTGCATGTGCAACTGTGTATCTATGGAGGCCAGACGTCAACATCAGGTGTCCTCTGTTGTTCTCTACCTTATTTTTTTGAGACAGGGTATCCCTCTGAACCTGGAGCTCCCCGTTAGCTAGATTGCCTGTCCGCCTCCAGTGCACAGTCACAGGAGCCCCGCCCCCACACACCACCCTGGCTTTTACACAGGTTCCAGGGACCCACACTCTGGTTGTCGTGCTTGAGTGGCAGGTACCTCATCCACCGAATTGTCTCTGCACCACAGTGTTGTTGTTGTTGTTGTTGTTGTTTTTAACTACCGCATAATGATGCGCTTGAAGGCTGGGTTGAACTTGCAAGGCTTCTTCTGAGCCCTAGAGCCATCTCCAGGTGATACGTCGCCAGCCAACCATCGCCGCATAGACTGCTGCTCTGTTCTTCTTGTGGGCAACATAATGGGAGAGAGGCACACAGATTTTGTGCAGACGCAACCTTTCTGTGAAGTGTGGTCCCACAGCTGGGTCAGCCTGCAGCTGTGGGACCCGCGGTGAAGGAGCAAAGGGCGGCAGCAGGACATGGCTCAGCTAGCTGAGGCTTCCCTCTCGAAAGCTGCAATCCAGGTGTGGGTGGAGCCAGGCTCATCCTCTGTTTGGAGTCCCCCTCCCAAACTCTTGGGAGTGAAGGTCTCTGCAGCCTCAGGACTGACTCTGAGCACCCTCCTCCCTCACCCCCTCTCCCCCATCTCTGAGTGTACATGGCTGCACCAGCCTTCTGATTCACTCACCTGCTGCAGTCAGACCTACTTGCTCTGCATTTGTGTAACTCATCCACTGTCTTAGAGAACCCTACCACGTCATAGCCCCATCCACGCACCTGGAGGAGACTACAGAGGGGAGGGTGTCTGGGGCCGGAGTCCTGGGAACCACCTTAGACTACTACAATCCTTGCTTTACTGGGCTAGGGCCTCAGTCTGCCCCAGGGATAAAGAATTAGGCTTGTGGGGGTGACTGAGCAGGAGTGGTGGTGAGGTGCGGCAGGGAGTGGGGGTAGTTTCAGCCAGCTGAGAGCCAGGGCCTATATATACCTGACTGCTTTCTGAAGAGCTGCAGTGGCAACTTATGCTGGGGTACCAGTTTCAAGGCCCACCTGTGTGAGGGATGGTGGGCTATCTGTCCCTAAAGTCAGAGTCTGGGAAGAGCTGCAGTGGTGGAGGCTGGATGTGAAAGTGAGTGTTAATTGTCAACATCACAAACTCCAGAATCACCTGGGAAGAATGCCTGCGGGACCATCTTGATAATGTTAATGGAGACGGGAAGATCTGCCCACGGTGGGTGACACCATCCCCTAGGCCTCCATCCTTGGCTTATAATAGGCTCTTTAAGTTTGTGCGTTTCACTGCTCTGTGCAGAGCTGTCTCTGCATTCAAGCTCTCATCTTTCCGAGGACACTGCCTATCCCAAGGGTCTCTTTAACTGATTACATCAGTGATGGTTGCCCTGGGGGCTCAGAAGGTAGAGTTCTTGCCTAGTGTGCACCAAGCCCTGGGTTCTATCCCCAGCACATTAAAAAAAAAAAAAAACAGCAGTCTTCCTTCTGATAATCAGAATTTGGGGCTTTGATTTAATTCATAGTCGCTACTGCCAGCCATGGAACTGTCCACCCTGGTTCCGGGTGGCCTGGCTTGCCTGCTGGAAGAGAGTGGCAGGCCAGGATTCATTGGGGCTGGGAACAGAGATCCTGGGTAAACTGGCATTTTCACTGCCTGGGGCCTGCAGTGCCATGGCAGAATCCAGGCCTCCGTGTTGGTTCTGGGAGGTCCTGACCCCTGTCCTGTGGCCTCAGGGTTATCACTGCTTTCCTTCTCTTCCCTGGACAACAGCTTCACCATTGACCCTGTACTGGGTTTATTTTGCTGGAAAAGGGTCAAATTCCAGTGTTTGTGGGCCTGTGTGCACCCCAGGACAGCTGGCCCCGCTGCTTCCCAAAGTTTGAACCGGAGGAGGACCCTGCCCAGACCGTGCCCAGCCTAAAGGGTCTCGCTCATCCCTATGGTAGGGTGGAGGTGACCTGTGCCTGTCTGAGGAAGCAGATCCCTGTCAGCAGAAAGTTTGCAGCGCGTTCATTTGAAGACCCAAAAGTAAGTCCCTCCTCACAGCTTCTCCCTAGTGACAACACTGTCACAGCTTCACAAGTGCAAGTGGGGGTGGAGGGCACTAAAAAAAGTATTTATAGGACCAGGAGACGGTTCGATTTGTAAAGTGCTTGCTGCACAAACATGAGGCTCTGTGTTTGATCCCCAGCACCCATGCAAAGGTGCTTGCTGTGGCACATGCTTGCAACCTCAGCCCTGGGGAGGCAGAGACAGGAGGATGCCTAGGGCTAACTGGCCAGGCAGTCTCACCAAATCCAGGTTCAGTGGGAGATATTGACCTTGGTGGCCATTCAGCAAGTAACATGCATGCTCCGCAGGTGTCACTACAATATTCCAAAGGTTTTGTCCGTGCCATCTGTCACCCCAAAGACACTTGAAGCCTACACACTGCTTTAGGGAAGATTTTCCTTGCTCTGCCCGTCACCCCACATGTCTGTGGAGGGCACAACCCCAGAGACACTACTACTGCAGAAAACTACTCTGGGGTGAACTGAGGTTCATGAACCCCTCACTTCCAATTCATGGATGGGGAATGTTGTTTGTCCCCATCCATTTGGAGATGTCCTGGTCCATCAGCTGGTTTGGGGCCCCAGCAACAGGGTCTTGGAGTCTAGAATCATGGGGCTGGTCCTGCCTGGCCACATATAAGCCCAGTCAGTCCCATCTTCTTTCTAGCCAGGGATGCTGGAAACAGCACCTGGGGACTCTGGTATCTATGGCTGCACCGTGAGGATGGCCCAGCTTTTTCCATGTTGGTGACAGGGGATAGATAATGTGACCACTGATCTTTGGTTCACAAGCCAAGCAGTGGCTTTTGCCTGTGCTCCTACCTGGCCCCAGATGGTTAATATACCTGTAAGGAACCCCCAAAGCTAAGAGGCTACACCCTAGTTACCCTTCCAAGCAGTGCCTTATGTGGTGGCATGTACTGGCTGCTGGCTTAGATCCTGGTGGTCTCCTTTGTCACTGTGATCCACTCATTCAGAGAAGACCAACATTGGGCATGATGACACATGCCTGTAACCCAGAGGTAGGAGGATCTCTGTGAGTTTGAGTGTAACCTGGTTTACAGAGCAAGTTCCAGACCAGCAAGTCTACAGAGTGAGATGCTGGCCCAAACCAAGCTGCCAGCCCTGGCTGCCAGAGTCCCTCCTGAGCACTGGGGTTGTGGTGGGACCAAAACAAGCTGCCCCTGTCCTCAGGAGGCAGCTCAGTCTGCAGTGAAGAAGGAAGTGGAACAAAGGCAGGCACAGGAGGTGCTCCCTCAAGAACGTGAGGCAGGCAGAGGAGGTGCTCCCTCAAGAACGTGAGGCAGGCACAGGAGGTGCTCCCTCAAGAACGTGAGGCAGGCACAGGAGGTGCTCCCTCAAGAATGTGAGGCAGGCAGAGGAGGTGCTCCCTCAAGAACGTGAGGCAGGCAGAGGAGGTGCTCCCTCAAGAACGTGAGGCAGGCAGAGGAGGTGCTCCCTCAAGAACGTGAGGCAGGCAGAGGAGGTGCTCCCTCAAGAACGTGAGGCAGGCAGAGGAGGTGCTCCCTCAAGAACGTGAGGCAGGCAGAGGAGGTGCTCCCTCAAGAATGTGAGGCAGGCAGAGGAGGCTGTGTGGACTTGGGGGGACACTATAGAAGCTGCTTCCTATTTGCAGAGGGGCTTCAGAGCACATTAGGGACATCAGATAGAGGCACACAAGGGCCTGGCTCAGGAGATGGACTATCTGTGGTGCTGGCCTGTAGAAAGGACAGTGGGGACAGGGGATGGACTACTAGCGCAGAGCTCACAGCACTGATAATCCGGCCTGAGCAAGCCTGCAGGGGCTCAGCTGCCTGTGGGCTGTGTGCCTGGCTGCGGGGTTGGTGGTTTCCTTTGTGGCCTACTTTGCACACATCACACAGGCTCTTTCCTCTTTGCACCTGGCCCAGGCACCATGGACACATGACCCTCCTGCTGACACTTGGAGCCACCATGCAGTCCCTGAGATCACAGGGCTCATAGCAACCCTGCTGGGCCCCAGCACCATCTTTCATTGGAAAGCAGATCTGTGGTACCCGCTGCCTGGCCAGCTTGTTGCTGAGTCACAGGCAAGCCCAGGGCCTGACCACAGGACATTTTTGAGATTCCAGGGCTGGCTTCACAGTGGCAAGCCTTCTTGCCCTGCGGCAGGTCCAACTTCACCGGGTCCAGAATCCTAGCCTTGTGAGACCAGAAAGTCCCTGGGGGCAGGATACGTGGGAATGCAGGCTGGATGTGAGGACTGGAAGGCATTTGGTGCGCATGCTTTGCTCTCTTCCTCAAGGACTGTAGTCAGCAGGGCACCCTGGGGTCCCTGTCTGCACCCAGGGGAGGAGCAGACACTAGTGATAGGAGACAGGCTCAGAGCTCCAAGCTCTCACTGCTTCCTGAGGTTTGGGTGTTCCTAGAGTTTAAAATGTTTCTATGTAACAAATCATGTTCATGGTTTAAAATTTTTAAATGTGAAAGAGGACCCCAAGAGGAGGGTCAACAGGTGAGGGAGCCAGTTGCCCACACCCCTCACTATTTGAGTGTGTGTGTGTGTGTGTGTGTGTGTGTGTGTGTGTGTGTGTGTGTGTGTGTTTACTTGTGGGCACACATGTTCTCATGCATACGTGTACATGTGGTGTGTGTGTGTGTGTGTGTGTGTGTGTGTGTGTGTGTGTGTGTGTGTGTGTGTGTGTGTGTACATCCATGTGGAGGCCAGAGATCAATGTCAACTATCTCCCCCAGTTCTCCACATTAATTCTTGATGCAGGGTCGGTCCCTGAAACTGTGGCTTATTGGGTCCCAAGGATCCTCCTGTACTAGAATTAGGGATATGCACCCCTCACCCAGCATTTCCATGGGTGCTGGTATGCAAACTAGGCGCCTTGTGCCTGTGCAGCAACGCCTTGGTCTGCTAAGCCATCGCCCCAGCTCCAATATGGGTTTTCAAAGCAAATTCCTGAAAGGTGTGGGCTAACCCTGCAATCGCAGAACTTAGGATTCTGAGGCAGGAGAACCACCATGGCCTTGAGGCCAGCCTGAGCTGTGGTGGCACATGCCTTTAATCCTAACACTCAAGAGGCAGAGGCAGATGGGTCTTCATGAGAGAGGCAGATGGGTCTTCATGAGTTCTAGGCCAGTCAGGATGACATATTTCATAAATAAATAAATAAATAAAATTAAGAAGCTTTCTTAGATAGAAAATAATAAAACACTGGGTGGGGTGGCACACACCTTTAATCCCAGCACTTGGGAGGCAGAGGCAGACAGACTGCTGTGAGTTCGAGGCCAGCCTGGTCTACAAAGCAAGTCCAGGACAGCCAAGGCTACACAGAGAAACCTTGTCTCGAAAAACAAAAAGAAAAAAGAAAAGAAAGACAATAATAAGACAAGCTTTTCTACCCGCGCGCCTCCCCAGCCCTTTTTCTACCCAGAAGACAAATGTCAGTTTCCTGAGGTTTTCCATTTTATTCAAATCCTCTAAGTTTATGCCTTTAGATGGGTGGCGGCTGGCGGGGGGGGGGGGGGGGGGTGCTAATGCACACACATAAACACACATTAGTACTCTGCTGTCTTAAAGGGACCACCTCACTCTTTCGGCAAAAGACAGCCTTTGAGTTGAGTATCTAGGAAGTGCAGCAAAGATGGGAAGGTTGAGAGAACAATCATGTGGTGAAGCCAGAGATGCAGTCTGAGGTCACTGTTGCTACACAGATTCTCTGAAGCCCCTGGCAACCTCTACACCAAGAACCAAAGGCCACCATGGGGAGGGGATTTGGCGGCCAGCCAGCCATGCTAAGCCTGAGCGCCAGGGTCCTCTGGCTGCTCAGTGTGAGGCTGAAGGGCAGTGTCCCTTGACAAGAGGTCAGGGAGCATGTAGAACCATCCAGGGAGGGATCTTGTCACCCAGAGACCCTGTGGAATGTCTGGGCATGAGAGGCCATCACACACTTGTGAGAACTGAGGGCTTTAGGCTGGGCCACTGACTGCTACATGGTCTCGGGCGAGTGTCAGAGGATGTCAGAAGCAAGCCTGAAGGTCACCAGAGACAGGCCTGACTATGTTCCCTGGATGCTTCTGAAGGGCTGCATGGGTGGCTGGGCCCCACATCCCCTTCCCAGGATAAGCCAGGCCAGAGAGGGAGACGTGCTGGAAAGGGGGCAGGTCCCTGAGGTCCCGGGTGCTCAGGGACCTGCTAGGGCCAATCTTACCTGCTCCTTTCACTCAGCCTGAGAATCAGGGCTTGTATTAACGCCCCTCCCTGTCTGAGCTTCCCAAGAGGAGGAAGGGGGGAGGGGCTTCAAGATGGAGTTCATTTCCAACCTGGAATCTGCAAGGATGCCTGGGAAATGCTGATACTGAACTCCTGAGTGCCGGCTCTGCCTGTCCCTGGGTGGGAATGCCACTGTGTGTATTTGCATAAATCAAACAAAAAACAAAAACATAACAAAACATGGGAAAAATGAGAAACTTGGCAGAGCAGGGCTCGGCGCTCCTTGATTAGCGGGAGAACGCAGATGTCTGTGGTTCCTGCTGTTGCTGAAGGCCAGGGGGATGGCCATGATCTGGGCTGCCACTGAAGGCCCAGGATTGCTCAGTGCTGCTGCGCCTGTTGCAGGCAAGGACGCTTCTTTTGCAGTGGGTTTGATGAGAGACACTGAAGGCTCCTGGGCCACCCTCAGCCCAAAAGAAACAGTCTAGACAGTAAGTCACTGAAGAGCGCCCTTAAAAATAGAGATGCTGGAGTGTAGCCATGCTCTAGTATATGGGCAACACAGATTTGATTTGCTATAGTTTTCCTCCCCCCCCCCCTTTCTTCGGGGTGGGCACAAGGATGGGAAGGTGGATCTGGAAAGAATGGGAAGTAAGTTTGATGGGAGCACGTATTGCATGAAATGGCTAATTTTAAAATAAATAAGTCTGTATATATTTGCGAGCGTGCATGCGTGTACACACACACACACACACACACACACACACACACACAATGCATCAGCAGGCCTGATGTTTGGAACTACAGCACTGAGAAGACAGGCTGCAGGAGCAATGACACGCTTAGAGCCACACAGGAGGACTCCTCCTCAAAAGGAAAAACAGCAGCAAGAAAACATAGTTTTACTTTTTAATGAATTCGTTATTGCGTGCGTGCATGGGTGTGTGTGTGTGTGTGTGTGTGTGTGTGTGTGTTGTAAGACAACATGGGAAGGCCGGCTCTCTTTTCCCACTGTGAGGATCCCATCGATGGATCTCAGGTTATACCAGGCATGGCAGCAAGCACCTGTTGAGCCACCTTGCTGGCCTGCTCGGTCTCTTGTGAAGGCACTGGCCTAACTAGCACTCACAGAGCCAAGCTCCGTGGCTAACCCTGGCTAACTATAGTCCTCATCCTCACTCAGACAAGTCTGCAGAGACGCCTCCCTCCCGGGCATGGCGCACACACCAAGAGGAGGGCCTTCTGCCGTGTGTCCCCCACCCCTACTCCATTCATCCGTACAGTACCATGCAGCATGCAGCTGAGAAATAGGGTTTCCTCAGAGGAGGGCACACGGGGCCCTGCTGCTTGCTTCACTTTTCCCAGTGTCTGTCTCTACTTGCTGTTGTCACAGCGGAAGACTTTGGCTTCTGAGGAAGGGCAGGGGCTGGCCACTGCTGACCTTCAACCCCAACCCTACGTCATTCCTTGATTGATACTAGAGCTGGCAGCCTGGGGTGGTGTCCGTCACCAGCCAGTCAGCCACCATCATCAATAGGCTAATTAAACAGCTAAGTGACAGTGAAAAGCAGAGAGTCATTTGGTGCGGCCACACTGGGAAGAGGGACAGAGAGGTCCCGGGACTCCCAAGTCTGTCTTCAGGATCCAGACATGAGGCTCAGGCTTAAGCAGAGGGCAGGAGAGGTGCATCGCTAAGCAGCCCTGGTCAAGGTGTGGTCCTGCCCATCACTGACCCATCACTGTCTCAGCTCCAGTGTCTCCTGCGAGGTGGTCTGACAAGTTCTTAGAACTCTGTGAGGTCTCTGGGAGACAAGCTCCCCCTGGCTGCCCCAGGCTTCAGAATTCCCTTCCCTCCCCAGCATGAGACCCCTGGAGCAGTTCCAATGCCTTGGGTTCCAACATTTTGACAGTCTGATGGCTGAAGGGCAGGCACTCTGTGTCTCTCACCAGAATCTTTCACTCTTGTCAGGATGGTGACACTAGATTTATCTAGATAGACTAGACATCTCCTGCTTCCTTCCTCAGCAAGACAAGAGGGCAGCTTGCTGACTGGATGCTCATGTGCCCCACTAAAGGAGAGCCAGTCTGTGCACGAAGACCATCTGCCCCGCCTCAGTCCTCCAGCCTGGCAGGAAGTCAGTGCTCTCTAGGGAGGTGGCCAGATGCAGAGCCGATTTCTCCACTGCGTGCAGGCTCAGAGCATCTTCCTGTACCAGCCTCCATCTGGGGAGTACAACTCACAGGTAAGGATCTCAGGACAGCTCACCTCTTAAGTCAACCATTGTTAGTTGGTGCTTTGGGGTTGCAGATGGGAGGGAGGAAAGCCTGTGTGGTCGGGGAGCTGGATATAAAGCACATGACGAGCACTGAGGCCACCGTGGGTTGGGTGGAGTCTCCAGGTCCCATAGAGATGGACACCTCGGGGTTCACATGTTAAACAAGTCCCCTACCATGGAGCATTAGAGACAAGGCTGTCCTGTCTCACTGAGTTGTCCAGGCTGACCTTGAACCGGTGCTCTTCCAGCTTCGGCAGGACGTTCGGAGGTCACCCAGCGGAAAGAGAACAAGCAAGAGCTGGGGTGCAGGCTGCCTCGGTGATATTAGCAAGGAGTGGAGAAAGGTCTTGAGTTTGGGCCCCTCCTCTGCTGCACGTCTAGAAGCTTCTGCCTGGAGCCTAACATGACTCTTTCATTGTCTGCTGTTGATCCAGTGCAAAGTTCTCTCAGGACAGTGATGACCGCCGACCATAGGATCCAGCCAGAGCTGCAGGTCTTCCTGGTCATGGGGGATGGGGTGGAGGCAGAGGCGGCTATGGGAGTTGGGCAGGCAGGTGCAGCAAAGGCCCCCATCCCAATGTAGGCACTCATCTCTGCAGTGAGGGCATCAGTACTAGGGTTACAAATATACAATGTCACACACAGCGCCAGGCCGGAGTAATATTAATAGCACACCTCATGTGGGAGTAATAGGACGAAGGCATGGTCCTGGAGTGAGTGGTAGAGGTCAAGGCACAACTTAATAAAAGTAAGCATAGGAAGGGAGGGGCTGGGAGCCGGAGCCCAGGCTGGGGAGGGAATGAGCCGCAGCACCTCCCTCCCAGGGGAGTCCCCCTCTGCGGTAAAGCTTCCCCAGGGAGGCTGAGGCAGGAACAGAGCCCCTCACCCCACAGACATCTCTAAGGCTCCAGACCTAGCCTAGACACAGAAGTGGAGGGAAGGCCCAAGCCTCTTAAGTGAGGTAGGAAGGTGCTGGGCCTGTCCATGGTGCAGATGTTCTGATGCCTGCACTCTGATCGAGCTGTAGGGGTGGGGTAGGACATGGACCCTGTTGTCACACTTCCTGTAAAAACAGGAAGTGTTGGGGGTCAGGAGCAAGAGTAGGAGAAGGGGGTGCTGCTTGAATGAGTCTAGGTTGAGACAACCCACAGGGTGGAGGGAGTGGCCACCCCCAAAGAGTATAGAGCATAACGCTAGCCTGGGGCACTTACTGTTGGCTTTGCCCACCCACACTGTCCCTGGCTCTGCTTCCTTGGCCTATGGGTCCCTGGTTTCCTATGGATCCTGGGGAGGTGGGTGTGGCTGGCAGTTTAGAGCTGGGGGGGGGGTGGGGTCTAGTCACTGTAGAGCTAAGGAGACTTGTTCGCCTCCTCTGGCCTGGGTCTCTTTTCTTTCTTTCTTTCTTTCTTTCTTTCTTTCTTTCTTTCTTTCTTTTTTTTTTTTTGTGGGGGTGGGGGTGAAATTCAAGACAGGGTTTCTCTGTGTAGCCTTGGCTGTCCTGGACTCACTTTGCAGACCAGGATGGCCTCAAACTCACACCAATCCACCTGCTTCTGCCTCCCGAGTGCTGGGATTAAAGGCACGAGGCACCACCTGGCTGGGTCTCCTTTCTATAACTGCTTTGTGGTGTGGCTGGAAGGGATTGTGGTCATGGCTGTGTGACCCTTGACCTTCTGCAGGCACTGTCTCCTTTGCAAGGATCCTTGCTCAGGTGTTGGCCTTCAAAGTCATGCTGTCAGTCATCCCCGAGAACAACTTGCCGGCTGGAGTTTTGTCAGGAAGAAGGGGGTGCTGGGAACCTCTCCCCATGACTCTGCTGGGAACTCAGGACTGGAGTAAACAGGGTTGCAACCCAGGCACCCCAGGACCCCAGGTTCACCTCCCTCAGCCTCTCCCCCCCCCCACAGCTTCCTCCCTGAGCCCCCACCTCTGCTTCCCTTCCTTTTGGGGGTGAAAGGAGCAACTGCCTTTCTGTGCGCTTCTATTTCTGCACCTTCCGCTTCCTGCAGAAAGTTCTGGAATCCACAAGGCCAGCTGGCCCTGAGGGCAGGATGTGGGGGGCCTCAGATTTCCTTTTCTCCTGCAGCCTGGCCCCATGGACTCCTCAGGGAGAAGGAGCTGCAGCAGCCATGGGCTTGCGATCCCTGGAGCTAAACTTTCACTCGTGTATGTGTTGGTCACCTGTGTACAGGCCGTTGGCTCCGAGGATGCAGGGCAGGACAAGCACTGTGTTTGGTTTTTTTTTTTTTTTTTTGCAGGCGGCCCTCCAGGTAGGCTTTGCTGAGGCACAACTTCACAGCAGAAGGAGGATGAAGAGCTCTGAGAAGAGAATGGCTGAGGCACGGCAGGTTCAAGCACAGTGCAGGTTGGGGGGCCAGGGTTCAGAGTCATCCTTGGCTACCTAGAGAATTCAAGGGCAGCCTGGGCTACATGAGACTCTGTTTCAAACAACAAAACAAAACCAAGGAACTCACGTAGGTGGGACTTGGGCTCTTCCGTTTTCTACTCTCTTGAAAAAGTGAAGTGTGTGTATGAAGGAGCCGCGGAGAAGAGGGGGAGGGAGACACGGCTGGGGCCGCTGAGGAAGTTTCTGGAAATCCCAATTGTTTTTGAGCCACTTGGCATTCCAGGGCTTGGGTGGGAATCGTTGCAACACCTGCAGCGGCCTCAGGGCCCAGGTAAGACAGTGCAGGTGTTGGGAGGGGACCCCTGGTCTTTGTCATCGATGTGATGCAGAGGGTGGGGCTGGGCCTACCTGGCCTTTATCCCACCTGGGCAGTGTTGTCATCCCCATGGGCAGGTGCGGAGCCAGCCCAGTGAGCAGGAGCAGCAGCCTCTTGGCATGCGAAGGGGTCAGAGCTGGTGACCACCTCCCCACCCACCCACTGCCGTGGGGGAGCCTGACTCCCTGGCTCTACTACCTGCTTGGATGGATGGAGACCACCGCTTCCCATCCGGCTCCGCCTCCTCCCTTGAAAGCAGCTCTGGTTGTTTTGTTGAATCTGAACTCCATTGAGTGGTAACTTCTATCTATTTAAAGATTAACTTCTCAGGGCTGGGAACTGGCTCAGTTGGTAGAGGATTTGCTGTGTGAGCATAGGGACCTGAATTCAGAGCGCCAGAACCCAAGTAAGATGCCAGGTATGACAGGGCCGTTCTCCATGAGCTCTGGGGTGAACACAGATCATCCTTCAGAAAGCTAGTAGCAAGTGCGTTCTCTCCAAAGTTCAGCCACTCACATGCCAGGTCCTGTGTCTGCTTCAAAGGCTTCCTGATGAGAACTGAAAGCCCTCTGGCATGCTTACGAGCTTGGGGACTCAGTGCCCACATGTCAGCGGAATCTGAATCTTAGTGGTTTGTAGGAGCTTTTTGCGTATGGTGGATATGTTTGTCCTTCCTAGTTTGTGATAGGTTCTCGATGCCTTTAGAAGGATGTTTTTCCTCTCGCTGTAAAGCAGTGTACATGCCAGTGTCTCAGACTTCTTTTCTTTATGACTAGGATTCCCCTCCCCACCAAAGTTGAAAATTTTCTTTTTTTCTGTATTTTAAAAAAATATTTATTTATTTATTTGTGGGCACGAATGCCAAGGTTGGTGGTAGGCAACTTTATCCACTGAGCTATCTCAACAGCCCCCCAAAAATATCAGTTAATGCTTTCCAGGAGAGGAGTGTGCGGTAAGGGCTCTGTCCCCGGGGAGGAGGGTCAGGCCTGCAGAGGACAGGATGGGGGTGGGCTGGGGAGGTGTCTACCCACACAGAGACTTTTGGAGGGGGGCTTTAGCTGACGTGGCATAGCTGCCAAGGTTGGGGGGGGTCCGTGCTCTACTGCCTATGTGTGCACACTGGAGGAGGCAGCCCATGCTGGGAAGGCCTGTCTTATGGAAAAGGATAAGACGGGATTCACTCCTGGAGTAGGCGTGGGGTTGGGGTGTCAGACAGCTTGGTTTGGAGCTCAGAGACTGCCCTACCAGCATCCTCCTTTGCAGGATCGGAGATCAGGCTAGGACTGGGTAATGGGTTCCAGCTGCCCTGTTAAGTCACTCCTTATCCCTGTGGAGTTGAAGTGATACCTTTGTAGGGCCCAGTGTGTGTGTGTGTGTGTGTGTGTGTGTGTGTGTGTGTGTGTGTGTGTGTGTGTACAGCTTAAGGCAGTACCCGGCTCTACGAGAGACTCCACTTGAAGCTGATGTGCACAGTGGAGAGTGGGGAACAGGTCCCGAGGCACACTTGGGGAGCATCCTCAGTCAACAGAGGTCACAATATTGCAGGCTGTGTGCCGGACACACGTGACTTCCAGGCCTCTGAGCAGAGGGCAGGCTGTGACCTCAGCTTCTTCTTTCTCAGGCTTAGGTGGCTCATGTATGTGTAGTTAGTTCTAAAAAGAGCATTTAACTTTGTCCCACCTCTACTACCTTAAAGGCCAGTCCCCTAGGGGAGCTGACCACCCCTGGAAGCTTGGACGAGCACCCCCAATGGCCTGAGGACAGACGGGTGCTGCAGGAGTGGATACTGGGTGGAGAAAGGGCTCTAGAGCTCCAAACAGGGCTTGGTGGCTTCTCTACAGGAGGGCAGACAACTATACAGAAAGGGGGACATTGTCACAGCCACTCACCAAACTGGTGGAGCTGCCCAGCCTGGTGAAGGGCAGGCATGAGCTAGCAGCCTCTGCTGGAGTCACGGACTGAGCTTGGTCCACACTGAGGATGCGATGCATTCTCAATGTGACAGTAGGAAGTCTAAGTGATGCCTCTCCAGACTCGAGTGGACACCAAGGGCAAGTAACTGAGCTCAGACTAGGGTTGGAGACACCCGAGGGCTGTGGAGAAGCAGCCCAGGAGACAGGTGGCTGCAAGCCAGATGGCACGGAAAGATGGATAGACGCCTGAAGTGAGACAAGAAAGTCCTGATGTCAGACAGGCTGAGGCTAGGAAGGAGACTGAGTCAAATCAAAGCCCAACCCCAATCAACCTAATAAAAGAAAGTCCTGGACTAGCCCCTTCATAGGGCAGTTCTACCACTTAGCCGAGCAGCGGTGGCACACACTTTTAATCCCAGCACTTGGAAGGCGGAGGCAGAGTTCAAGGCCAGTCTGGTCTACAGAGTGAGTTCCAGGACAGCCAGGGCTACACGGAGAAACTAAAAACTAAAAAAAACTTAAAAAAAAAAACTTTAAAAAAATGCTACCACTTAGAGAATTCACAAGGTCTTCCCGACAGACCACAAAAGGAGTCAGAACAGCTTCGAGTTCATTCGATAAAGCCGACATCTCTCTGACACCACTAGAGAAGTAGACCACACACCCATGCCCTTATTGCAGAGGCTGGTCTTCAAGAGGCTGGAGAGGAGGCTCAGTGAGAAAAGGAACTTGCTGCCAAGCCTGGTGACTCGAGCTCCACCCACAGAACCCTCATGGCGGAAGGAGAGAACTGACTCCTTCTTGCAAGTTGTCCTCTGACCTCCACACCTGTGCCCCAGAACACGTCACACATACACTCACATCACATACACATATATACACAACCGCATATACACATGCAGACATCGTATCACACACACACATCACGTCACATACACAAACATCACACACATATACTACATATACACATGACATACACACACCACATCATATATATACATCACATGACATACACACATAATGTGACATACACACATCATATCACATACATATTACATACACATACCTACACACATCACACACACATATGTACATACATCCTCATATACAGATACATGCACACACCCACAGGCACGCGCACGCACACACACACACACACACACACACACACACACACACACACACTAAGTAAAACTAAATTTTAAAATATTCAGGGACTGGAGATATGGCTCAGTGGTTATGAGCACTGGCTGCTCTACCAGAGAACCCAGTTTCAATCCCCAGAACCATATGGCGTCTGACAACTGTAAGTACCTCCATTTCTAGAGGATCCAGTGCTTTCTTCTAACGTCTGAAGACACCAGGCACACAGGTGATACACACATATACATGAAGGCAAAAACACTCATACACATAAAAGAAAATAAGTAAGGATTCACAATTTTTTAAATTAAAAATATTCAAGATCTGGTGGCCTACTAAAATGATTGTCCATCATGGCTAACTGACGGTTACCTTAGGAGTGCAAGATCGACCAACATCAGAAAACCAACTCATGCAACAGGAAGAGGGGCCACCCAGGTCAGCATCTCGGTGTGGAGCAGGTGGTCGCCATAGCTCAACACCCTTCCACAACAGAGCCTCAGGAATACGAGGGGTAAGGGCGGGGCCCTGATGAGAGCCCTCAGCTGACGTCACAAAGTGCAAAGTCTTTCCCACAAAGACCAGGAGCAAGACGAGGATGCCTGCATGCCCATTCTGTTCGACGTTGCACTTGACGTTCTGTCCTTAGTATTGAGCAAGAAAAAGCAATGAACTAAATGAAACTTGAAGGGAAGGGGTGGGGCTAAACTAACTCTATTTGCAGATGGCCTGATTTTTTAAAAATATTTATTTATTTGTATATACAGCGCTCTGCCTACTTATACCCCTGCAGGCCAGAAGAAGGCATGAGATCACATTATAGATGGTTGTGAGCCACCATGTGGATGCTGGGAATTGAACTCAGGACCTCTGGAAGAGCAGTCAGCGCTCTTAACCGCTGAGCCATCTCTCCAACCATGATGGCCTGATTTTTGTAGCCTAGATATTCTCAAAGAACCCTAGCACTAAGAAATGGGGTCAGCAACACTATTTTATTTTATGTGTAAAAACTGGCATTGTAGCACACAAGATCAGCGTCATGTCTCCACACCAGCAGGGATGGACCTGGGAGAAATCAGAAGCCTGATCACATTTACTATAGAGGCTAAGAGTCCAATGCTCAGGGGACTGGGGAAGTGGCTCAGTTGGGGGAACACTTGTCCAGAGTGCACAAGGCCCTGGGCTCCACGCTCAGCAGGTACACTGAGCATGGTGGCACATGCCTGCAGTCTCAGCACTCGGGGTGGAGGCAGGAGGCTGAGACGTTAAAGGTCATCCTTAGCTACATAGCAGCCAGCCTGGGTTACATGAGACCCTGTCTCAGAAACAAATGAATGAGGGCTGCAGAGAGGGCTCAGTCATCAAGGGCACCCATCAGTCATGAGGACCTGAGTTTGGATGCCAACATCTACATCAGGTGGCTCACAACTGCCTGTAACTCCAGCACCAAGGCATACAGGCATGCAGTACTCTTCTGCATCGATGGGCACATGCACACACATTTGCACATACACTTGCATAAATGCATACATATAGACACACACATGGAAGGAAGGAAGGAAAGAAGGAAGGAAGGATGTACATGCTTAGGGACAAATCTAACCACAGAGTTGAAAGGCTGGTATGCAGAAAACCAAAAAAACACTTAACATGATTAGGACTCAAATAAATGAAAGACAATCCATGTTCAGACTAGAGTAACAACCCAAACAGTCAACAGATAAAACACCTTTTCTATCAAAAGTCTAAAGACACTTTTCAGAGAAATGTAAAAAAACCATCCCTCAAATTCATGAGTTTCAAAGAGCCCCAAATAGCCCAGGCAACCCCGAAAAAGAAAAAAAGATGAAAAATCCACACATTCCAACTTTAAAACTTACTATAGCCAGGCATGGTACTGCATGCTTTTAATCCCAGTACTAGGGAGGCAGAGGCAGGGGGATCTCTGTGAGTTTGAGGCCAGCCTGGTCTACAAAGTTAGTCCAGGACAGCCAGGACTATAAGAGAGACCCTGTCTTGAAAACAAAACAAACAAACAAACAAACAAACAAAAACGAACAAAACCACCTTACTACGAAGCTGCAGTAATCAAAACGGCATGGCACCAGCCAATGAACAAACACATAAAAATGTAAAATACACAGTCCAGAAGCTGCCTCATGTGTGATCAGCTGATTTTGACAAAGGTTCTGAAACTGTTCAATAGGGATAGTTGGTGCCAGCAAGGTTGGGGAACCTAAAGAAAGACTTGAAGCTGGGCCCTTACCTTGTGCCACACGGACACCGACTCTAGGTGGACCACAGGTGTAAATGCAAGAGCTACAATCCTAGCTCCGTCTCAGAGGACTCTTCAGGGGTCTTTACAGCAATAGAATTTACTACCACTTCATACCTGGTATTCTGGGTTCAGTGAAAGATGTGACTCAAAAAGGAGTGACATGGAGAGATGGCACAGAGGTTGAGAGCACTTACTTGTTCTTGCAGAGGACCTGGCTTTGGTTTTCAGCACCCACGTGGTGGTTCACAGCTATGCTCAACTCCAGTTTCATGGGGATTCAATACCCTCTTCTGATCTCTGCAAGCACCAGTCACACACATGATGCACAGACATATATACAGGCAACACACACACACACACACACACACACACACACATAAATGTTTTTAAAAATGGAGGGTGACAGAAGAAGGTCCCTGACATCAATCTTCATATGCACATACCCTGTAAAAACACATATGAACACACACACACATAAACACACACACACCAGAAAATATAAAGAGCTCCTATAATCCAATAGTTACAGAGCAATCCAAGTTTGAAAAGGTAAAAGTTATGAGTAGACACTTCCTTAGGAAGACATAAATAGCCAAAGGGATGTGGAGAAATAGTGTCATCACTAGTCATCAGAGAAGTACAAAGCAAAGCCACAGTGGAAACCACCCAGTGTCAGCCATGACTGTCACTAAGTCAACAAGAAAGAATACCGAAGACGCTGGGCAGTGGTGGCACAGGTAGATCTTTGAGTTCGAAGCCAGCCTGGTCTACAAAGAGAGTTCCAGGATGGCCAAGGCTCCACAGAGAAACCTTGTCTCAAAACAAACAAACAAAACTGAATGCCAAAGAAAAGAACAGATGGCGGGGGGGGGGGGGGGCCAGGGAGGAACCAGATGAAAGTTCCTCTGGTTGATGTGCAAAGACTTTTTAAGGTGTTCCAAAAGCTTCCAGAATGCTGTGCAGATGACCCAGCATGGCAACTCTTCTGGATGTCTGTGCATGCACGCGCACATCAGCGTTTAACCCACAGTAGCCCAAAGTTGGAAACAGCCCAAATGTTTCTTAACAGAGGAATGGATGAGAAAAACTTGGTCCATTGGTCCATCATCCAGTGGGGCATAGGTCAGCCTTAGGAAGGACAATCTGACACAAGCAATGACACGGGTGGACACTGAGCACATGGCACTGAGAGAAGGACAGCAGAGGTAGGGCACATCATGTGTGATTCGGCCGTTTCCAGGTGCCAGGAATAACAAATGCAGAGAGAGCGAGAGAGAGAGAAGGAAACTGGGGCTGGGGTGGGGGGATTGGTGGTTTAAGGGAGACAGCTTTAAGTTGGGAAGATGAGAGAGTTAGTGGGATGGCAGTGATGGCTGTGCCGTCCTGAGGATGTCCGAGGAAAAACCGTTAAGATAGTAGCATTTTGTGTCCATTTTGCCACCACTTAAAAATGGACGTGCATTGTCACATAGACAGAAACATAAATGTGAAAAGGACAGGGCTGTGCTGGGGAGACGGCTCAGTGAGGAAAGTGCTTGGTGTGTAAACCCAGGGCCCTGAATTTGCTCTCCAGTACCCACAAAGAAGAAGTGAGGCGTGACAGTGAACACCTGTCATCCCAGCACCGGGGCGTGGGAGACAGGAGGGCTCCTGGGACCAGTCTAACCAGTCAGAGGAAGACCCCGCCTCAAAAACTCCTCTGGAGACTGACGGAGAAAGGCACAGATGCGGACCTCTGGCCTTCACATGTGCATGCACATAAACGTTTACACATGTACATGTGTACACTCAAACTGGAGGCTGAGAGCTAGACACCTCTAATCCCCCCAAAATTATGAGCCAGTACTAGACAGGAAACTCACAGACAGGGTGTGTGGAGGAAGATGCCAGACCAGGGACAGCAGTGTTAATGAGAGGGACACGGGCTGTGTTGGATCCAGCCTGGGCTGTGAGGTCAGGTGCCTGTATATAGAGTAGGGGCACAAGTGAAGGTCACAGGGCAGTCAGAGGTGCTCAGGGATCCACATGGCTGAGGCCTAGCAGGGAGCTTACCTCCACCACCAAGGATGGCTCCATTTAGAAGGCCTGCATGCTGGAAGGTTCTGCCAGTGCCTCCCCACGGCTCTCCCACCTCACTCCACCCATGGCTTTCATTCTGCAGTCCGGAATGGATCAGAGATACCAAGACACAGACCTGTAAACAGACCCCACACAGATAGATGCTCACAGCAGCCCGGGTGCTCACATGCTCTCACACGTATTCACGACCCCACACAGGCACTCGTGGCGTACACAGACTACAAACTTGCGAGCACGCCCGCATGCACTCGCACACGTGGTCTTAACACCCACATGCACTCGCACCACCCAAAACAACCCGAGGCAGGCACTGCCATCCACGTGCCTTGCTGCTAACCAAACTAACCAGTTGAGACTTGCTTAATTGCTGTTAGGGGGAGGAGCCAGAGACATCCAAGGATGCCTGCCAGCATGTGGGTGGGTGCCCTCCAGCCCCTTGCTGCTTGGTTACCAAACCCAAGCCTGGCCTCAGGAATGCTGGGCAGAGAAGAGAAAAGGAGAAACGCCCACACCCTATAATTTAAACATGTCCCTGTGGCACACAGCCTGCTCGGCCTTGCCAGGGCCAGGCCTCCTGTGGGCACGTGAAAGCCGGCATGGCACCCTAGCCTCCCAACCATGCTACAGCTGCACCCTGGCTCTTCGAGTCTCACCCGCAGCTGGGCACTGCTGAGGCGCTCATGACAGCATCCTCCTGCTCTTTCCTCATGTTCTGCAGTCTACTTAGCTCACCCTAGGCCTCTCTGTTGCCCCACACCCACTGCCAGCTCTCAGGATGGCGCAGGACCCTGTGACTTGCCCTGAGCTCAGGCTGCTTCTTTCCCCGGCCCTTGAGACACCTCAGGCTGAATTCAGGTGGACTCCCTGTCCGACAGCAGGCCTGACTCTCCCCTCTTTACTTTTGATTTTTGCAATATTATTTCTGCTCCCACTACCCCTGATTCTCAAAGTCTTGGCCCCTAGGAAGTTGGTTGAGCCTACTGGACCCTGCTGGCATCCAAAGTTGGGATCTGGACGGGAGTCAACTTCCTGGGGAACTTCACAAGTGGCAGGGATTGGTGGATTTCCTAAACCTTACTCAGATGTCAGGCCATACTTAGAACAGAGTAGGTTCATGGACCATGAGGGAGGGCTCTGCCATTGCTTGTGGTTCATCCAGGAAAGGGCTCTCACAGTGAGCATGAAGGGACACATCCTCCCTCAAGACCTACATGTCCCCTGGTGGCCCATAATTGCCACCAACGCTGCCCTTCCTGCGTGTTCTGGAATGAATCACATTCTTGCCTACCCCAGGGCCTTTGCACAGCTGCCCCTTTAATTCCTTCCTCCCCTGGGACATTGTCCTCTGGAATTATGGCCTGGAGGGAGAATTCTAAGTCGGCTTCTTCCATCCCTCCACAGCGCTGCCCACCTCTTACCTGGACAGATGGCTTTTCAATTTAATTTAATTTTTTTAAAATTGCATTCTTTGCCAAACATTGGGTTCACGTCTTTAGCCTCTTTAGTTCTTCACCTCCATATTCCTACAACTGAGCATACCACAGGTGTTCCATAAGTGGTGATAACAGGAGGGAAGGGCGAAGGTGCCAGGCTGGTGCCCCGGGTGGGTTGAGATTCACACCCTGAGGGTTGGGTTTATTGCAGTCACTCATGCTGTTGTCACCCTTGAGGTTTCGGTGGCAGGGACGTCATGTTGGAGCAGAGGGTCCTGTGTTGGGCTGTTACTACACTTTCCTGTCTGATCCCTCAGGTCTCACCTCCTGGGGGAGTATGGCTCATGCCTGTCACGTGAGTAGACTGTGAGGTCTCCATTCATTCTTCCTCCCCACGTGTGTCCTGGCTAACTCTGACCCGTAAGTCCCGGTGATGCGACTGCACCAGCTGAGCCCTCTCTAGTCTCGGGGTGCCTCTTGCTCAGCACTGGCCTGAGCAGGCATGTGTCAACCGCATCTCAGAACCGTAGAACAGACGGCCACCCCCACAGGTACCACGGGGCACTCAGAACAGTGCCACAGACTGCCACCCTGTCTGAGGAAGCCTTTCATCAGGTTGACTTTTGAGAGCCAGCAATTATCAAGGGGTCTGGCACTTATTTACATAAACTGCGAAGGGCTCGCCACTGTGTCAGGCACATAGTTCTCAGAACAAGGGGCCTGTGTGTAGGGTGGTGTGAGAGCCCATCCTGCCAGCCATCTCCCCAAGACTCCTGGGGCTCCCCTAAACCATGCCCTAGCCCTACTTAGTCCCCAAGTATTTCTTAATTACTTGTCCCTGGGTATGCTGGGAGACATGGCCAGCTGAACTCTTCTTTGGACCTCAGTTACTAAGTTACATGTGAATGTCCCAACATCCTCTGCTTTTATGGGACAGACCCTCATTTCCTGCATATCAGCCCTCCAAGAAACTAGCCAACCCCCCCCTCATCTCCTACTCCTTTGGTGCTAACTGTCCACACTCCCACCACTCCCAGCACAGAAAGAGGCGAGGGGCAGGAAGGGAGGGGTGAACACGAAGGTCCTGCCCAGACAGGTCTCTGGGAAGATCTCATCTTCAAAGCAGAATAAACTTTGCCCACGCACAGGGGTGACCCACCGCTTCGGAGGCCTGGCTCCCCTGTCTTTCCCAAAGATCTGAACAAAGCATGCTCTCCATCTGTTGGAAGTCTAACACTCCAGGGAGCCCCAGAGACTCAGAAGTCTGGGTGATCTGGATGGAGCCCTGGCAGGGCCACCATCTCTGTTCCTAGTCATAGGCTCTGTTTGTTTGTCTGTCCAAATGCTGTGTCTTCCTGTGTCCCGCCTCCCTGCTCTCATCCGTTCAGTGCCTGGCTCTCTGCCCTTCCTACCACGCCAGCCTCACAGGCTACGCCAAGTGGCTATCTTGTCCCTGTGTGTCATGCATGGAAAATGAGGAAGAAAGGGACCAGTTGGATCCTCCTCTGTGGGGAAGGCTTAGTCTTGGATTAAAGAGGGACAGGGACACAGGTCAGCTCAGCTATAAGGCCATGTCATTTGCATCATCCCAGTTTCCTGGAAAGATGGATGACACTGGTGGGCAAGGACAGCAAGAGACCAGCCCTGTTCAGCCGGAGATGTCTACGCTACGCTCTGGTCTTCCAATCCCACCTGGAAAGGTTTCCCTCACCCCCACCCCCACCTCGCCAAGTTCACTGTTCCCTGAGCTTATCTCCTGGTGTGTGTGGTGGGTAGGACATGGCAGCCATTGTTTGGCCCCCAAGCCCTGAAGACTGTTGAGGAGGTGGAAGAGTGGGGGATGCTTACGTTCAGGGGTTCTGGGGATGGCAGGTACAGGAGTGGGATAAAACCTGCCCAGTGGTGTGTGGTCACACTGCTCTCAGGAGCTGCATGTGGAAGTGACAGGAGCAGTTTGGTAATGGCTAATGACAGCTCTTGACAATTAAAGTACCCAAAATCACAAGGTCACGTATCTGCTTGGAATGTGAGTGCCACGGTCACAACGGCACACTCTCCAGTTGCCCTGCGCTGTTTCCTACCCAATGTACCTGGTCACTGCCTGTCCCCTGTGTGCATGGTGAAGACAGCTCTCTCCTGAGTACTTACACTATGGGAGCTGCCACGCATTGATGACAGCTCCGTTGATTGTCTAGACTTCGGCAAGTGCCCGAGGAAACATTAGTGGTGTAGATTAAATCGGAAGTATGTCACACATAGCTTTCAGACCTTGACCAGCCCAGAGCATCAGTGAACTATCCGTTCAGGATTCTTTGAACCTGGCCAACAGGCAGCTCCTGCTCTTGCTTAATGAGTCAGGAGCCAAGCCCCAGTCCGTGTGCATTTAGATAGAGGTGTGATTCACCAAGGTCAACAAGATTGTGACCAGCATACCTACACCTGCTCAGAAATGGTCTCAGAAGCTGGCTGTGGTCTTGTGGCTAAGTCAACAAGACCATTCCCAGAGGGCCTGAGGGCATTGTGCCTTTGAGTGGTCTCTGCACATTTGGCTTGCAGGAGGGTTTCTTGTTACAGTGAGTTGTGATCTGGCATGGGTCACCAGAAATAATTCTAGCTCCCCCCACTGCAGCAAGCAAGTCATCGTCAACTCACAGATCATACAATCCCACTCAATACCCGTGTGTGCCTCAGACCAAGACCGAGACCCAGAGCGTAGCCAGTGATTGGACAGCTCCCACTTTACTAGCACCCCCAGGCCATGCTAGGTACCTTCTTGCAACCCCATGGACAGATTTCTGATTTCAACACATGTCTATGTGTCTGGCTTCACTTCTCTCCTGAGCCCATGGAGGTGGGATTCCTCCATGTTGCTATGTGCAGCTTTGACTGTTCTCTCTGTTGCATAATGCTCCACAGTGCATCCAGCTGAGGTGGAGCACAACTTCAAAGCCAGTGGTCGAGAGGCGGGTGGATCTCTGTGAGTTCAAGGCCAGCCAGGGCTACATAGTAAAACTCTGTCCCAAGAAAACTAAAGCAACAATCTCCTGGTGCACACACACATCATTTGCTCCCTCTGTTGACAATGGGCCTTTGAGTAGCATCTGCTGTACATAATGCCATCAGAAGCAACTAAGTGTGTGTCTTTGGATGAACATGAATGAAGATTTGTTCAGGGAATATACCCAAACAGACTACCAGGTCTCGGTTATCGTGTGCCCAGCTTTAGCAGAGCCTGCAAAAACATGTCATAGAGGTAAGTGTGCACATGTGTGTGTGCGCACCAGAGGTCAACTATGGATAGTGTTCCTCAGACATTGTCCACCTTGTGTTTTGAGGCAGGGCCCCTCACTTGCCTGGAGCTTGTCACTAAGCCACATTGGGTGCCTAGAGAGCCTCAGGGACCCTCTTGTCCCCTTCTCTCCAGTTCCGGCATCGAAAATGCAGGTCACTCTGCTTGGCTTTTCTCGTGGGGTCTGGGAACCAAACTCAGGGCCTCATGTTTGTGTTTAATTGACTGAGCTGCGTCCTCCCTCTCCTCCTCTGCCCCATGTCCTAAGGTTTTAGCAAGCGGTACCCCAGAGTGGCAGACACTCCACCTCCCTCCAGCGCTGTCACTTGCTTCTGCTTTAGTCCCTCTGCGAGTGTCATACTGTAACTTACCAAGCTCATGGAAATGTGGAGCGGAAAGGCCATGGCAAGAGGCTCTGAAGCCATCCCTGCCTAAACTCATCGCCTCGGACCCTGCATAGGAGATCCCGGGCGAGGTGGTCGCGTGGTCACCCTCAGACGGAAGGTCCTAGAATGGGCTGGCTGGAGCTGGAGCTTAAACTTGGAGCCTCGGCCACTGTTGGGTTTAAACATCAGGCCTTTGGGAAGATTTTCTGTAAGCTGTGCCCTCAGCTCACCCTCTGTGACTGGCACCTCCAGAATGTCCACTTGGTGGGTTGGTAGTTCCACAGACTTGTCCAGAGGGGAGGGACAAATCTTCCTCTATTGAATGGTCACTTGTTATCTATCTACCCAACCCGTCAACACCAAACTTACTTGGCCTAAAGCCTTCCAGGGGCGAATTCCCCTAGGCGGCCCTAAAGGAGCCACTGTGTAGGGGGCCAGACTGTTGGACCTGCCTTACTCATCCATGCAGCACCCGGGACCCAGGGTCTAGAATGAAGGGTCCAGGGCTCCCCTAGGTACATCCACAGAATCCTCTACTGTCCCCTGTGATTAGACCCCTGTCCTTCCCTCCCTAGCATATCAAGGGCGGCTGCTTCCTGAATCTGGCCCAGCCCGGCAGTTCTCCCACCTTGAGGTCCCTGGAGCCATTTACCGTCCTGGCTGTCAACAACCCTAATTTTTAGAGAACACTTTTAGTCTTTGGCTGTGGCAGCTATGAACCCATCCCATTCCTTTAGGGGAAGGCCAAGGACTTCTGTTGCCTTGGTTGGACCTTCTGGTTGTTGCTACCGACAGCCTAAGGCTGCCTCTTCTCTCAGGGGTCCTTCTGACGCACCCCCTGCATTGAGGCCAAACTGTGTTCCACTTCCCCAGAGCTGGGCTCTTCTGGGTGAGGCTTGGGAGTTGGGATGAGGAACATGTTCATGCCACTGTTGTCTCTGAGACCACCCATGGGAGCTCTGGGAACAGGTGCAGCCCCTGGTGTGATGGTTTTGGATAGGCATAATTTAAAGCTGTCTCAAACTGGGAATCCCAAACCCTTTTGCCAGGGACACGGCAGAGTATTCTAAGCTACCTGTCTTGCAGCTTCAGATTGTAGGATGGTAGTTGGCCATCTGTGGCCCTGGCACTTCTGTCTCTCTGGGTGGCTCCCCATGAGATATGAAGCCTGGGCCTTTCAAGCCCAAGTATCATGACAGGCCCCAACCCTCCTGGATTGACCAGTTGTGGAGGACTCTGGGGCTGTCCGAGGCGCCCTGCTCCTCCTGGGTATAATTCCTGCGGGCAAGTGGGATAGCCTGGAAGCAACAGGCTTCAATACTGCCTGGAATGTGCCCAGGGCTGCTCAGCTTTCCCAGACATCGTTCCCAGCAAGTGGCCATTCTGGGATGGTCTCGGGGCAGGGCAGAGGCCGAAGCCTGTGGTCTTGTCTGCAGATCTGAGTGTGGTCTGTCCCCTAGCTGACCAAAGTTCACCCCTCACAGCCCTGGTTCCAGGCAGAGCTGCCCAGGGTCCCTGAGGGCACTGGAAAGACAAATAAACAGGCACACAGAGGCAGCATCTCTAGGTCCCTGAGTCCAGACTGAGTCCAGACACAGAGGCCCAGATGGGCCGCCTCCACGGGAACAAGCTGCGGCTGGTGTGAGGGAGCCAGCCAGACTCTCTTGGCTACAGAGACAAATGGTGTCTGTGTTTGGTAGGCCAGAACAGGGTGATGGCTCCCTAGCAGTCAGTACAGGCCTCTGGGGCTGAGTCTGGCAGGTAAGGAAAGCCAGGAGCACAGAGATCTGCAGCCAGTGTGTTCACAGTGTGGCTCAGCCATGCCTGCCCTCTGAGATCTGGGTCCTTCCCATGCAGGCAGTGTCTGGGGTTTGAGACAGTGAGTGCCCTGGACAATCACACACAGACCCTCCATGGCTTGAGGGTGTGTGACTCAACTGGCCTCCGGCCTCCTCCGATCAGGACCGTTGGAGAAGTTCTAAGATTGGATGTGTTGGGCATCTACTTGGGGGGGGGGGCGGGTCTTCATATCAATCCACCTTGCTGATTCCCTAACTGTCAGCAGCATATAAAACACTATGATTATGTATATAACAGGGATGGGGGAAACTGAGGCCTGTTGTTCCTCCCAATTGAGGTTCCATGGCAGTAGCAGAAACAACTCAGGTCTGCATCCTGGCTCTGTCACACAGCCTCCTTGAGAGGCCCTTCAGGGATGGTTCTTTCCAGTTAGCTGGGATATTTCTATTTCTCAGTATCATGTGAGGAGAACATGGGGGTCTCTTTAGATAGACAGGAACTCAGTTATTGAGTACCTACTGTATACATGTTAACTATTCCCCACCTGCTGCTCTTTCACCACCTCCAGCATCTCCACTGGCCTCTCCAGCATCCCCAGCATCTGGTCCATTATCTCCAGCATCATCTTCAGCATCCTCAGCATTGTTAGTACCACCAATGCCTCCAGCATCATTCCCCGTGCCACAGCAACAGCAGCAGCTTCCTCTTGTTCCAGCCTGTGTATCCCAAGTACCTACCACATAAGCTCAGGTGAGAGGGGGAGATCCAAGCCCAGCTCAAATGCTGGGGACTCTGTGGAGTCACCCTAGACTCTGTGAGGGAGGCAATGTAGTAAATTTCCACAATGCTGGTACTTTTTGTTTTGCTCTCTCTTGTGCTCTCTCTCTTCTCTCTTCCTCCCTCTCTTCACTCTCCTCTCTCTCTCTCTCTCTCTCTCTCTCTCTCTCTCTCTCTCTCTCTCTCTCCCTCCCTCTCTCTCTCAATTTAAGACAAGGTCTTACTATGTAGTCCTGGCTAGCTTAGAACTCACTATGTAGACCAGGCTGGCCTTGAACTCAGAAACCCATCTGCTCTGTCTTCTGAGTACTGGGATTAAAGGTATGTGCCACCATAGCTAGCAACTTTCCCGTTTTAATGCAAGTTGGTTTCTTGCCCTAGGAGTCCATCACAGCTCACACCCCAGCAGGAAGCCACATGCCTGTGACATCCTTGGGTGTTGTATGTGGCCATATTTAGGTACATAAAGGGTATGTTTGGGCACATGAAAGGGGGTGTATTGGGTCCAAAGCTACCCAGAGAAGAAGCTGGGTCCTCGCTGCCTTTTTTTTCCCCTTGGTTGGCCCTGAGTGGACTTCTGAGGGGGAGGGAAGGGGGACTCGCAGGAGCGAGGGCTGTGTGTGGCATGGTAGTTGCATGTGCTCCAGTCGGCCTGCCTGTTCCACCCTTTCTACCCTCTTTTCCTTTCTCTGTGGCTTTCTAAGGGTCCATTCTGCTCAGCTCAGCCCCCCTCAGAAGTTGTTTGCATAGAAAAGGGGTCTTCTTGGGACGAAGGATCAGGAAGGAGCAGAGATGGGGATGAGTGGGTAAGCATGCGAGTCAGGAAATGAGTGACCGAAGACACAAGCGAGTGGGTGAATGAACAAGTGACTGGGAGGATGGGCGTGTCAACGAGTGAGCGAGTGAGGAGTGAGTGAAGGAGAGAGGGGGCGAGTGATTGACCAAGGACTGAGCAGTTGAATAAGTGAGGAATGACTGAAGGACTGAGCAAGGTAATGAATGAGCGAGTGTCGTCAGGGAGGGATTCATGTGAGAGTCCAGAGTGAAGGAAAAGCCAGGACCAGAGCTAGCTGGGCTGGCTCTTGCTTCTTTGGACTCTTCCGGTGCCTCTGAGCATGTTCCTCCCACGTTCAGGCCTCAGTTTCCCACACCACAGCTGACCCAAAGGCTCCAGGCCATCTCAGCAGGCAAGACCCTGTGTCCTTACTGAGTTCAGAGGGCTTGCCTGATGATGGAGTAGGAGGAGCTTAGGGCTTTAGACGTCTGCCTGATGATGGAGTAGGAGGAGCTTAGGGCTTTAGACGTCTGCCTGATGATGGAGTAGGAGGAGCTTAGGGCTTTAGACGGCTGCCTGATGATGGAGTAGGAGGAGCTTAGGGCTTTAGACGTCTGCCTGATGATGGAGTAGGAGGAGCTTAGGGCTTTAGACGTCTGTCACCTCAAGTCTCACCACACTCCCTGGGCTGAGGCTGCTGCCCCTGCTGAGACAGGCGAGCAAAGTGTCCCCCTGCCGCTGGCTGCAGGCTCCTCTTCACCCTTCCCCAGGGCTCAGCCTACAGTAGAGTGGCCTGAATCTACTTTAACCTCTTGTCCTTGCATTGGGTGGCACTGGGCAAAGGCCTGGGGACTCTCTCTAGTCAATAGGTTGACCACTCTCAGTACAGCTGGAGAGATGAGTTTGGGCTGGCTGGCCTGCCTGAGGCCCCTGGGCACTGTCAGTTCCCAGCGTGGCCTCAGCCTTAGCCAGCTTTAATCCCAGCGGTATCTGGGAGCAAGCCTGACCACACAAACTCCCTAGGCTCAGATGCACCCCGCCCTTTCTGCGTGGCCTCCACGGGACATTACTTCATCGGGGTGGAGGTCGGGGTGCAGGCAACAGATTGGACCTGGACTGTGCTTCGGGCTGTGCTGTCCAGTGGGAGGGGATGGGTGGCAGAGAGGATGCTAGGGTGTCTGGGGATCAGATGGCAGGACACCCTGGAGGCCTGGAGGTGGTCAGGGCCTCGGTCCACTATTGCAGCCAGAGAGTCAGAGAGTGTGCGAAGGAGGAAAAGTCAGCTCTCAGCGGGTCCAACTGGGTTGCTGGAAAAGGCAGAGGAGAAGCAGGCTAGAGGCACGGAAGGCCCTGCTCCCATCACTGCTCAGCACTGCCCATTAGGGATTATTAGCCTATGGCCTGAAATGACCTGGCCTGGGCAGTGGGGCTGCCAAGAGGACACTGCTGCAAGGGACAGAAGGGGGTGGCTGGACAAACAGGTGGCAGATGGAGTCTCCACCCTTCCAGAGCATCACTTCCCAGTCACGCCCAGGGGTCACACACATGCTGCAGCTGTCCGTCCATGTCCCCATAATGGGCGTGGGCCCAGGAGGTCAGGTCCTAACCAGCTCGGTCACCAGCTCCCAGGCCCTGGCTAGGCCCAGCGTCCTAGAGAATTTGTTTCCTCCCTAAGGATCAGCTTTGTGCTGTATTCTTCCACATGCTGAGGTTCTTTTCCTGGTGTCCAAGGAAGTGCAACACCTGGGGACTTTGACAACAGATGTCTCCTCTCCTCCTCCTGGAGGCTGGAGGTGTTCCAGGCCGGGTCCTTCCAAAGCCTTTCTCCATGGCTTGTAGGCAGTTTCTTCTGTCTGTGTCGCCATGGCAGTCCTCCATGTGTCTGTGTCCTGGTCCTCCTAACAAGGGCCGTGCTCATGTAGATTAGGCCTATCTGGATGGGCTCATCTTAACACCTTAATTAAAGACCCCACCTGTTTTAGTTAGAATTCCTATTGCTACAATGAAATACCATGGCCAAAAAGCAAGCTGGGGAGGAGAGAGTTTATTCAGCTTACACTTCCACATTGATGTTCATCACCAAAGGAAGTCAGGACAGGAACTCAAGCAGGGTAGGGACCTGGAGGCAGGAACTGATGCAGAGGCCACGGAGGATGCTGCTTACTGGCTTGTTTCTTGTAGCTTGCTGAACCTGCTTTCTTATAGAACCTAGGACCACCAGCTCAGGGATGGAACCACCCCCAGTGGGCTGCCCCCCATCAATAACTAATTAGGAAAATGCCTTACAGCCAGATGTTGTGGAGCTATTGTCTCAGCGAAGGTTCCCTCCCTTCAGATTACTCTAGTTTTTGAGTCAGGGGCTTTATTGAATCATAAGCTTGTGAATTAGGTTAGGTGTGTTGGCCAGCGAGCTCTTGAGGTCCTTCTGTGTGTTACGGACCACTAGCTCAGTTGGGGATAGATCTTTGGGATTGGGGGTTTTTTGGAGTGTTGGTGAACAGAAATAAGGCAAAGTGACACACAGACAAGTCTTTATCTGAGTGTATTTTGTAGCCAAGCAGTCTAGCATTATATACATTTTTTTTTTAAACAGGGGGGTTTGTGGTGGTTACAGTTTTCACAGAGCAGCCTCACAGGAGTCAGTGAGAAATCAAACATACACAGCACAAACACAGAATGTGAAGTTATTGTGCTGTCATTTTTTGAATTATAGTTTTGAATGAAACAATACAAAGTACATAGTAGAAAGACGTCATCACTTTTAAGCTGTTTGAACCACTGTCGTTTATACAGAGGAAGACTGCAGAATTGGCCTGTTCAGTACTCTGAGAGCTCATGTCTATCACCGTCATGTCTGTGGATGAAAAAATAGGAGCAGAGAGGTTAAGGGACTTGCCCTAAACCCTTCAGCATGCAGAAGTAAAGCTAGAATTTGAACACGGGCTCTTTGTCCCCCCCTCCCAACCCCCCAGCCCCCGCCACACACACACAGGGCTCATGGTTTCCAGAGGGGGCAAGGGCAGCCAAATAAAACACAGGGCCCAGTTAGGATTGGCATGCCAACCATGAGAGAGAAATAAGCAAGGACATAGCACAGGTATTGTAGGCCACCTCCTTAAAGAGGCAGGAGAATGTTCCTTTGACACCTCTTCCCAGGAACAGGTGGGCTGAATAAGAATAGGCCTCATAGGCTCCTATGTTCAGATACCTGGTGGAACTGTTTGAGAAGGATTAGGAGGCGTGGCCATGCTGGAGGAGGCATGTCCCTGGGGGGGGGGTGTGGCTTCAAGAAACCCTTGCCATTTTTGAGTTGGCTTTCTCTGCCTCCAGCCTGTGGCTTTGAGGTGTGAACTCTCAGCTGTTCCTGCTACCCTGTCTTTGGTCCACCATCAGGAGCTCTCTCCCTTTGGAGCCACAAGCCCAACCAACCACAGTCTTTCTTTTATAAGTTGTCTTGGTCATGGTATCTTATCACAGCAATAGAAAAGTAATCATGCGGAAACTGGTGCCGGGGACGGGACTGTTTACTACGACAGGCCTGGCCGTGCTGTTGTGTGGAGGAATGGGGAGAAGCTGAGGCTGAAGACTAAGGAAGCAGTTAGATGCTGTAAGTAGGGCTTAATGGCCGTCCTAATAGGAGTTTGGAAGACAGCGGCTCTGAGATCTGGGAGGCCTGCGGAGGCCTGCCTGCTCAAGAGGTGGCAGAGAGGAACTGCAGTCACAACTGGGCTAGAGATCATTCTTGTGATATTGGGGGAGAGAACCAGGCTGTTTTCAGCCCAGGGTCCAAGAGCTTGCCTGAGGCTAATGGACTAATACGTTTGGCAGAGGAGATTTCTAGACAGCCTGATAGTGACTTGGCCGCGTGGTTATTAGCAGCCACTCTTATACAGGTCTGCTGTAAAAAAAAAAAAAAAAAGAGCAAGCGGGGCAGAAGGACACACAGCCTGTCCAGTTAGGAGAGAAAAGGAGCTCCAGGGATGTAACCCTGGAGCCAAGGCTGTGCTGAGAGGGTAGGAGGGTGAGGAGAGGCCTGGTTTGTATCGGAATATGGGGAGTGGGGCTCAGAGCAAGACACACACACACACACACACACACACACACACACACACACACACACACACGGTGGTGGGGGCCGCTATGCTTTTGACTTGTAGGACCAGGAGCAAATGAAAGCCGCTAAAAATGTCATCCAAGGCAGCCGTCTCCATCTCAGATGGGCAGCTGAACTTGGCAATGACGTCCACATGGTCCTGGCTTTAGAGTCTGTAGAGAGCACGGGCCTATGGGCTAAGGTGACCAGCAGTTAGGATGTACACACAACATTTGTTTTTGAGTATGCTTGGTTTACTGGCTGGATTTACGTCAATTCGATACAAGCTAGAGTCATCAGAGAGGTGGGAGCCTCAATCGAGAAAATGTCTCCCAAAGAACCAGCTGTAGGCAAGCCTGTGGGGCATTTTCTTCCTTCCTTCCCCTCCCCCACTGCCTTCTTTCTCTCCTCCCCCTGCCCCCCCCCCAGACAGGATTTTTCTGTGTAGTGTTGGCTGTCCTAGACTTACTTTGTAGACCAAGCTGGCTTCAAACTCACAGGGATCTAATTGCCTCTGCCTTCCTGAGTGCTGGAATTAAAGATGTGTGCCACCACGCCCAGCTACATTTTCTTAATTAGTGATCAATGGGGGAAGGCCCTGCCCATTGTGGGTGGTGCCATCCCTGGGCTGGTGGTCCTGGGTTCTCTACGAAGGCAGGCTGAGCGAGCCAGCAAGCAGCACCTGTTGGCTCTGTTTATTAACAATTAAACTTTATTATACAACCCAACTAGCATATACAAGAAGGAAAAAAAGGTTAAAGGGACAGAAGAGTAAACCTCCTGGAATCCGTCGGCAGGACGGGTCCTTAGGTGTCTCTGTCCCACGAGCTGGTCCGGTCCCTTCCTCTCTCTCCGCGCTCTCTCCTCACCTTCTCTCAACCTCTTGTTTTTTCTCTCACCCTCTTCCCAGTCACATGCAAAGGGCGGTCTCCTCCTCCCTTCGAGGGTCAATTAGGAAAACAATAGCCACGGTGGGGTTCCCAGGTAGGCTTCCTGAATTCCAAGCCCAGGAAGGCTCCAAACAGTCTCTCACAAGGTATTCATGGTATGCCCCAAGGGTAAAGCCCGCCAAGACTGCTTCCACCTGTGACAAAGCTTAATCTTTCCCACACATCCCCCTTCTCTTTAAAAAATTAAGAACTATATACACATATATACATATATACATACTCATCAGGTATCAAGAACATAACAAAGTCTTTTTATATTTGTTAACCTAAGGGAAAGTATACCACTATCCTACCAAAGAGAGTCCTTTTTTTTTCATGAGAAATTGTAATTATTAATCTACTAAAGCTTCTAGTAACACTGTGGCTATCTAGTTTTTAATCCCATCAGAGACCCAAGAAGGAAAATCTATCTAATAAAGGAAGTGCTGGCAGGCAACTTCCAAGTTGCAGAGTACAGAGAGAGCAGACTGCCTGGATAGTCACCGAATTCTCTCCTTCATTGGGGCAATCAGTCTTTAGCCTTATCGGCCCAAAACATCCAATGAACTGCTTTTTGAAGCAGGAAATCCGACGGTCTGGTCCATCTATTCTCTTTAAAGCTGGACAGTCATCTTTTCAGCATCATTGTTGATCATTGCAGACAATCATCCTGTCATCAGCAGTAGAGATAAGAGCAGTAGTAGAGCAGTTTTTCCGTCTAGTGACCATTCTGTCACCAGGGTCTCTTGAAGCCCCCATCTTCAATGATGTAAATGGAGAGGCGGCCAGGAGTGGATGTCTCTCTCTGTTAGGAAAGCCCTCATCATTAAATGCCATATTCTGTGGATCTCTGAAGAGTTTGAAGAGCAAATCTATCTATTCTTACCGTTATCAATCTATTCCTTTGAAGACATATACAAGCTATTAAACAAACCTGCTCTATAACAAAGTGAGTATCTAATAGGATTTCTACGTAACTAAATACCAACTTTTATCCTCGATGATTTTAAACAGTTTTTTATAAGACATTAGTGGTACATGAATAATACATCAAATAAACATTGAACAAAAAGAACGTAAATTTCTAACATATAATATACAATATTTTGTCAGCATATAACATACAATACATAAGGCAAAAATGAATGGAATATACAATTTAAGTTCATATCAATGTGAAGCAAAAGTTGAAGTCTTAGTACTTTAGTGATGAACAACAGTGTGGAAGTGTAAGCTGCATAAACCCTTTCCTCCCCAACTTGCTTTTCAGTCATGGTGTTTTGTCCTAGTGATAGAAACCCTGGCTATGACAGTGGGTCCATTCAGAGAGCCACTCCTTATAACATCACTCGAATATGAAAGCTAAAGAGACAACCCACCAAGTGGGGAATCTGCTGTTTGGGCAGAAATGCTGCTGCAGCGTTCCACTGGAGGATCTTGTCCAGTGGGGGGTGCTTCAGAAGCTTGCAGGCTCCAGCTGCACCCACCACGGTGAAGCCCTTCAACTGTGACAGCCTGGGAGGGTGGCGCCGATGGAAGTCCTACAAGATTCCTGAGAGTGTAGGCCAACCAATAGCTAGCGCTGACAGGTAGGCCTATGTGGGCCCAGCAACGGTGCCAGACGTTCGGTGGTCACTGAAGCCGGGGCCACACACCGAGTCTCAAGTTCTCTACCTGATGGGCATCCATCAGAAGCTACAGAAGGCAGCCGTGTCTCGGGACACAGCAGTGGGATCCTGGAGATTATTTCCAATTTTTGTATTATTTCGCTGGGTGTTAGCTCTGTGCTCTCAGGGCTCGCAGCCTGGGGTTGGTTCGCCAGCACATCCACACCACCTTGGGGTAGCTCATTAGCATATCAAGGCCTGTCCTGGGTCAGGCTCTATCTGAGTTGCCCAGTGGGCTGCCAGGTGCTTACTTCTAAGGCCTCGAGCTCTTAATCAGAGCTGCCTAGTGGCAAACTTCTATCTCACATACCGTGCACCATTCCAAGTCACACAGAAGGGCTTTTATGTTACACAAAATGGTTTTTAAGTTATGCTCCTTACAGAGTCATAAAAGAATACGTGAGTAAAGGGGCTGTGGGATCTTCCTCCATGTTAAGGCAAGCCACTGAGGTCACATGTGGGGAGTCATGATGTAAAGCTATGAAATATTATGGGGAGCTCACCAGAGATGACCATCACTCAGACACAGTTTATAGCCAACTGGAAGTCCTTATTCCAGCCGGCTGGGCCCATGCCCAAGTGTTCAGGGACCTGGGTGTGGCCTCTCGAGTGTCCAAAGCACAAGGTTTTAAAGGTAGAAACCATATCCTGGCATCTCTCTGGGCAGCTGCAGGGGGCTTTGCAGAAGTAAGCAGCTTGAAGCAAGCAGTTTGACAGAAGCTAAGATAAGCAGTTAGCTGGAGGGGGCTCTGCACAAACAGGTGGTTCTAACAAAAGCTAAGATAAGCTAGCCAGGACATCCTGGTCTTGGATTCCTAGAATAGAGTTGGGTAATTTTCCGTGGGATTCTCCATCAAGGAGATCAGATTCCACTTAAACCTGAAATGGCCTCACCAAGAACATACGATGCAGGAACCTCCGCGCTGTCTCACCCTGTCACATCCCTCCCTGGTTCTATGGGCACGAGTCAAATCATTGACATGTCCTCTTCTGGGGGTTAGTTAGCCCTAGGGACCAGTGGCTTAACTGAGTTTATTCTCTGATGTAGTTGGCCATGCAGCTGAGGATGCTGGGTACTCACGTTAGCCAGATCAGGAGAAGAGTCAATGGTCTGGCCAGTGCTGACAGTAAGGTGGTGGTCAGCCATGGGGACAAGAGAAACAGAGACTGACACTAATTCTCTGATCTGTGCGTCCCTTCTTCTCTTTCTTTGAGATTTTTTTTTTCCTGACCATAACAAGGTTTTCCCTAATTACCCCTGATCGGTTGGCAGAGAAACATCAGGTTTCTCCAAAAGCCATACATAATCCTCCTTGTTTGATCAGGAGGAAATCTAAGCCTTCTTAGAATTTGCAGAATGACTCCCACTAAGGAGTCCACTTGTTTCTCTCATTTAGCCATGGAGTCTCCTGATGTTCCTATGTCCTGGTACATCGTCTGCTCAGTTATCTTAAAGTTGTATCACCAACTAAAGGCTGATGTTCCTATGGCTACTGCGGCAGCAATAGCAGCTCCAACTAGGAGCCAGATAAGGACAGGTGAGGCTCGTTCTTCCTGATGCAGCCTGGGGTCCATGTTAACGCATGCTCTCCCTTCTTCCCTGTTACATGAGGGCACCTGGGCTAGGATGTGCACGAGGATGCAAAGCGGGACTCACTGTTTTGAGATGCCTCGGAGAAGGCACGCTTGGTTAAACCCTGTGCGCATGCCCACTGTGTAGCCTCCCAAAGCATTGCTGCAGCCGATGAGAAGAATTGACCTGGGGAGTGGAACGGCAAGCTTGAAAGTGAAGCCAGGCTTCTAGGTCAAAAGTCCTGGACACCAGGCAGGCTCCAGCTCCCTGTAGGACCCCAGCTTGGGTCTTGCCCCTCAGGATGGGTAGAAGGACTCTTTTGCCACCCATAGGTCTGAGGGCCTGGGGAGGTAGCTTCCTTTTTATGGTAAACTTATTCTCTGGGTCTCTTTTGATAGCATAATAGAGTCTTTTTTCCCAGGTTCTTTTAGTGTCCTATGGAACATCGTCATCCCTGTGTTGTCACTCATGTCTCAGTCTTTTTGTTTTGTTTTGGGTATTTTTTGAGACAGGGTTTCTCTGTATAGCCTTGGCTGTCCTGGACTCACAGTGTAGACCAGGCTGGCCTCGAACTCACAGCGATCTACCTGCCTCTGCCTCTCGAGTGCTGGGATTAAAGGCGTGCACCACCACCGCCCGGCTTACCTCTGTCTGAAGGAAGTCCATTCCCTGTTGTGTGGTGTCGGGAAGGGACCCTTCTTTCTGTGTATATAGTTGTCAGCATGCATTCAAAGGCCTCAATTTCACAACCTCATTCAGCACAGCAGGAATTGCCCCTTTTGCCTGGCCCCTGACAGTGTGGAGGCGTGTTCACAGGGTATGGGTAGGACTGGATTTCTGTATTTCTCTCTCGAAAGATAAGTCCCCACAGCCATCCTTCCTGTGGTTTGACTAAGTTCCAAAAGTGAGCATAAAAGAAGAAAGGTCCGTATGGGGCGGGGCTCCTCTTCTATTGTCACAATGCCCTTCTACCTCCCTGTGTCTGTCATTCTTCCTTCCCAAGCCCAGAGACGGGACAGTGAGGGTTGTATGTTCCTGCCCCCATACAGAGCGAAGGGAAAAGGATGAACAAAATGTTTTGGGTTAATGATCTTGGGTCAGTCGTATCTTTAAGGGGCTCAAAGTCTGAGCAATGATTCACCTGTTGTGTCCTCAGCAGCCTTGGGAGTGATGGATCCAAGGGATGGCAGCAGAGACTTTCACAGCAGTTGGGGGTGGTGAGGATAGCTGTGCAGGGCTCCTTCGAGGCAGGGTCCAACACACCGGCAGTTCTAACAGAAGCTCAGATAAGCAGTTGGCTGGAGAGGGTTCAGCACACACAGGCAGTTCTAACAGAAGCTAAGATAAGTTCCTAGAACATCCTGAGCTTTGGTTCTTAGAATGGAGTTCGATAATTTTCCATGGGATCCTCCATCAAGGAGATCAAATTACAGCTCAGCCTGAACTGGCTTCAGGAAGAGTACAAGATGGAGGGCCCTCTGCACTATTTTGCCCCGTAACAAAAGGGAAGCCTGAGTTGCGTTGAATACCCCCCAAGATATTAGAGGTTCCAGAGCCATGAGCCATTTGCCAAGGAGAGCCTGCACACAGGGAGTGGGACCAGCCCAAAGAAGAGCTGTCTCTTGCAGGCAGAAGAGCCAGAAGGGAAAAGTCATCGGTGCCCTGTGACCTGAGACATGGAGCCACGGGATTTAGAGTTTGTCCTGCTGCATCTTAGTCTTGCCTTTGGCCCAATAGTTCCTCACTGTGCCTCTGTTTCTCCCTTTTTAGATGGTAATGCATATTCCGTGCCACTGCGTTGGCATAATTTGCTTTTGATTTTTGTTGGGGGGGGTTCAGTCTTGACTCTCAGAAGGGACATTAGACTTTGGACTTCAGAAGTATTGAGTTTGTGAAGGACTCTTTGAAGTTGGAGTAAATGCATTTCGCATTATGATATGGCTACAAGCCAATGGGAACCAGGGAGTGAAAGATGGTGGTTTAAGTAAACGTGGCCCCCATTGGCTCATATGTTTGACTATTTGGTCCCCAGTTGGTAGAAGTGTTTGGGAAGGATTAGAAGGTGTGGCCTTGTGTATCACTGAGGGATGGGCTGTAAGTTTTCAGAAGTTTCCCACCATCCACAGTTAGCTCTCTCCCTCCCTCTGGCATCCAGTTTGAAATGTGAGCTCTCAGCTGTTCCTGTAGCCATGCCTTCACTGTCATCTTGGACTTTAGCCCTTTGAAGCCATAAGCCCATAGAATGCTTTCTTTTATAAGTTGCCTTGGTCATGATGCTTTTATCACAGCAACAGAAAAGTAACTTATACATCTACTTGTCCGAAAGTCACCCTAAGTGGGCATCCTGGGTGCTTCTTTGCCATGTGAGTTGGATGCTGTGGGGCTGACTCCTGATGCTGGCACTGTTCTAAGAGGGCTCATAAGCAGCATCCCAACCTGGTGGCTGCATCTCTACCCTGCTGATGGAGGGCCAGGTAGTCAGCCACAGTCTGTTGGTCCTAGCTCCACGCCCAGGGTTCCAGATGTAAATGAGCAGCACCATACTTGGGCCACTGTGGAAGGCCCACACAGTGCAGCTGTGTACTGGGGACAGTCTGTCAAGACTGGTGTAGACCCTGGGGAAGCCCACAGAAAGATTCAGGCAGGACTTTGGGTTAAGAAAAACCATGGGATATTCTATTGTACTGGAGGAACCAGCAAGGGTGTGCCTCAGCCTAGGCATTTCCTCAGCATTCTCTGGTCACTGCAGGATGGTGTGGGGAGGGAAACTTCAAATACAAGTTTATGTCCAGTATCAAGTCTCTCTTGGACTTGACCTTTGTACTTCTAGAAGCTTATGCTAAGGAGATGATCTGGCCAGGTGAAAGAAGCTGAAGAAGGCTGAAATAAATGGAACCTGGGAAATTGACCAAATATCCAGGGAAATCACAAATATCAGTGCAATGGGGAGTAGTAACCTTTCAAAATCACCCCCTGACTTTCCACTATGGACACACACAAAGATACTGTTGACTGGAAAAGGTACTTAGCTCACCTGTGGGATGGCATCTATACTTGACTCTCTTGCAGCTAGGTGCGGCCATGTTACAGAAGAAGAAGGAAAGGAAGGAAAGAGCAAAAGACAGGAAGGAGAGGCATAAGAAGGGGTGGAGGAAGGAAGGAATGTGTTACAACTTCCAAACCTCTCCCTTGACACCCAAGGGGCGGCATGCTCCTTCTTCATCCATCATCTCGCTGCTGGGACTCAGATGTGATGGCTGGAGCTTCACCACCCCTCTGAGTGGCGAGGATCATCTCTCTGGGGACTACACCTCCTTCAGAAACCGTAAGGATGCTTTTGTATGGCAGAGAAACCTTCCATCCCTTTTCTTAACTTTCTTGTGTGAAGTCAGATTGTATCTTGTCTGAACCACTCACTGCTCTTGGGGAGGTGCCCTTGACTCACAGCTAATCCTAACCTTGGCGGATACAGTTACTTAGGCTGCTGTGATTGCTGGATATCTTAATTTTTCATTCAGATTGGGGTTTGGAATACATATCTTTCTTTTACACAATTTATAAAATACCTTAGTTTCATAGCAAATAAAGAAGACAGAGAGTCTGCAGATAATCCACTCGTGAAAGAGCTTACTCTCCAAGTGTGAGGACCTGAGCTTGATCCCCAGAATCTATCTGAAAAACACATGTGCTTTTAATCCCAGTGCTGATGGAGACATGGGGATGACTGTGAGCTCCAGGTAGTGAGAGATCCTGTCTCAAAACACAAGGTGGATGCTGTCCTGAAGAACAGTACCCAAGACACACACACACACACACACACACACACACACACACACACACACACATACACACACACACACACATACACACACACACACATACACACACACACACATACACACACACACACATACACACACACATACACACACACACACACACATACACACACACACATACACACACACACACACACATACACACACACACATACACACACACACATACACACACACACACACACACACACACACACACACGGGGGGGGGGGGGGGAAGATAAAACACACTAGCTGGCACTCAGCTGTTATTGCATGTCCCCCCACTGAGGTGTCCTCCAGTAAGCACTTGTGACACCCTAGCCTAGAACCTATGATTTCAAACACTACCCATCCTGGCCTCCCTGTGGTGCTTTGGGCTCAGAGGTCTCTGGGACCACTGCCTTCTCCCTGCCTGTCTCCTGAAGCTCCTACCTGGAGTGGCCTTGGTAGGGATTTTTGGCCAGAGGATTCCCATCTGGCCTATCCAGGCTGAAAGGCATAGCCGCAAGGAGGGTGCCTGGCAGTTGGGTGGTGGTGGCACACGCAGAGGCAGAGGCAGAGGCAGAGGCAGGCAGATGTCTGTGAGTTCGAGGCCAGCCTGGTCTACAAAGCAAGCCCAGCCAGGGATATACGAGAAACCGTGTCTCAAACAACAACAACAACAACAAAAAAGTGCCTGGCGTTTACTCCCCTCATCTATTTTGTGCCTGGTATGAGGCTCACCAAGCACCAGGCATTGAACTGAGCACTGGGATACAATGACAAGGAAGAAAAACACTGCTGGCTTATGGGGAGGCAGACTGAGTTAGTGAAGGTGTGATCGTTAGCTTTACATATCAACTTGCCACAACCTAGCATCACCTGGGAAGGGAGCCTGACTGGAAGATGGCGTACATCAAGTTACCCCATGGGGATTGTCTTGATTACTGATTGATGTGGGGAGACCCAGCCCACTGAGGGTGATGCCGTTCCCTAAACAGGGAAGTCCTGAGCTGTACTGGACAGGAGAAGGATTGATAAGAGCACGAAGGCAGCAAGGGATGGTTTGTTTCTCTCTGTTCTTAACTGTGGACATGCTGTGACCACTGTCCCAGGCTCCAGTCTCTGTGACTCCCCTGCAACGGTAACTGTACCTGGAATCCTCTTTCTCTCCCGAGCTGCTTTTGGTCCAGGGATTGTCCCAGTGACAGAATGAAGCTAGGAGAGAGGGAGAAAGAGAGAGAGAGAGAGAGAGGGTGGCTCTCAGGTAGACAGGCAAGGCCTCCAGAAATGAGCATGGAAGCCTATGTGGAATGTGAAGAGGTGAGAGCTACGGGTCAGAACAAAGGGCACGTGCAAAGGCCTCATGTCAGGAAGGACCGGCTATGCAGCCATCGCTCCATGTCCTTACTGCACATCCCACCGGGAAGGTGGACAGCTCTCCTCTGACACTGGAGGACACAGGAAGTCCCAGGGAACAACTCTAGGATAGGAATGTCACACACACCCCAAAACCAGTAAGTCTCTTTTTTGAAGAAGGAAGGAGAGCTAGTACAGCCCCATGCCCTACACAGCATCACCATGGACAAACTTTCCATGAAGCCCCATGGGTCATATTTGGTGCAAGCCACAGGCAGTTTGCGAGCACTGACCCTAGCCCTGGGCCTTCAGCTGTGTCTCCAACAAGCGTATCTTTCTTAGAGGACCCTAGCTCCAACTCTGCATTAACCTGGGACACCTCTCTATGACGTCTTAAGGGTCTCATGTGACTTATTCTGTACCCTGGCCCCAGCCCAGGGATGAGCAGCTCAGGAGATCATTGTTCCCCTGAACTGTGACCCTGATGACCGTGCCATGGGTCAGTGGGTCTGCTCTTGGGGTTGGGTCTTTTTGCCCAGGTCTCTTGACCTGTCCAGAGAAGCAAGGAACTTCAGTGGTCCTGCCAAGGCTGCTGGGATCCCTGTGTCTCCTTCAGTCTCCAGGTCCCCTGTGGGAGAAGGTGCGCAGGGGAGATCTGAGTGTGGTAAGGGCCCTCTCTGGTCCCTTTCCACAGGTTCTGTTGATGTCTTGACACCTGACACAGGCTCCCGCCTTCCCACATGTCACTGGCCTCTCCCAATTCCAAATGACCTTAGTCCCCTGCAGGGTTGGAAGGGGTGTTGGCCTGTGTGGGCGGCAATTGGTATGCAGATTCAAGGCCTTCGGTGCCTCTCAAAGGCCCGCATGGCCTCTGGGCACTCTTGGTGGCCATGATCTGACCGCTGGCCACCCTACAGTATGACCTCAGAGTCAGAACTCACGAGGACACTGGGAGGTGGGTCCTGACGTCAACCTCACTTCGCAGAAGATGAAACAGAGGCTTATGTGGGGTAACTTGAACCCAGGTCTAGGGAGACCAGAACTGGCTCACCTGGGACTCTGAGTGTCCTCCATCACTCTGTATACTCCTGGGAACCCTCAGCAAGACCCTCAAGCTTAGGGTCTGCAGGTCTACTCATACCATCACCTGGAAGAGGCTCCAGTGTACATGGGAAACAGAGCTCTATAGAAATCTCACTTGCATCTTCAGGTACCCTTTGAGCATCTGTCCTTGACACCTCAGGGTCCGTGCACACTTAGAACTGTACTTCTAAAATGAGGAGGAGAGAAGGGAGGTCTGTACATAGGAGTCAGGGTGCCAGGAATTCTAGGAGCCCCAAGACTAATAAGGATGACATTTTGCCAGGCGTGGTGGTGCATGCTTTTAATCCCAGCACTCGAGAGGCAGAGGTAGGTGGATCGCTGTGAGTTCGAGGCTAGTTTGGTCTACAAAGGGAGTCCAGGACATCCAAAGCCACACAGAGAAACCCTGTCTGGAAAAAAGCAAGCAAGCAAACAAACAAACCACAAAACAAACAAACAAACAAAAAGAATGGCATTTCTAGGCTTGTATATCATACACCCCGTACAGCAAGTGGAACCTACAGCACCCAACAGACTTGAGAATGGGCAGGGCAGGAGGCCCTCACAAGCACCTCCAGACCTGTACCCTCACATTCTGGAGAGAAGTGTGGGAGCTTTGAACTTCTTGACACCCGCAGGTGGGGAGAGTGGGGTTGGTGTGCACAGTGGGCTATGAGGAGACAGGACCCAGACAGATACGCACACAGGCCCCTCTGTGAGCTAGAGCCTCGAGGCTGGCAGGCAGTGTCGAGTAAGCAGGACCCCTGGAGCCTTGGCTGTACCTCAGCCATGAGACGTAGCCAGAGAGACTTTGTGCATCTTTGGAGACAGTCTTCATGTGTATCTCACAGCCATACTTACCCTGGAGATGCTGCAGAGGCCACTGAAGGTCCCTAAATATCATACACCAGGGTAGGAAAGATGGCCTAGATTCTTAGTACCACTTGCCACTAAATCTTAGTACCAGAGTTTGATTCCTGATACCCATATAGAGGAAAGAAAAAAAAAACTCCTCCTTTTATCTCCACCTGCATGTCATCACACATGTGCACACATGTGCGCACACACACACACATGCAGGCACACACACAGAGTAAATTAAATTAAATTTAAAAGTTGTTGGGGGGGGGCCTTCTAACAGCTCTGTAAACCCAGTCTAGCACTGACCCTCCTCAGAACTGCCATTTCTAACAACCGTGGCAGCTCTGCTGCTGGCATGGATGGTCACAGCTGGGTGGGCTGTGATCACCACGCCTCATCCCTCTGAGTGACTTCTGACTCCTGTACCAACTTTATGGAAGAGGAAACCATGGCTCCAAGAAGTTGAGTCATTTTCCTGCCGGCACAGCGAGGGTTTGAGTCAGGGCCTGTGACTCAGAGAGAGAGAGAGTCTTGTCACCTGTCAGCCCTGTGTGGCTGCTGGTGCCCTGCACAGGAGACAACCCAGATGTCACTCAGCAGTACATGTGGCTGCAGAGTGTGACTTGCTCACAAGATGTACTACCAGCTAGATAGGAAACAACAGGTTGTCTTTACAGTCCCGACATGGACTGCATACATTCTGCCTGGAGGACAGATGTCAGGCAGTAACGACACCCCGTGTGCCTCTGCTGACACGATTCAGGAACAGGCGGAACAATTGTAGTTAGATAAGGTGACTGTGTGGCCACAGTGCCCACTGCATGTAAGAGAGGCCTGGGACCAGAGATATGCCCTCTGTTGAGTTTGTGGTGTGAGCGTTGGTCATTTGCTCTTGAGCTGTCCAGGCAGCAGCTTAGATGCAGTATCTAGTGCCTCTGGGAGGTTGTCATCAGTGACCTTGGTGTATGATGCTGGTGCTAACAAAGCAGGTGGCCAACCCTTCCACAAGTGTATATTGTCCTGGCCTTTGGATGTCCTGGCTCTCTTGGCACCTCAGCCTGGACTCATCAGGTCAGGGAGCTCCTCAGCCTCCATAGCCCACAGCCTGAAGAAACCTGACTGATGGCAGCAGTGGTCCATGGTGCACACCTGTAAAGACTCACCAAGGGTCCTGTTCCACAGCAAAGTGTGAGCCCTGCAGCTCCTCTGCCTTGCCCATATCTCACTTGACTCTGGGGAAAATGCAGACCTCACAGAGTCAAACTTTTCACCTTGAGATCAAGAAAAAGGAGACATGCCCATCTGCCTTAACCGTGTCCAATCAGCACTCAACTGGAGATCCTGGCCATTGCAATAAGACAAGAAAGAGGGGTGGGGGGCACCCAGAACAGGGAAGAGTCCAGAATCAAACAGAGTCTTATTTGAACAGCAGCAAAAAGCTGGAAAAACTTTAAATAATAGGTATTGCATTTAGAATAGCGCCCCAGTCAAAAAAAAAATCAACTACATGGGACTAATCTAAAAAAAAAAGACAGCTAAGAATCCATCTTTAAAACTATGAGCCGGGCATGGTGACACACACCTTTAATTCCATCACTCGGGAGGCAGAGGCAGGTGGATTGCTGTGAGTTCGAAGCCAGCCTGGTCTATAAAGCCAGTCTAGGACAGCCAAGGCTACACAAAGAAACCATGTCTAGAAAAACAGCAAACAAACAAACAAACAAGCAAAAAAACTATGGAACATTCTAGAGGTGCATTTCAGATGTAATGCAGACTCGCTATTGAGATGTCTATTGCTTTCAATTTTGTAGATTCAGCCCAATCTCAGTAAAAACTGAAGAGTTAAATCTTAGATTTTTCTGGATGGTGAAGACCTAAAACATTTTTAAAATTAGAAAATAAGAATAGGGCTGATTAAAGCTCTTGTCCCACAGGTGTGAGGATGGGCATTTGGATTCCCAGAGCCCTTGTCAATGCCAGGTGAGCATGGCAGAGGAATCTCCAAAGCAAGCTGGCTGGTGAGGCTGGCCATATCGGTGAGCTCTGGGTTTGATTGAGAGACCCTGCCTCAGTGAACAAGGCAGAAGAGTTGATGGAGGAGGATTCCCAACCTCACACACATGTAGACGTGCATACACAAGAAAAATGGCAGCATGTGGTGAGGGTAAAGTTGGAGGACTCTGCTAGTTGCCAGCCAGCCTGGTGATTTCTTGTTTGTGTGAGGAAGGTCATAGGTCAGGGAAACAGAACCAGGGTTCAGAGGCTGGTCTCCACATGTCTACTGGTTGAGCCTGATGGAAGTGTCATGGTAGTTCAGTGGTTGGAAAACACCAAATCTTTAAAGGAAAAAAAAAATGTGGCATGCATCAGCTGGATTTCCAAATAGAAAGACCAACACCACATGACCTCACTTAGGATTGCAAGGCTTCCTAGTCAGGCAGAAGTAACCATTTGCAACCTCATGAAAAAAAAAATCAAGATTTTATAAGCATAAAAAGGTGGTAAAAATCCAGGCAGAGATGCCATGTTCCTTTAATCCCAACATTCAGAGGGCAGAGGCAGGTGGATCTCTGTGAGTTCAAGGCCAGCCTGGTCTACAGAGTGACTTCCAGGACAGCCAGGGCTACACAGGGATTATGTCAAAAAAAAATGACAAAAACAATACCTTAGAAAGTTGGAGCTGGGGAGACAGCTTGGTGAGTAAAATGGTTTCAGAGCGAGCACAAGTTCCTGCATCCTCACCCCAAGAAATCCTGTAAAGGCCAGGTGTGCTATAATCCCAGTGCTGCGGAGGCAGAGACAGGAGGACTTGCTGGCCAGCTGGACCAAACCAGCCAAGTCAGTGAGAGACCTTATCTCAAAAAGCAAGCTGGAGGGGCTGAGGATATAGCTCGGTGGGTAAGAGCACTTGCTGCTCTTGCAGAAAACTCAGGTTTAGTTTTTAGCATCCACACAGTGGCTCACAACTGTAAGTGCAGTTCCAGGGACCTGCTGTCCTCCTCTGATCTCCATCGTCTCTGAGTACACATGTGGTACACACACATACACACAGGCGAAACACTCATAAAAATAGTGGTACACACACATACACACAGGCGAAACACTCATAAAAATAGATAAACTTAAAAAAAAAAAAAAAGCAAGGTAGACAGCATCTTGAGAAAAAGCACCCACTGTGGTCCTCTGGTTTCCACATGCATGCACATACAAGTGCTAGTGCATGTGTACCCACACATGCACCCACACACAGGAAGTTAGACAGACACCTGTCATGGGACCCAATTCTTCTACCCCCAGGTACTCAGAGAAATGAACACACCGCTACATCAAGATTTGGACACGAATGCTCATGGTAGCTTTGTGAGCGGAGATCGTGTCCTCAAACTACTCAAATGCCAAGCATCAGGAGGGTGCGCACACACAGGTCCCTCATAGGGAGGCATTGTCCGCCCATGGGAAGAGGGGATGCCACACACACACTACTCCCTTAGCATTCTCGAAAGCTATGGTGTATGAAAGAGGCTGATCCAAAAGGCATCTTACCAAATTGCAGGAAGTGCTCAGGCTGGTTGGGGGGGGGGGGAAGGAAGCAGACCAGAGAGGCCCAAGACAAGGCTAGAAATGGGATCGGTTGAGGGGCAAAGGGACGGCATGACCTCGATGGGCTCAGGGCTCTCCTGCACTCACACCTGGCCAAGTCACGGAGCTGTGAGCTCAGCAGGTGTGAGAAGGATTCTACAGCATAACACCTCAGTAAAATCAGATTAAAAATTCACCCAGCCGTGTACCTGGATTCCCTGAAAGCCCACACTTTCATTACGAAGTAAATCAACATCAAAGCAGATGTCTAGGTTGGGTGTGGCAGTGCATGCCTGTAAGACTGGAGGATTCCAAGTTCAAGGCTAGCCCAGGCTACTTCAGATGATCCTTCCTCAAGAAAAAAAAAAAAATAAGGGCTTGAGGGGAGGCATCCGTTCAGCGGTAGGATGCCAGTAGGATGTGCAAGGTCCCAGGTTCCACACCAGCTCTGGACTTGGTAAACTGGTAAATAGAAACTGTGTCTGGTCACTTCCCCCGTGCCTTCTCCGCCGTTCCCTGGATGGGCCTGTCCATCACTCCTTGGTCTGGAACAGATAGCCTTCCTGGCTCAACTCCTTCATTTCTTCCAACTTCATCTATTCCTGAACCTTCTCATGAACATGAGGAGAGAATTTCCCAATGTAGCCAGGCCCCATAGCCTGGGGGGGGGGGGTTCAACAGCTGACACCCCCAATCCCAGTATCCCGGAAGTCAGAGGTCCAAAATGGAGGTGTCCCTCCTGAGGCTTCTCTCCTTGCCTTGGAGATGGCTTCCTCTTCCAGTGAACCCTGGGGCCACCATCTTCTGTGTGTCCACTTCCTGCTACCTTTCTTAGAAAGACTCTAGTCAGATTAGACGGAGGCCTGCCCTGGTGGCCTTCTGTGTCATCCTGGTCACCTCTTCTCTGACACTATATCCAAATACAGTGTCTCTCAAGGCTCTGGGGGTCAGGATTGTCATGTATAGACAAGATCACAACTCAGTCCCCAAATCTACTCTTCTGAGACTCCCTTCTGCTCCCCTTTATCACAAAACCCTTCTATGGTCCCCAGCCGAGCCAGCCTTTAGGAGAATTTTGGACACCCAGCTCGAGCACACAGCCTGGTGGCCGCTAGCCTGCCTGCTGGAAAGACCCAGGCGTGTTCCAAATACGTGTTGATAAGCACAAGGGGTTAATAATCTAGGTGCCCAGCCTCTGCTCCTTCCTGGGTGGTGGAGGGCATCCGGACCCTTCACCTGGATGGCACTGCTTGGCTACCGGCCCAGGGAGCTTTAGTTGAAAATATCTGGCCAAAGAGGCCCCTCAGGAAGCCCAAAATTGCTGTTTGTACCTTCCTGGGCTGGAACCAGATCACAGGCTCCGCTGAGGAATGGAGCAAGGCTGGCTGGCGAGAGGCCCCTGCCTGGCAGCGGGCCGCATTCCTGGGGTCGTGGAGATGTACGTTGGCACTTCCTGAGCCCTCCCAAGACCTCAGGGCATCTGTCCCAGCCCAGCCCCTCTGGAGGGTGAGGATGCTGAAAGGGCCTGGCAGCCTTGTGCTGAATCCTGGGTGATGGGCTCAGAGGAGCAGGACACGTGGCTACTGGCCTGCCATTGCCACCACAGCCCAGTGTCTTTGTCCCCTCTGCCTCTGCTGTGAGACAGGACAGCAGAGGGTAAGTGCCATGGATTTCTGAGGCAAGCAATGCCATACCTTTCCCAGTGGCCAGGGCCCTGAGGTGCTGGAGATTGCCAGATGTCCACAGGTGTGAGCCTCACTCACAAACAATAGACACCTGTGACTTACAGCTTGGGGTGGGGGACAGCGCAGGATGGGGAGTGGGCTTCAGGATGACATGGGATGCAGGGAAGTGGCCAGGACGTCCCCTTGTCTGTCTCTCTGTCATGTCACATCACACATAAAGTACAAACACAAAGGTCTCAACCTCCAAGGCTCATGGTACAAGGTGTGCTAGGAAGAGACCCCCATGAGTCGGCCAGGGGAGCTGCTGCATGCAGACAGAATGCCAAGGGACATTATCCTGAGCACCCCATTTGCTCTGGCCCAACACACAGATACCCTGAGAGATGCATCACAGCAACCAACTGAGCCATTGTGTGTCTATGGCATGAGGGGTGGAGGTGGCCCTCCTAGACCAGAGCCTGAGAACCCAGCTGGCCCCTACAATATTGAAGGACGTTGCTGCCACATTCCTGTGGCTTCAGATGATCATAGACTGGGTTGCCTAGGACCAAAGACTTGACCCTTTGGGGTTTTGGACAGCCAGCCAAAGTCATGGTGTGGGTGTGCTGTGCTCCTGTGGGAGGCTCCACAGCAATCCCTCTGCCTCTGCAAGCTCTTAGGGGCTCCTGACATCCCTGTAATGGAGGTTGTGTCACCCTGGACCCTGCATCATGTGACCTCCCTTCTACTGTTTATGAGGCTCTCTGCTTCTCCCATAAAGGCTGTTGCTGGGGACATTGGAATCTACCTAGTGAATTCAGTATCCTTACCTCAAGATCCTTCCCCTAACAATGTCTGTAAAAAGATGATTTTCCACTTCAGGTCCCATCGTCAGCTTCTGAGGTTCAGATGTGGACATACACTAGGGAGTCACCCTTAAGTTGAATATACCCTATGTATGAGAAGGCTGGAAAGTGAGGAAGACAGATGAGACAGGAGCTATGAGCTCTGGTCTGGCTTGGGGTTCCCCATCCAGGTGGCCCAGGGTCACCGCTGGATACCAAGGTAACCCACACACACTGGAGGGGGACTTAGAAACTTTCCAGGAGGCAAACCAAAGCAGAAGTTCCCAAAGATGCCAGGGCCTAGCGCAGCCCCTGCCTACTAGGGCTTACCTGACTGCCATGTGTCAGGTGCCCACCAATGCTGGTGCCCAGGGCTCCCCATGGGCTGTACAAGTGGCCACAATCATGCAAGACATGTGATACCTGAAGCCCTGGGGTGGATCTGGGACAGGCCACTTGGCTCTTAGAGCCTCAGTTTTCCTTTATGACACAGGGTGTAATGGACAGGGCACAGAGCCGCTAAGAAGCATGAACAGTGGTCGGCCTGGGAATCCTGAACCACAGAAGAGCCCAAGAGCCCCCCCCCCCATTGCACCCTTAGGGCCATCCAAGGACCTGAGAGCTGATGTACAGACTTCTAAAATACGTTCTCTTTCCACACCATAAAACGTCATGACTTCTCTGGGTTTGCAAATAACAAAAAATTTGAAATACAGTGTGGGAGCAGCCACAGCCTGTGGATCTCTGTGCAGTGATTAGGGCTGGGTCCAGTGCACCCCACCCCCTAGACAGAAGGACTCCTGTCATAAAGAAGTGAACCCTGTGTGTCAGGAGGCCTGGGCATCTGTAGGTCTGCCGTGTGTGACTGGCAACCTGGTGCAGCATTCTAGTCGACTCTTCTGAAGTGGGCTTCTAGGCTCTTCCAGGCCTCTTCCTGGCACAGACCCTTGGCCCAGGGAACAGTGTGGGCTGGGGAAGCCTGTGTCCGGGGTGTGCTAATTTCACCTCAACAAAGCGGTTTGAAAATTTTAAAAAGGGGGCGGGGCAGGGGTTGGTGAGATTGCTCAGCAGTTAAGTGTGAGAACTGGAGTTCAGATCCCCAAAAGCAAATGTAAATGCTGGTCAGCGGTGACTGCATCCGTGGATGAGGTGGAAGAGTGATGGGAGGGCGGGGGGGGGGGAGGGGGGTGACTCCCTACATCATCCTCAGATTCCCACATGCATGCCCACGTACATGCAAACATGCATACACACATGTCCACACACACATGAAAAATGCGGAAAGTCGAGATTTAAAAATAATAAATAAAAACCTTTTATTCAAAAGAGGACCAGCTACAGATGACCTTGATTAAAAACCTCAGTTCGACTCGGCAGAAGAGACACATGCAGTCGCTAGCTGTGTCCTTCATACTGGGGCCCTCTGGGGCCTTTGCACCTGGACAAGCCTCCTCCTCCAGGAGAGAAGCTTCCAGTCTTTTGATTTGTGCTCTCTATCCTTAAGCCACAGAGACAGGCAGAGGTGGAGGGCAGAGAGAGAGAGACCATGGGGGATCTATTTAGTCCCTGTGGAGCCTGGGCCGGCCACTCTTACTCCATGAACCAGATAGGTCTTCTCTGTCCAAGCCAGGCAAGGAACTTAAAAACCAGATGCCCTGGTGTTTCAAAGGAGCCAAAGGCTTTGTAGCCACAGGTTGGGGTGGCACAGGCCTAAGAAACCAGCAGCACAGTGGATGGGTTTTTCCACTGCTGTCGCCATGGGTAGCATGGAGAGAGGGGGCCAACGTGGATCAGTGTAACAGGGATTCCAGCCCCAACTTAGTGACTTGGAGCCTCATGTTGGGTCTGCCACTCCCTTCTCTGTGCCTCAGTTTCCTCTTTTGCAGCAAGGGACAGAAAGGTGGGGCATCCAGTATCTTCCAGTACTTCTCCCCACCCTCTCAGGGTGGGCATAGAAGAGCTGGCTCATGGGAATGGGGTTCTGGCTCCCCTTCTTTCCAGGACGTGAGAGACCTGGTGCCAAAGTGTGCTGCCAGCCCATGGGAGCTACAGGCCAGACCTGAGGGCATCAGAGTGGCCGCTGCTCAGCAAATGCTTTCCCAGAAGCCAGTGTAGGAGACAGCCTGGAATCCAATGTCCTAGAAGCAGGCACAGGAAGTGCCAAGGGTGACATGCCCGGAAGGTAGGGCATTGGGTGACCCACTATCCTGGTTTTCCCAAGCAATAGTTCCCACCATGGGGACTTTCAGTGACAAAACCAACCAGGAAAGTCCCTGGCAAGCCACATGGCTGGTCACCTTAACAAAGCCACCTGCCTTTCCACTGCTTCCTCTCCTCTCAATTTCTTCTTTTTCAAAGATTATTTTATTTTTTTATTTAAGTGTGTGTGTGTGTGTGTGTGTGCGCGCGCGCGCGCGCGCGCGCGCGTGCGCGTGTGCATGTGTATGTGTGTGTGCACATGTGTGTAGGTGTCTTCAGAGCCCAGAAAGCATCAGATCCTCTGGAGCGGGAGTCACAGGTAGTTGTGAGCCACCCAAGGTCAGTGTTGAGAATGAAACGCGGGTCCTATACAAAAGCAGCAAATACTTTTAACAGCCGAGCCATCCCTCCAGCCTCCTGAAGTCTTTAGAGATACATAAAATCAATGTTGCCACCAACACAGGCCTTGTCACCATCACCCAGGTGGGCCAAGATGTCTCAGAAAGCATGAGAGTAAAGAAGCCCTTAAAGTATCTATAGTCCTTGCCTTGGTGTTGTCCAACACCCCACCCACCCACCCCCACCAGACACACACACACACACACACACACACACACAAACGCACATGCACACACATGCACACACACACACACACACGCACACACATGCACACACACACAAACGCACACACATGCACACACACACACAAACGCACACGCACACACATGCACACACACACACACACACACACACACACACACACACACACACAAATGAAAGTCACCTGTCCACAACATCAGAAATACAGTGTTTCTTCCTCTGGGCATCACATGACCACCACATTGCAGTCATGGAGCAGAGATAACCTTGGCTAGTACCACACCAAGCATCAGTAAGGGGGCGCTGAATGCCCGTTGCCAAAAAAGTTTACTCAAATTTGAATGCATCATAAATCCAGGGCGTTTCTGGAGGGGTTCACCTGTGCTGCGTCTCACGAGTGGGTTCTGAATGAGCAGCATGCTTGTCCGCACTGCGCATGGCATCGTGCCACAAATCACCCACGAATGCATCCCGACACTCAGAGTCCGGACTGTTGACCGCCATGAACATAAAAATACACGTTTTTACTGTACATGCAAAGTTTTCTCTGTGGTTTCTGTAGTGTAGCGGTTATCATGTTCTCCTCAAAGTTTTTCTGCTCTGAAAGAAACATTGTGTTTTAATTAATAGTTTCCTGTGGTCACCACTCAGAATGTGAGTTTATCAAATGAGTTTAACTTTGGACTGTGTTGTGTTAGACAAACAAACATATCCCTCTCATTGGTATGAAAATGCCTTTAATCTCTAATAAAAGACTAAATGATATTTATGCTAAATAATTGATTTTAAGATAAATTTATTTTTTAAAATATTTATCTTATGTGTGTGTGTGTGTGTGTGTGTGTGTGTGTGTGTGTGTCTGTATAGTGGTATGTGCACATGAGTGTGGTGCCCTCAGAAACCAGAAGAGGGCATCAGGCCTCCTGGAGCTAGAGTTACAGGACGTTGTGCGATGCCTCGCCTGGTGTTGGTGCTGGAACTCAAACTCCAATCTTCTAGAAGAGCAGCATTACCCATAAGTGCTCAGCCAGCTCTCCAGTCCTAACTTTTTAATTTATTAATAATGAATTTTAATTTGCACATCAGGGTGATACTTGGAAGATATAAAAATTAGTCTGACCCAATGAGCAAAAGTAGAAGAGTCTTAAGAAGTTCTGTGTGGTGGAAGTCATGGGCTGTTAACTCTCCTGACAGAAGGAGGGGAGAAAGGTCCAGGAGACCCACCTCGTCTGGGGACCACCTGGCTGCATAAGGCCCTGGGAGGGGTTAGAGCATAGAATGTGTGGAAAGTTAGCTGAAGGGGAACTCCATCTGCCCAGCTTCTGGGGGGGGTCATCATCCATGCTGGGGTGAACTTTTTGGTGACATCAATACTCCTGTTAATAACCCCAACAGAATCCTTGTCTCACCAAGCTAGACTCAGGCAGAGTCGTGGCCATGGTCCGTCTTTGGTGCATATCTGCAGTGAGTAAGTGCTTGTCCATCTCCCCAGGAAAAGCCACCACAGGGTTATTCATCATGAGGTTTAAGGTGGCAGGAAGTAGTCAATGACCTGCAGACAAGCTTGGGGCACATAAAGCTATGGAACATGGAAGCAGGCACTGCCCTCATCCATGGAGGTTCTGGAATGTACTGGTGGCCAGCAAAGCCCAAAGTTATCATTTCACTGGCGGGAAACAGAAGGCACGCACCTCAAGAGCTCTGAGGAGTAGGTCCGCTTGGTCTCTCAGGGTTCTCTGAGGTGAGGGTGACCATCAGGTGCATCTTTCTCCTGCTCCTGCCATCCCGATTTGCTTGAATTATTTGAAACAAGACTTTGTCAAATGAACAGAAGCTGTCCTGGGCAGAGCTGTTTCCCATGATGTCCCATCAGGGCCTCCCAGGGCCACCGTGGGGAGGGAGGGGGCGCACGCATGTGTGTGGGGGGGGGGAGAGGAGAGGCTGGAGCTGTGTCAGTCTCAATCTGTTCCTAACGAAGAGGAGGCAAATGAGCCAGATTTGGGTCTGGCTAGACTAGTCTTTTGTCTCCAAACCAGGAAGTCATCCCTGATGTAAGTGTGCTTTCTTAGGAAGGTTCTGGGGCCTAAAGAGCTGGAGGGGGTTAGCCATTGGGAACTGATGGAAAGGACTCTAGTGTGTAAAGCACATGGGCCCAGCTGTTCCCAGAGGCTGTTATTTGACTCAGCTACAAAGTAGATGGAGCAATGCCTTCTGCAGGCGCAGCTGACTTCAGGTGCTCAAGCAAGGCGCTGGGTTCCCTCTGCAGCTGTTCTTGGCCTTCTCCCATACTTCTTTCTTCATATCTTCCCTGAGTTGTTTGTGTCTCTGTTTCTCTTGGTGCCATCAGTTGCAAACTGGCCCTTCCCCCACTAAGACAGATGACAGGTGACACTCTTGCCTCTTGAGCCAAGTGACAGCACCCCCTGCTGGCCAGGTAGAAAAAAATCACAGGGAGAATTCTTTCACTCAGCCAGTGTCTCACACACATACACACACACACACACACACACACACACACACACACACACGCACACGCCCACACGCACACACCCACACGCACATGCACACACACACACACACACACACACACACACACACACACACACGCACGCACACGCGCATACACATCAAGTCCCTGACTCCTCTAACCGAAGCATCCCAGCCTGGCATTCTATCACGCCTTCACGCAGTGGTCACTTCAGATACACTGTTGCATTTACACACATATTTTACCTTCTCAACTACATTCCAAGGACCATAACGGCATGGCTTGTGCGTTGCTCCTGGTGGCACCTCCAGAACTTCACCCAATTTCTGACAGAGACACACTTGGAGACACACTGATCAGTGACTTCATTTGAGTGGCTCTCTGCATTGCCTCCAACTCCACAGTCTGATTCTCTTATTTGATGTTCTAGATAATTACCAGCTTGCCATCCTGCCATCCATCAATCCACTCATCAGCCATGCACCTAGCTAGCCTTTTTTGGTTCAGTCATCCTCCGCCCATCCATCCCATAGTCACCTTTGTAATACATCCCCCTATGCATCCACCTTCTCCCTGCCCATCTAAGTGCACATTCCTCACACCCCTACACCTACCCACCCCCACATCTACCCCTCCATCCAACCAACACCTGCCCATCCTCCCATCTATCCAAGCAACACTCACCATCCATCCACTCATCCATCCTTCCTTCCACCCATAGACCTGTTCAACCAACACAACATCCACCCATGCACCAATCTCCCGTTTTCATTCATCCATTCACTCACTCGTTCATTCGTTTATCCAAACAGCCGGCATCTACCTAGCTGATGACCCATCTGTCCATGTAGCAAATGCCGACCATCCACTCACTCATTCCATTCACCCCGACTCCAGCCTTGTCCTGCTACTGCTTCTTGTCTCCACATCATAAGCTGGTCCAGGCAGGAACTATGTGGCTGTTCTTGCTCTTAGATAGGTCTGCACATTCCTAGGGCCACTGAGGGGCTCAAGAAGCTTATGCACCAGCTCGAAAAACATCTGACGTCATAAAGTTCATGATTGGGTCATGAGGGTCCCAGGTGGGGTCTGATCTGCATGCTAAGGTAAGAGAAAGGAATGAGATGGGGTCAGAAACAGGTGAGCATCTTCCTGGAGGTAGAGCTGGTCTTCAAGGAAACGGAGGAGGCATGGGCCAAGAAGTCTGTTGTAGAGATGGAAACGTGTTCAGTATGAGTCGGGGCTGCTGGTAGGAAAACTCATGGTCTGCTCCCAGTGAGCTTCCACTCGTGTCCCAAAGCCTATCTTCACTTCTCCCATGTTGAGAAGCATCTATAAACTACCCACTCTCATCCCAGACTGTTAATAATAGTAATGGCAGTGGCAACACTAGTGATCCTGGTGACCATTATTAAGCTGGATGCCTGTGACATTATCTTGCCCAATATTATAGCAGTTCATGACTTATCTACCTCACCATTGCTTTTAAATGATAAGCAGCTACATGGGATGAGTCACTGGGACCCCCAACACTTGACCCAACCTTCCTAGTTTCCAGCCTTCATTGAAGCAGCATGGAGATTTGTCTTCTGTCAGCCACTCTCCTTCACATGCACACACTATATGTGCCACTGTGGGGCAGGGACAATTTGATAATTATCTGAAGCCCAGTAGAGAAAGTGACGTGGCACAATCCTTGTACAAATATTGGATGTATGGATGGATGGATGGATGGATGGATGGACGGATGGATGGGATGGGTAGATGGTTGAGTAAATGATGTAGATGGTGGGTGGGTAGATGGTAGATGGTGGGTAGATGGTAGATGTGGGTGGGTAGATGGTAGATGTGGGTGAGTAGATGGTAGATGGTGGGTAGATGGTAGATGTGGGTGGGTAGATGGTAGATGGTGGGTGGGTAGATGGTAGGTGGTGGGTGGGTAGATGGTAGATGGTGGGTGGGTAGATGGTAGATGGTGGGTAGATGGTAGATGTGGGTTGGTAGATGGTAGATGTGGGTGGGTAGATGGTAGATGTGGGTGGGTAGATGGTAGATGTGGGTGAGTAGATGGTAGATGGTGGGTGGGTAGATGGTAGGTGGTGGGTGGGTAGATGGTAGATGGTGGGTAGATGGTAGATGTGGGTTGGTAGATGGTAGATGTGGGTGGGTAGATGGTAGATGTGGGTGGGTAGATGGTAGATGTGGGTGAGTAGATGGTAGATGGTGGGTAGATGGTATTTGTGGGTGGGTAGATGGTAGATGTGGGTGGGTAGATGGTAGGTGGTGGGTGGGTAGATGGTAGATGGTGGGTAGATGGTAGATGTGGGTGGGTAGATAGTAGATGTGGGTGGGTAGATGGTAGATGTGGGTCGGAAGATGGTAGATGTGGGTGGGTAGATGGTAGATGTGGGTGGGTAGATAGTAGATGTGGGTGGGTAGATGGTAGATGTGGGTGGGTAGATGGTAGATGTGGGTGGGTAGATGGTGGGTAGATGGTAGATGTGGGTGGGTAGATGGTAGATGTGGGTCGGTAGATGGTAGATGTGGGTGGGTAGATGGTAGATGGTAGATGTGGGTCGGTAGATGGTAGATGTGGGTGGGTGGATGGTAGATGTGGGTCGGTAGATGGTAGATGTGGGTGGGTAGATGGTAGATGTGGGTGGGTAGATGGTAGATGTGGGTGGGTAGATGGTAGATGTGGGTGGGTAGATGGTAGATGTGGGTGGGTAGAAGGTAGATGTGGGTGGGTAGATGGTAGATGTGGGTGGGTAGATGGTAGATGTGGGTTGGTAGATGGTAGATGTGGGTGGGTAGATGGTAGATGTGGGTCGGTAGATGGTAGATGTGGGTGGGTAGATGGTAGATGGTAGATGTGGGTGGGTAGATGGTAGATGTGGGTGGGTAGATGGTAGATGGTAGATGTGTGTGGGTAGATGGTAGATGTGGGTGGGTAGATGGTAGATGTGGGTGGGTAGATGGTAGATGTGGGTGGGTAGATGGTAGATGTGGGTGGGTAGATGGTAGATGGTAGATGTGGGTCGGTAGATGGTAGATGTGGGTTGGTAGATGGTAGATGTGGGTGGGTAGATGGTAGATGTGGGTGGGTAGATGGTAGATGTGGGTGGGTAGATGGTAGATGTGGGTGGGTGGATGGTAGATGTGGGTCGGTAGATGGTAGATGTGGGTGGATAGATGGTAGATGTGGGTGGGTAGATGGTAGATGTGGGTGGGTAGATGGTAGATGTGAGTGGGTAGATGGTAGATGTGGGTCGGAGGATGGTAGATGTGGGTGGATAGATAGTAGATGTGGGTGGGTAGATGGTAGATGTGGGTGGGTAGATGGTAGATGTGGGTGGGTAGATGGTAGATGGTAGATGTGGGTGGGTAGATGGTAGATGTGGGTGGGTAGATGGTAGATGTGGGTGGGAAGATGGTAGATGGTGGGTAGATGGTAGATGGTGGGTAGATGGTAGATGTGGGTGGGTAGATGGTAGATGTGGGTGGGTAGATGGTAGATGGTAGATGTGGGTCGGTAGATGGTAGATGTGGGTGGGTAGATGGTAGATGTGGGTGGGTAGATGGTAGATGTGGGTGGGAAGATGGTAGATGGTGGGTAGATGGTAGATGTGGGTGGGTAGATGGTAGATGTGGGTGGGTAGATGGTAGATGGTAGATGTGGGTCGGTAGATGGTAGATGTGGGTGGGTAGATGGTAGATGGTAGATGTGGGTCGGTAGATGGTAGATGTGGGTTGGTAGATGGTAGATGTGGGTGGGTAGATGGTAGATGTGAGTGGGTAGATGGTAGATGTGGGTGGGTAGATGGTAGATGTGGGTGGGTGGATGGTAGATGTGGGTCGGTAGATGGTAGATGTGGGTGGATAGATGGTAGATGTGGGTGGGTAGATGGTAGATGTGGGTGGGTAGATGGTAGATGTGGGTGGGTAGATGGTAGATGTGGGTGGGTAGATGGTAGATGTGGGTGGGTAGATGGTAGATGGTGGGTAGATGGTAGATGTGGGTGGGTAGATAGTAGATGTGGGTGGGTAGATGGTAGATGTGGGTGGGTAGATGGTAGATGTGGGTGGGTAGATGGTAGATGGTAGATGTGGGTGGGTAGATGGTAGATGTGGGTGGGTAGATGGTAGATGTGGGTGGGTAGATGGTAGGTGGTGGGTGGGTAGATGGTAGATGTGGGTGGGTAGATGGTAGATGTGGGTGGGTAGATGGTAGGTGGTGGGTGGGTAGATGGTAGATGTGGGTGGGTAGATGGTAGATGGTGGGTGGGTAGATGGTAGATGGTAGGTAGGTAGATGGTAGATGTGGGTGGGTAGATGGTAGATGTGGTTGGGTAGATGGTAGATGGTGGGTAGATGGTAGATGTGGGTGGGTAGATGGTAGATGTGGGTGGGTAGATGGTAGATGGTAGGTGGGTAGATGGAAGATGGTAGGTGGGTAGATGGTAGATGGTGGGTGGGTAGATGGTAGATGGTGGGTAGATGGTAGATGTGGGGGGCAGAATGGTAGATGTGGGTGGGTAGATGGTAGATGTGGGTGGGTAGATGGTAGGATGGTGGGTAGATGGTAGATGTGGGTGGGTAGAGGTAGTTGTGGGTGGGTAGATGGTAGATGTGGGAGGGTAGATGGTAGATGGTAGATGGTGGGTAGATGGTAGATGTGGGTGGGTAGATGGTAGATGTGGGTCGGTAGATGGTAGATGTGGGTGGGTAGATGGTAGATGTGGGTGGGTAGATGGTAGATGTGGGTGGGTAGATGGTAGATGGTGGGTAGATGGTAGATGGTGGGTGGGTAGATGGTAGATGGTAGGTGGGGTAGATGGAAGATGGTAGGTGGGTAGATGGTAGATGGTGGGTGGGTAGATGGTAGATGGTGGGTAGATGGTAGATGTGGGTGGGCAGGATGGTAGACGTGGGTGGGGTAGATGGTAGATGTGGGTGGGTAGATGGTAGATGGTGGGTAGATGGTAGATGTGGGTGGGTAGATGGTAGATGTGGGTGGGTAGATGGTAGATGGTGGGTGGGTAGATGGTACGGATGGGTGGGTGGTAGATGGTAGATGTGGGTGGGTAGATGGTAGATGTGGGTGGGTAGATGGTAGATGTGGGTGGGTAGATGGTAGATGTGGGTGGGTAGTGGTAGATGTGGGTGGGTAGATGGTAGATGGTGGGGGGTAGATGGTAGATGTGGGTGGGTAGATGGTAGATGGTGGGTAGATGGTAGATGGTGGGTAGATGGTAGATGTGGGTGGGTAGATGGTAGATGGTAGGTGGGTAGATGGTAGATGGTGGGTAGATGGTAGATGTGGGTGGGTAGATGGTAGATGGTGGGTGGGTAGATGGTAGATGTGGGTGGGTAGATGGTAGATGGTGGGTGGGTAGATGGTAGATGGTAGGTGGGTAGATGGTAGATGGTGGGTAGCTGGTAGATGTGAGTGGTAGAGGTAAAGTAGATGTGGGTGGTAGATGGAAGATGGTAGGTGGGTAGATGGTAGTTGTGGGTGGGTAGTGGTAGATGGTGGGTAGATGGTAGATGTGGGTGGGCAGATGGTAGATGTGGGTGGGTAGATGGTAGTGTGGATGGTAGATGTAGTGGTGGGTAGATGGTAGATGTGGGTGGGTAGATGTAGATGTGGGTGGTAGATGGTAGATGGTGGGTGGGTAGATGGTGATGTTTGTGTGGGTAGATGGTAGATGTGGGTGGGTATATGGTAGATGGTGGGTAGATGGTAGATGTGGGTGGGTAGTGTAGATGGTAGATGGTGGGTAGATGGTAGATGTGGGTGGGTAGAAGGTAGATGTGGGTCGGTAGATGGTGATGTGGGTGGGTAGATGGTAGATGTGTGGCTCAGGATTTCAGATGTGGGTGGGTATATGGTAGATATGGGTGGGTAGATGGTAGATGTGGGTGGGTAGATGGTAGATGGTGGGTGGGTAGATGGTAGATGTGGGTGGGTAGATGGTAGATGGTGGGTAGATGGTAGATGGTGGGTAGATGGTAGATGTGGGTCGGTAGCTGGTAGATGTGGGTGGGTAGATGGTAGGTGGTGGGAAGATGGTAGATATGGGTGGGTAGATGGTAGATGGTTGGTAGATGGTAGATGTGGGTGGGTAGATAGTAGATGTGGGTGGGTAGATGGTAGATGTGGGTGGGTAGATGGTAGATGTGGGTCGGTAGATGGTAGATGTGGGTGGGTAGATGGTAGATGGTAGATGTGGGTGGGTAGATGGTAGATGTGGGTGGGTGGATGGTAGATGTGGGTCGGTTAGATGTAGATGTGGGTGGATAGATGGTAGATGTGGGTGGGTAGATGGTAGATGTGGGTGGGTAGATGGTAGATGTGGGTGGGTAGAAGGTAGATGTGGGTGGGTAGATGGTAGATGTGGGTGGGTAGATAGTAGATGTGGGTGGGTAGATGGTAGATGTGGGTGGGTAGATGGTAGATGTGGGTGGGTAGATGGTAGATGGTAGATGTGGGTGGGTAGATGGTAGATGTGGGTTGGTAGATGGTAGATGTGGGTGGGTAGATGGTAGATGTGTGTGGGTAGATGTAGATGTGGGTCGGAGGATGGTAGATGTGGGTGGGTAGATGGTAGATGTGGGTGGAGCTGTAGAGTGGGATGGGTAGATGGTAGATGGTGGGTATGGTAGATGTGGGTGGGTAGAAGGTAGATGTGGGTGGGTAGATGGTAGATGGTGGGTAGATGGTAGATGGTGGGTAGATGGTAGATGTGGGTGGGTAGATGGTAGATGTGGGTGGGTAGATGGTAGATGGTAGATGTGGGACGGTAGATGGTAGATGGTAGGTGGGTAGATGGAAGATGGGAGGTGGGTAAGATGGTAGATGGTGGGTGGGTAGATGGTAGATGGTGGGTAGATGGTAGATGTGGGTGGGCAGATGGTAGATGTGGGTGGGTAGATGGTAGATGTGGGTGGGTAGATGGTAGTTGGTGGGTAGATGGTAGATGTGGGTGGGTAGATGGTAGATGTGGGTGGGTAGATGGTAGATGGTGGGTGGGTAGATGGTAGATGGTGGGTGGGTAGATGGTAGATGTGGGTGGGTAGATGGTTAGATGTGGGTGGGTAGATGGTAGATGTGGGTGGGTAGATGGTAGATGTGGGTGGGTAGATGGTAGATGGTGGGTGGGTAGATGGTTAGATGTGGGGGGGTAGATGGTAGATGGTGGGTAGATGGTAGATGGTAGGTAGATGGTAGATGTGGGTGGGTAGATGGTAGATGGTAGGTGGGTAGATGGTAGATGGTGGGTAGATGGTAGATGAGGGTGGGAAGTAGTAGATGGTGGGTGGGTAGATGGTAGATGTGGGTGGGTAGAATGGTAGATGGGGGTGGGTGTAGATGGTAGATGGTAGGTGGGTAGATGGTAGATTTGGGTAGCTGGTAGATGTGGGTGTGTAGATGGTAGATGTGGGTGGGTAGATGGTAGATGCTAGGTGGGTAGATGGAAGATGGTAGGTGGGTAGATGGTAGATGGTGGGTGGGTAGATGGTAGATGGTGGGGTAGATGGTAGATGTGGGTGGGCAGATGGTAGATGTGGGTGGGTAGATGGTAGATGTGGGTGGGTAGATGGTAGATGGTGGGTAGATGGTAGATGTGGGTGGGTAGATGGTAGATGTGGGTGGGTAGATGGTAGATGGTAGGTGGGTAGATGGTAGATGTGGGTGGGTAGATGGTAGATGGGTGGGTAGATGGTTGATGGTGGGTAGATGGTAGATGTGGGTGTGTAGATGGTAGATGTGGGTGGGTAGAATGGTAGATGGTAGATGGTGGGTAGATGGTAGATGTGGGTGGGTAGATGGTAGATGTGGGTCGGTAGATGGTAGATGTGGGCTGACGCATGAGTTGTAGATTGTATGTCTGGTAGATGGTAGATGTGGGTGGGTAGATGGTAGATGTGGGTGGGTAGATGGTAGATGTGGGTGGGTAGATGGTAGATGGTGGGTGGGTAGATGGTAGATGTGGGTGGGTAGATGGTAGATGGTGGGTAGATGGTAGATGGTGGGTAGATGGTAGATGTGGGTCGGTAGATGGTAGATGTGGGTGGGTAGATGGTAGGTGGTGGGGTAGATGGTAGATATGGATGGAGGGTAGATGGTAGATGGTGGGTAGATGGTAGATGTGGGTGGTTAGATAGTAGAAGTGGGTGGGTAGATGGTAGATGTGTGTGGGTAGATGGTAGATGTGGGTGGGTAGATGGTAGATGGTAGATGTGGGTCGGTAGATGGTAGATGTGGGTGGGTCGATGGTAGATGTGGGTGGGTAGGTGGTAGATGTGGGTGGGTAGATGGTAGATGTGGGTGGGAGATGGTAGATGTGGTTGGGTAGATTGGTAGATGGTGGGTAGATGGTAGATGTGGGTGGGTAGATGGTAGATGTGGTTGGGTAGATGGTAGATGGTAGGTGGATAGATGGAAGATGGTAGGTGGGTAGTGGTAGATGGTGGGTGGGTAGATGGTAGATGGTGGGTAGCTGGTAGTGTGGGTGGGCATCATGGTAGATGTGGGTGGGTAGATGGTAGATGTGGGGGTGGAGATGGTAGATGGTGGTAGATGGTACATGTGGGTGGGTAGATGGTAGATGTGGGTGGGTAGATGGTAGATGGTGGGTGGGTAGATGGTAGATGTGGGTGGGTAGATGGTAGATGGGGGTGGGTAGACGGTAGATGTGGGTGGGTAGATGGTAGATGTGGGTGGGTAGATGGTAGATGTGGGTGGGTAGATGGTAGATGGTAGATGGTGGGTAGATGGTAGATGTGGGTGGGTAGATGGTAGATGTGGGTCGGTAGATGGTAGATGTGGGTGGGTAGGATGGTAGATGTGGGTGGGTAGATGGTAGATGGGGTGGGTAGATGGTAGATGGTGGGTAGATGGTAGATGGTGGGTGGGTAGATGGTAGATGGTAGGTGGGTAGATGGAAGATGGTAGGTGGGTAGATGGTAGATGGTGGGTGGGTGTAGATGGTAGATGGTGGGTAGATGGTAGATGTGGGTGGGTAGATGGTAGATGGTGGGTGGGTAGATGGTAGATGGTGGGTAGATGGATAGATGTGGGTGGGTAGATGGTTGATGGTGGGTAGATGGTAGATGGTGGGTGGGTAGATGGTAGCTGGTGGGTAGATGGTAGATGGTGGGTGGGTAGATGGTAGATGGTGGGTAGATGGTAGATGGTAGGTCGGTAGATGGTAGATGGTGGGTAGATGTAGATGTGGGTGGGTAGATGGTTGATGGTGGGTAGATGGTAGATGTGGGTGGGTAGATGATAGATGTGGGTGGGTAGATGGTAGATGTGGGTGGGTAAGATGGTAGGTGGTGGGTGGGTAGATGGTAGATGTGGGTGGGTAGATGGTAGATGGTGGGTGGGTAGATGGTAGATGGTGGGTGGGTAGATGGTAGATGGTGGGTAGATGGTAGATGTGAGTGGGTAGATGGTGATGGTGGGTGGGTAGATGGTCGATGGTGGGTAGATGGTAGATGGTAGATGTGGGTGGGTAGATGGTAGATGTGGGTGGGTAGATGGTAGATGGTGGGTGGGTAGATGGTAAGATGGTGGGTAGATGGTAGATGGTGGGTGGGTAGATGGTAGATGTGGGTGGGTAGATGGTAGATGTGGGTGGGTAGATGGTAGATGGTGGGTAGATGGTAGATGGTAGATGTGGGTGGGTAGATGGTAGATGTGGGTGGGTAGATGGTAGATGTGGGTGGGTAGATGGTAGATGTGGGTGGGTAGATGGTAGATGGTGGGTAGATGGTAGATGTGGGTGGGTAGATGGTAGATGTGGGTGGGTAGATGGTAGATGGTGGGTAGATGGTAGATGTGGGTGGGTAGATGGTAGATGGTGGGTAGATGGTAGATGCGGGTTGGTAGATGGTAGATGTGGGTGGGTAGATGGTAGATGTGGGTGGGTAGATGGTAGATGGTGGGTGGGTAGATGGTAGATGGTGGGTGGGTAGATGGTAGATGGTGGGTAGATGGTAGATGGTGGGTGGGTTAGACGGTAGATGTGGGTGGGTAGATGGTAGATCTGGGTGGGTAGATGTTAGATGGTGGGTAGATGGTAGATGGTAGATGTGGGTGGGTAGATGGCAGATGTGGGTCGGTAGATGGTAGATGTGGGTGGGTAGATGGTAGATGGTAGATGTGGGGTCGGTAGATGGTAGATGTGGGTGGGTAGATGGTAGATGTGGGTGGTTAGATGGTAGATGTGGTGGGTAGATGGTAGATGTGGGTGGGTAGATAGTAGATGTGGGTGGGTAGATGGTAGATGTGGGTGGGTAGATGGTAGATGTGGGTGGGTAGATGGTAGATGGTGGGTAGATGGTAGATGGTAGATGGTGGGTAGAGGTAGTTGTAGGTGGGTAGATGGTAGATGTGGGCAGGTAGATGGTAGATGGTGGGTGGGTAGATGGTAGATGGTGGGTAGATGGTAGATGTGGGTTGGTAGATGGTAGATGTGGGTGGGAAGATGGTAGATGTGGGTGGGTAGATGGTAGATGTGTGTGGGTAGATGGTAGATGGTGGGTGGGTAGATAGTAGATGGTGGGTAGATGGTAGATGGTGGGTGGGTAGATGGTAGATGGTGGGTGGGTAGATGGTAAATGTGGGTGGGTAGATGGTAGATGGTAGGTGGGTAGATGGTAGATGTGGGTAGATGGTAGATGTGGGTGGGTAGATGGTAGATGGTGGGTGGGTAGATGGTAGATGTGGAGGGTAGATGGTAGATGGTGGGTGGGTAGATGGTAGATGGTAGGTGGGTAGATGGTAGATGGTGGGTAGATGGTAGATGTGGGTGGGTAGATGGTAGATGTGGGTGGGTAGATGGTAGATGGTAGGTGGGTAGATGGAAGATGGTAGGTGGGTAGATGGTAGATGGTGGGTGGGTAGATGGTAGATGGTGGGTAGATGGTAGATGTGGGTGGGCAGATGGTAGATGTGGGTGGGTAGATGGTAGATGTGGGTGGGTAGATGGTAGACGGTGGGTAGATGGTAGATGTGGGTGGGTAGATGGTAGATGTGGGGTGGGTAGATGGTAGATGGTGGGTGGGTAGATGGTAGATGTGGGTGGGTAGATGGTAGATGGGGGGTAGATGGTAGATGGTGGGTGTGGTAGATGTGGGTGGTAGATGGTGATGTGGGTGGGTAGATGGTAGATGGTAGATGGTGGGTTAGATGGTAGATGTGGGTGGGTAGATGGTAGATGTGGGTCCGGTAGATGGTAGATGTGGGTGGGTAGATGGTAGATGTGGGTGGGTAGATGGTAGATGTGGGTGGGTAGATGGTAGATGTGGGTGGGTAGATGGTAGATGTGGGTGGGTAGATGGTAGATGGTGGGTGGGTAGATGGTAGATGTGGGTGGGTAGATGGTAGATGGTGGGTAGATGGTAGATGGTGGGTAGATGGTAGATGTGGGTGGGTAGATGGTAGATGTGGGTCGGTAGATGGTAGATGTGGGTGGGTAGATGGTAGATGGTAGATGTGGGTCGGTGGATGGGAGATGTGGGTGGGTAGATGGTAGATGTGGGTGGGTAGATGGTAGATGTGGGTGGGTAGATGGTAGATGTGGGTGGGTAGATAGTAGATGTGGGTGGGTAGATGGTAGATGTGGGTGGGTAGATGGTAGATGTGGGTGGGTAGATGGTAGATGTGGGTGGGTAGATGGTAGATGGTGGGTGGGTAGATGGTAGATGTGGGTGGGTAGATGGTAGATGGGGGTGGGTAGATGGTAGATGGTGGGTAGATGGTAGATGTGGGTGGGTAGATGGTAGATGTGGGTGGGTAGATGGTAGATGGTAGATGGTGGGTAGATGGTAGATGTGGGTGGGTAGATGGTAGATGTGGGTCGGTAGAAGGTAGATGTGGGTGGGTAGATGGTAGATGTGGGTGGGTAGATGGTAGATGTGGGTGGGTAGATGGTAGATGTGGGTGGGTAGATGGTAGATGTGGGTGGGTAGATGGTAGATGGTGGGTGGGTAGATGGTAGATGTGGGTGGGTAGATGGTAGATGGTGGGTAGATGGTAGATGGTGGGTAGATGGTAGATGTGGGTGGGTAGATGGTAGATGTGGGTCGGTAGATGGTAGATGTGGGTGGGTAGATGGTAGATGGTAGATGTGGGTGGGTAGATGGTAGATGTGGGTGGGTAGATGGTAGATGTGGGTGGGTAGATGGTAGATGTGGGTGGGTAGATGGTAGATGTGGGTGGGTAGATAGTAGATGTGGGTGGGTAGATGGTAGATGTGGGTGGGTAGATGGTAGATGTGGGTGGGTAGATGGTAGATGGTGGGTAGATGGTAGATGGTAGATGGTGGGTAGATGGTAGTTGTAGGTGGGTAGATGGTAGATGTGGGCAGGTAGATGGTAGATGGTGGGTGGGTAGATGGTAGATGGTGGGTAGATGGTAGATGTGGGTTGGTAGATGGTAGATGTGGTTGGGAAGATGGTAGATGTGGGTGGGTAGATGGTAGATGTGTGTGGGTAGATGGTAGATGGTGGTTGGGTAGATGGTAGATGTGGGTGGGTAGATGGTAGATGGTAGGTGGGTAGATGGTAGATGGTGGGTAGATGGTAGATGTGGGTGGGTAGATGGTAGATGGTGGGTGGGTAGATGGTAGATGTGGGTGGGTAGATGGTAGATGGTGGGTGGGTAGATGGTAGATGGTAGGTGGGTAGATGGTAGATGGTGGGTAGATGGTAGATGTGGGTGGGTAGATGGTAGATGTGGGTGGGTCGATGGTAGATGTGGGTGGGTCGATGGTAGATGTGGGTGGGTAGATGGTAGATGTGGGTGGGTAGATGGTAGGTGGTGGGTGGGTAGATAGTAGATGTGGGTGGGTAGATGGTAGATGTGGGTGGGAAGATGGTAGATGTGGGTGGGTAGATGGTAGATGTGTGTGGGTAGATGGTAGATGGTGGGTGGGTAGATAGTAGATGGTGGGTAGATGGTAGATGGTGGGTGGGTAGATGGTAGATGGTGGGTAGATGGTAGATGTGGGTGGGTAGATGGTAGATGTGGGTGGGTAGATGGTAGATGGTGGGTGGGTAGATGGTAGATGTGGGTGGGTAGATGGTAGATGGGGGTGGGTAGATGGTAGATGGTGGGTAGATGGTAGATGTGGGTGGGTAGATGGTAGATGTGGGTGGGTAGATGGTAGATGGTAGATGGTGGGTAGATGGTAGATGTGGGTGGGTAGATGGTAGATGTGGGTCGGTAGATGGTAGATGTGGGTGGGTAGATGGTAGATGTGGGTGGGTAAATGGTAGATGTGGGTGGGTAGATGGTAGATGTGGGTGGGTAGATGGTAGATGGTGGGTGGGTAGATGGTAGATGTGGGTGGGTAGATGGTAGATGGTGGGTAGATGGTAGATGGTGGGTAGATGGTAGATGTGGGTGGGTAGATGGTAGATGTGGGTCGGTAGATGGTAGATGTGGGTGGGTAGATGGTAGATGGTAGATGTGGGTCGGTAGATGGTAGATGTGGGTGGGTAGATGGTAGATGTGGGTGGGTAGATGGTAGATGTGGGTGGGTAGATGGTCGATGTGGGTGGGTAGATAGTAGATGTGGGTGGGTAGATGGTAGATGTGGGTGGGTAGATGGTAGATGTGGGTGGGTAGATGGTAGATGTGGGTGGGTAGATGGTAGATGGTGGGTGGGTAGATGGTAGATGTGGGTGGGTAGATGGTAGATGGGGGTGGGTAGATGGTAGATGGTGGGTAGATGGTAGATGTGGGTGGGTAGATGGTAGATGTGGGTGGGTAGATGGTAGATGGTAGATGGTGGGTAGATGGTAGATGTGGGTGGGTAGATGGTAGATGTGGGTCGGTAGATGGTAGATGTGGGTGGGTAGATGGTAGATGTGGGTGGGTAGATGGTAGATGTGGGTGGGTAGATGGTAGATGTGGGTGGGTAGATGGTAGATGTGGGTGGGTAGATGGTAGATGGTGGGTGGGTAGATGGTAGATGTGGGTGGGTAGATGGTAGATGGTGGGTAGATGGTAGATGGTGGGTAGATGGTAGATGTGGGTGGGTAGATGGTAGATGTGGGTCGGTAGATGGTAGATGTGGGTGGGTAGATGGTAGATGGTAGATGTGGGTGGGTAGATGGTAGATGTGGGTGGGTAGATGGTAGATGTGGGTGGGTAGATGGTAGATGTGGGTGGGTAGATGGTAGATGTGGGTGGGTAGATGGTAGATGTGGGTGGGTAGATGGTAGATGTGGGTGGGTAGATGGTAGATGTGGGTGGGTCGATGGTAGATGTGGGTGGGTAGATGGTAGATGTGGGTGGGTAGATGGTAGGTGGTGGGTGGGTAGATAGTAGATGTGGGTTGGTAGATGGTAGATGTGGGTGGGAAGATGGTAGATGTGGGTGGGTAGATGGTAGATGTGTGTGGGTAGATGGTAGATGGTGGGTGGGTAGATAGTAGATGGTGGGTAGATGGTAGATGGTGGGTGGGTAGATGGTAGATGGTGGGTGGGTAGATGGTAAATGTGGGTGGGTAGATGGTAGATGGTAGGTGGGTAGATGGTAGATGGTGGGTAGATGGTAGATGTGGGTGGGTAGATGGTAGATGGTGGGTGGGTAGATGGTAGATGTTGGTGGGTAGATGGTAGATGGTGGGTGGGTAGATGGTAGATGGTAGGTGGGTAGATGGTAGATGGTGGGTAGATGGTAGATGTGGGTGGGTAGATGGTAGATGTGGGTGGGTAGATGGTAGATGGTAGGTGGGTAGATGGAAGATGGTAGGTGGGTAGATGGTAGATGGTGGGTGGGTAGATGGTAGATGGTGGGTAGATGGTAGATGTGGGTGGGCAGATGGTAGATGTGGGTGGGTAGATGGTAGATGTGGGTGGGTAGATGGTAGATGGTGGGTAGATGGTAGATGTGGGTGGGTAGATGGTAGATGTGGGTGGGTAGATGGTAGATGGTGGGTGGGTAGATGGTAGATGTGGGTGGGTAGATGGTAGATGGGGGTGGGTAGATGGTAGATGGTGGGTAGATGGTAGATGTGGGTGGGTAGATGGTAGATGTGGGTGGGTAGATGGTAGATGGTGAGGTGGGTAGATGGTAGATGTGGGTGGGTAGATGGTAGATGTGGGTGGGTAGATGGTAGATGTGGGTGGGTAGATGGTAGATGTGGGTGGGTAGATGGTAGATGTGGGTGGGTAGATGGTAGATGTGGGTGGGTAGATGGTAGATGTGGGTGGGTAGATGGTAGATGGTGGGTGGGTAGATGGTAGATGTGGGTGGGTAGAAGGTAGATGGTGGGTAGATGGTAGATGGTGGGTAGATGGTAGATGTGGGTGGGTAGATGGTAGATGTGGGTCGGTAGATGGTAGATGTGGGTGGGTAGATGGTAGATGGTAGATGTGGGTCGGTAGATGGTAGATGTGGGTGGGTAGATGGTAGATGTGGGTGGGTACTGTGTTGATGTGGGTTATCATTTATAGTGGTTAGTAGTAATAGAGTTGTTGATTACTCATATGTGATTGTCTGCATGACTCATTGTAGATGTGGGTGGGTAGATGGTGATGTGGGTGGGTAGATGGAAGATGTGGGTGGGTAGATGTAGGTGGTGGGTGGGTAGATAGTAGATGTGGGTTGGTAGATGGTAGATGTGGGTGGGAAGATGGTAGATGTGGGTGGGTAGATGGTAGATGTGTGTGGGTAGATGGTAGATGGTGGGTGGGTAGATAGTAGATGGTGGGTAGATGGTAGATGGTGGGTGGGTAGATGGTAGATGGTGGGTGGGTAGATGGTAAATGTGGGTGGGTAGATGGTAGATGGTAGGTGGGTAGATGGTAGATGGTGGGTAGATGGTAGATGTGGGTGGGTAGATGGTAGATGGTGGGTGGGTAGATGGTAGATGTTGGTGGGTAGATGGTAGATGGTGGGTGGGTAGATGGTAGATGGTAGGTGGGTAGATGGTAGATGGTGGGTAGATGGTAGATGTGGGTGGGTAGATGGTAGATGTGGGTGGGTAGATGGTAGATGGTAGGTGGGTAGATGGAAGATGGTAGGTGGGTAGATGGTAGATGGTGGGTGGGTAGATGGTAGATGGTGGGTAGATGGTAGATGTGGGTGGGCAGATGGTAGATGTGGGTGGGTAGATGGTAGATGTGGGTGGGTAGATGGTAGATGGTGGGTAGATGGTAGATGTGGGTGGGTAGATGGTAGATGTGGGTGGGTAGATGGTAGATGGTGGGTGGGTAGATGGTAGATGTGGGTGGGTAGATGGTAGATGGGGGTGGGTAGATGGTAGATGGTGGGTAGATGGTAGATGTGGGTGGGTAGATGGTAGATGTGGGTGGGTAGATGGTAGATGGTAGATGGTGGGTAGATGGTAGATGTGGGTGGGTAGATGGTAGATGTGGGTGGGTAGATGGTAGATGTGGGTGGGTAGATGGTAGATGTGGGTGGGTAGATGGTAGATGTGGGTGGGTAGATGGTAGATGTGGGTGGGTAGATGGTAGATGTGGGTGGGTAGATGGTAGATGGTGGGTGGGTAGATGGTAGATGTGGGTGGGTAGATGGTAGATGGTGGGTAGATGGTAGATGGTGGGTAGATGGTAGATGTGGGTGGGTAGATGGTAGATGTGGGTCGGTAGATGGTAGATGTGGGTGGGTAGATGGTAGATGGTAGATGTGGGTCGGTAGATGGTAGATGTGGGTGGGTAGATGGTAGATGTGGGTGGGTAGATGGTAGATGTGGGTGGGTAGATGGTAGATGTGGGTGGGTAGATAGTAGATGTGGGTGGGTAGATGGTAGATGTGGGTGGGTAGATGGTAGATGTGGGTGGGTCGATGGTAGATGTGGGTGGGTAGATGGTAGATGTGGGTGGGTAGATGGTAGGTGGTGGGTGGGTAGATAGTAGATGTGGGTTGGTAGATGGTAGATGTGGGTGGGAAGATGGTAGATGTGGGTGGGTAGATGGTAGATGTGTGTGGGTAGATGGTAGATGGTGGGTGGGTAGATAGTAGATGGTGGGTAGATGGTAGATGGTGGGTGGGTAGATGGTAGATGGTGGGTGGGTAGATGGTAAATGTGGGTGGGTAGATGGTAGATGGTAGGTGGGTAGATGGTAGATGGTGGGTAGATGGTAGATGTGGGTGGGTAGATGGTAGATGGTGGGTGGGTAGATGGTAGATGTTGGTGGGTAGATGGTAGATGGTGGGTGGGTAGATGGTAGATGGTAGGTGGGTAGATGGTAGATGGTGGGTAGATGGTAGATGTGGGTGGGTAGATGGTAGATGTGGGTGGGTAGATGGTAGATGGTAGGTGGGTAGATGGAAGATGGTAGGTGGGTAGATGGTAGATGGTGGGTGGGTAGATGGTAGATGGTGGGTAGATGGTAGATGTGGGTGGGCAGATGGTAGATGTGGGTGGGTAGATGGTAGATGTGGGTGGGTAGATGGTAGATGGTGGGTAGATGGTAGATGTGGGTGGGTAGATGGTAGATGTGGGTGGGTAGATGGTAGATGGTGGGTGGGTAGATGGTAGATGTGGGTGGGTAGATGGTAGATGGGGGTGGGTAGATGGTAGATGGTGGGTAGATGGTAGATGTGGGTGGGTAGATGGTAGATGGGGGTGGGTAGATGGTAGATGGTAGATGGTGGGTAGATGGTAGATGTGGGTGGGTAGATGGTAGATGTGGGTCGGTAGATGGTAGATGTGGGTGGGTAGATGGTAGATGTGGGTGGGTAGATGGTAGATGTGGGTGGGTAGATGGTAGATGTGGGTGGGTAGATGGTAGATGTGGGTGGGTAGATGGTAGATGGTGGGTGGGTAGATGGTAGATGTGGGTGGGTAGATGGTAGATGGTGGGTAGATGGTAGATGGTGGGTAGATGGTAGATGTGGGTGGGTAGATGGTAGATGTGGGTCGGTAGATGGTAGATGTGGGTGGGTAGATGGTAGATGGTAGATGTGGGTCGGTAGATGGTAGATGTGGGTGGGTAGATGGTAGATGTGGGTGGGTAGATGGTAGATGTGGGTGGGTAGATGGTAGATGTGGGTGGGTAGATAGTAGATGTGGGTGGGTAGATGGTAGATGTGGGTGGGTAGATGTAGATGTGGGTGGGTAGATGGTAGATGTGGGTGGGTAGATGGTAGATGGTGGGTGGGTAGATGGTAGATGTGGGTGGGTAGATGGTAGATGGGGGTGGGTAGATGGTAGATGGTGGGTAGATGGTAGATGTGGGTGGGTAGATGGTAGATGTGGGTGGGTAGATGGTAGATGGTAGATGGTGGGTAGATGGTAGATGTGGGTGGGTAGATGGTAGATGTGGGTCGGTAGATGGTAGATGTGGGTGGGTAGATGGTAGATGTGGGTGGGTAGATGGTAGATGTGGGTGGGTAGATGGTAGATGTGGGTGGGTAGATGGTAGATGTGGGTGGGTAGATGGTAGATGGTGGGTGGGTAGATGGTAGATGTGGGTGGGTAGATGGTAGATGGTGGGTAGATGGTAGATGGTGGGTAGATGGTAGATGTGGGTGGGTAGATGGTAGATGTGGGTCGGTAGATGGTAGATGTGGGTGGGTAGATGGTAGATGGTAGATGTGGGTCGGTAGATGGTAGATGTGGGTGGGTAGATGGTAGATGTGGGTGGGTAGATGGTAGATGTGGGTGGGTAGATGGTAGATGTGGGTGGGTAGATAGTAGATGTGGGTGGGTAGATGGTAGATGTGGGTGGGTAGATGGTAGATGTGGGTGGGTAGATGGTAGATGGTGGGTAGATGGTAGATGGTAGATGGTGGGTAGATGGTAGTTGTAGGTGGGTAGATGGTAGATGTGGGCAGGTAGATGGTAGATGGTGGGTGGGTAGATGGTAGATGGTGGGTAGATGGTAGATGTGGGTTGGTAGATGGTAGATGTGGTTGGGAAGATGGTAGATGTGGGTGGGTAGATGGTAGATGTGTGTGGGTAGATGGTAGATGGTGGTTGGGTAGATGGTAGATGTGGGTGGGTAGATGGTAGATGGTAGGTGGGTAGATGGTAGATGGTGGGTAGATGGTAGATGTGGGTGGGTAGATGGTAGATGGTGGGTGGGTAGATGGTAGATGTGGGTGGGTAGATGGTAGATGGTGGGTGGGTAGATGGTAGATGGTAGGTGGGTAGATGGTAGATGGTGGGTAGATGGTAGATGTGGGTGGGTAGATGGTAGATGTGGGTGGGTCGATGGTAGATGTGGGTGGGTCGATGGTAGATGTGGGTGGGTAGATGGTAGATGTGGGTGGGTAGATGGTAGGTGGTGGGTGGGTAGATAGTAGATGTGGGTGGGTAGATGGTAGATGTGGGTGGGTAGATGGTAGATGGTGGGTGGGTAGATGATAGATGTGGGTGAGTAGATGGTAGATGTGGGTGGGTAGATGGTAGATGTGGGTGGGTAGATGGTAGATGTGGGTGGGTAGATAGTAGATGTGGGTGGGTAGATGGTAGATGTGGGTGGGTAGATGGTAGATGTGGGTGGGTAGATGGTAGATGGTGGGTAGATGGTAGATGGTAGATGGTGGGTAGATGGTAGTTGTAGGTGGGTAGATGGTAGATGTGGGCAGGTAGATGGTAGATGGTGGGTGGGTAGATGGTAGATGGTGGGTAGATGGTAGATGGTGGGTGGGTAGATGGTAGATGGTGGGTGGGTAGATGGTAGATGTGGGTGGGTAGATGGTAGATGGTAGGTGGGTAGATGGTAGATGGTGGGTAGATGGTAGATGTGGGTGGGTAGATGGTAGATGGTGGGTGGTTAGATGGTAGATGTGGGTGGGTAGATGGTAGATGGTGGGTAGATGGTAGATGGTAGATGTGGGTGGGTAGATGGTAGATGTGGGTGGGTAGATGGTAGATGGTGGGTGGGTAGATGGTAGATGGTGGGTAGATGGTAGATGGTAGGTCGGTAGATGGTAGATGGTGGGTAGATGGTAGATGTGGGTGGGTAGATGGTTGATGGTGGGTAGATGGTAGATGGTGGGTGGGTAGATGGTAGATGGTGGGTAGATGGTAGATGGTGGGTGGGTAGATGGTAGATGGTGGGTAGATGGTAGATGGTGGGTGGGTAGATGGTAGATGGTGGGTGGGTAGATGGTAGATGGTGGGTAGATGGTAGATGTGGGTGGGTAGATGGTAGATGGTGGGTGGGTAGATGGTAGATGGTGGGTAGATGGTAGATGGTGGGTGGGTAGATGGTAGATGGTGGGTAGATGGTAGATGTGGGTGGGTAGATGGTAGATGTGGGTGGGTAGATGGTAGATGTGGGTGGGTAGATGGTAGATGGTGGGTAGATGGTAGATGTGGGTGAGTAGATGGTAGATGGTGGGTAGATGGTAGATGCGGGTTGGTAGATGGTAGATGTGGGTGGGTAGATGGTAGATGTGGGTGGGTAGATGGTAGATGTGGGTGGGTAGATGGTAGGTGGTTGGTGGTACCGATGCTGAGTGTATAGATGGTAAATGACAGGTAAGTGTAGAAGATGGCTAGCTGGCTGAGTGACAGATGGGTGACTTACGCCTCACCATGGGTGGTGGCTTTCATGGCTGCCTCAGTGAGTCTTATGTGAAAGTGTTCTTTTGCTGTACTGGAGAGGTGAATCACTGGAGGTCCAGCCTCTCTGTCCCTTCCCCAGGTACAGCCCTGTCTCCTTCATGGCCCTTCTCCAGTCCGTCCTCACACATCACCAGTCGCTTGAGGAGCTCCACTTTTGGGAAGGACCCTCACTCCTCCACCCACCAGCAGATGCCACTGGCCTTCCTCCCACAGCTCCCACTGCCACAGCTGTCCACCCTTACAAAGCCTGGACTGTTCTATGAGGGCATGCCAGCTGGAACGAGTCACTTCCTGCCTGACGAGACCTCGTGCACAGAGCCTACAGGCAGCTGTCAGCTCAGGGCATACAGCCGGATCTAGAGGCTGCTGGGGCCAGCGCCCTCCTGAGCAGAGGCTTGCCTGGGTCCGGCCTTAAGACCTCAGACACAGAGAGGGACCTTGAGGTCCTCGGCCTTTGGGAAGGCCATTCCTGTGGGAGGCATAGTGTCAGCAGCCTTGTCGGGGTCTGGGGACGAGTGGCATCTGCTGGTTTGGGTGGCAGCCACCGTGGCTGGGACAGAGACAGGAAGGAGAGAAGATAGAGATGAAGCTAGGATGGGTGCCGTTGTTCGCTATGTGAGAGGCCAGAGCAGAAGCCTCCGGGAGAAGCCGGGGAGAAGCTGCTAAGGATCCTATGTGTCTCAGGTCACAATCTGGCCCTGTCACCTTCTACATCCCCCTACTCAAGCCTCCCTCCCGCCCCCGACACCTCCATCTACTGCTCAAGTACCTGTGGCACGCCAGGCTCAGGGGTGCAGTTAATCCCAAGCCACGTTCCCAGAGGCTGCTCCCACAGTGCAGCCTGTCATTCCATGCGGACCCCAGGCCTGGCACCGCTCCTGGCTTCTCAAAGGCTCTAATTCCATCCTGGGAGGAGCGATTAGAATGAAACTATAGGTTGCTTTTTTTCTGTCTTGCCCAGGCTAGGCCTATTTAATAACTTAATTAAATAAGCAGAATTGTAATTATGATGTTAATGTTTCCTTTCTGTAATGCCGCTCACTCCTCTGGAAGCAACTTCTCTGGGGAACGGAGCCTCCCCCAGCTCCTGGCAGACAGCTCTGAGGCCCCAAGCTGGTGTCCCAGGGCCTCTCTCTGCATGGCCTGCCTGCATCAGGAACCTGCTGGTTGACCAGAGAGGCAACCCAGCCAGGTAGAAGCCAGGTTGTTTCTCCTGCCTCTTTATGGGGGAGCTTTAACCACACCATGGAAATTACGTGAAGCTCCTAATTGCCCTTTTCCTTCCTCCCACTTCTTGCTATTGACAGTTGGCTTTGAACTACTCACTCAGTGATTCACTCTACGCAGAGAAGGAAGGAGGAGGCTGCCAGTGGGAGCCAGCCTCCCTGCACGGGCCAGGCTGGACATGCAAGCTTGCCCTGACTTTTTCAAAGGGCTCCAGGGTCCCAGGCTGAGAGAAGCAGGTGACAGGTGAAGCACTGCCTCTAAACTTTGCATTTCCCCCCCCACCCCACCGCCCGCTGACACAGTTAGGGCTTCTCGCTCTCTCCTCCAAGACTCACTGCACCAAAGCCCCGAGGGGAGGTCTCCCGGCTCCTGCTTTCTCTGCTCAGGGCAAGTAGAATGCTGAGCCCCCTGCTAGGTCCAAAGCCCAGCCGCCTCCCCCACCCACTTACCCAATGTTGCAGAGAAATGACATCTCCAAGGGTGGCTTATTTGAGTTTCCAGGTCTGTAGGAGTGGTACCTCACTGGATGCCCCAGAGGACTACAGGATGTGACACGAGTGAGAGAAGAATAACCCCACAGAAGCCAGAACCACCCTGTTTGTCATTCTGTGGTGGCTGGCTGGACTTCAGGACAGGACAGACAGCTTCTAGTCCCAGGTGCCCATGCCCGTAAGAAAGCCAGGGGATTTCATGGCTTTTGTGTCTCCTGCTGTAAAAATTGAGATGGGAAACACCCAGAAATGTTCAGAAAATGAGACATAAGGCAGGAAGGCCACAAGAGCTCCCAAGGAGTGGCACGGACGCTGTGGACATGAAGACTTAATCCTGGGAGTGACGGAGGACAGGAGGGCTGTGGTCTGGGGGTGGGGATGGGGCTCTGTGGTCCTTTATTTGCCCACTCCCTCATCAGCTAGGACCCTCAGTCAGCTCAGAGCTCCTGTCTCTACTCACGCCTGGCCTCTGCCTGTGCCTTGCTGGGTGTGTGCCTTCAAATGAGTCACCAAGCCTCACTGAGCTGCTGCCTCCACACGGATAGATGAAGCCTCACAAATGGTTTGCAGTTGGTGAGTTACTATGTGGCCATTGTAACCCAACTCCTGGGACCCTGTCAGAGATCACTGGATGTCAGCATATTTGGGACCAGGACTCCTCTTTCTCAAGCTTGGTGCCAGCCTGAGATGGTCCTGGGTCTTAATGGTGTTGTTGGGAGTCATGGAGTTAGGAAATTCACTTAAGGACTGCAGGGTGACTGCACAGGCATTTAGGGACAGAGGACAGACCAGATGTGGAAGACACCTGCTGTTTTCACTCATATCAACACACAGAGCTTAGAACAGAGCTGGGACGTGGCCCTGGGTCCCTGCTGTCCCCTTCCTTAGCCCCAGGCTCCTCCTCTGTGGTTTTCTAGGAGGATCCAAAGCAGACTGGAGTTGGTAAGGAATGTTTTCTGAAGCCCAAACCCTGTCATCCGGCTTCCTCTTGACTCCTGGGCAGGAGCCCAAAATCGATACATTCTTTTCTAGTGAAATACTACAGTCAGCCTGCCTCAGTCATCCACACGGTGAAATCAGACGCAGCAGAGGGAGTCTCCTCAGGACGTCCTGTCTACTGATCTCCCCAGTGACAATAGGTGCTACAGGTGAAGAACAGGCGGCCAAATCTTGCTGCTCTAGATGCCCCTTCTGGGGGGACCCTGTCTTGCCTGTGTAGTAATTGTTTGCGCATCATGACCCCCAGATCATCTTCTACGGCCAAGATCTGCCTTGAACCAAGAGCCACTACCAGCAGCTCAGGTTCCGGGCTGGCTCCTGCAGACTCCCCAAGCAGCTCATAGTGACCCTAACAAACCACCTCTTCAGCACCTCCTCCCAGCATTGCCTTAGCTGCAGGCCTGGGCATCCAAGAGGACCTGGTCACCAAGCTCAGTGACTTCAGTCGTCCCCGGACCTCAGACCCATGTCGCACTATCCTAAGTTCTGCCACTTCCCCAGTTCTTCTTCCACAAGACGTTTCTTTCAAAGAGGATTCTGACAGCATCACTTCCTGTTCCCGCTGGCTTCCCCATGGTCTTCAGGCTGGCCCAAGAGCCTATGAGATCCTCCCAGTGTGCCTTGATGCCTTGTAGCTCCTCCAGACCCCTCCTTGAGCCCACAGTTATCTGCCTACATGGGATGTCTGGGTGCCATGGCTGTCATCTATCTCCTGCCTTAGAGCTGGAGTCAGACCTTGGGCACAGGCTGAATCTTGGCTTCACAGAAAGCCAAGTCCCACCTCTAAGGAGACCGCATCTGCGGAATGTAGCTGACACTGTAACCTTTGGGGGGATGGTCCACCCTTGGTTCAGCATGTATCTGTTGACCTCCTGGGGCATGGCAGGAAAGGTCACAGGGATAGAAAACATAGCAGAGAGCAACATCCCCATATCAGAGTGGCTGATAGAGACACGCAGCAGTCCACAAGGTCAACACATCGGCATGTCAGCCACTGTTTGTCCAGGACATCAGGCAGGGCAGGGAGACTCCCAGCAGGCCACCTCTGAGTGCATCCGAGAGAACCACAGAGGAAACTGCGATTGTGTCAGCAACACGTGTAAAAACTGTGGGATAGGAAGTCAGCAGAGAGGCTGTGATAGCTGCAGCCAGGGAACAAGAGGAGAAACAAGGCAAGGCGGGAGAGGGGAGAGCGGGACAAGGAGGTGGCATCTGACACCAGTCCTGGGGAAAGCCTTGTTAGTTACGATTGATGAGGGTCTCCCATGGACACTGCTGGGAGGGACAAAGGAGCACAGGACTCACACAGCGCACAGAGCAGCTGCCTTGTGTAGGCTGACTACACATGGAGGCCGAGAGCCTACAGCTATGTGAGATGAGGCCCCATAGGATACCAAGGAGTCACCCTGGACAGGAAGTGAGCCAGAGTGCTCTCCTTTAAGATGGGCTGGTCCTGGGCTAGAGAGATGGCTCAGTGGTTAAGAGCACTGACTGCTCTTCCAAAGGACCTGGGTTCAATTCCCAGCACCCACATGACAGCTCACAACTGTCTGTAACTCTAAGATCTGACACCCTCACACCAACACACTTAAAATTAAATAAAATTTTTTTAAAAAACAATAAAAAAAAAGATGGGCTGGTCCTTCATGACAGTGTTGGGGACATTCTGAGGTCAGAGCTGCTGGTGGGGGTAGATGGGTCATTCTTCTTTTTGCCCCCAGTGAGCTGGGGAGATAGTGTTCCCCAAGTCTCAACTGAGACCTTGTGGAGGAAGGGGCCTTCCACACCCACCCAGAAATGTGTGGCCCAGCAAAAGTCATAGATCTGCTGGGCAGGAGAAGGTTCTCCATCATAGGAGGCCATGGCATCTAGCTCTTGGTCTACTCCAGACCCCTGGCTGAGGCAGGCCTAGGACTCCACACACACAACTGCCCAAGGATATCCCAGGGATGTGGCCACAGTGGAGGGACACTATGAATGAAGGAATGTGTGGTAGGAAGTGATGGCAGTGACTCACTGTGACTCAGGCTACGGCCTGCCAGCGGCCCTCAGAGCAGCCCTTGACAGCCTCAGCAGCCCCTCAGCCCATCCTCCTCAGGACACAGTGAAGCTCTTACACCTCTGCTGGTCTCCATCCCTAATCTGTGGAGAGCCACAGGAGGCCCAGCAACCTCCATTATATCTTGCCTTGTACTCTGATATTTGGGACAGGGGGTGGGGAGGAAGTCATGTGGCAGGTTCTAGGACCGAGCCTAGAAGAGGAGGGAAGAGTAAATTGTAGGAGCCTCTACCCATTTTCCTTAGAAATTCATCTCATCCGGCCAGCACCCATGTCCCTGACAGGGAAGCTGAGGCTGGAACAGGGAGGACCTGGCCAAGGTCAAGAGGCTGATAAGTTCAAACTAAAATCCAAGCCGGTTTTCCATGGGGCCCCCCAGCTTCTCTTCCAGAGCCACCTCACACGGCCTACATCCATGCCTGAGATGGTCCAAGTGTTCACTCTACCCTCTGCCATCCCATCGTCCATCCCATCATCCATCTACACATCCACCCATCCTTCTATCATTCCATCCATCCATCTGGCAGCCACCATCTGCCAATCTGTCTGTCCAGTCATCTGTCCATTGATGTATGTATGCGTCCATTACCCATCTATCCACCCGCCCGTTCCTTCATCTGCCTACGTATCCATACATCCACCCACGCACCCATCCACCCATCCACCCATTCATGTGTCTAGCCATCTACCTACCCATTCATTTATCCATCTGTCTGTCTGTCATTTATCTACCATTGATACAAGCACCATTCATTAACGCACCCATCCATGTACCTGTTCCCTCATCCATTCACCCACCTACCCATCTATGCTGTCATCTAATCTCTTTTAGACTCTTTACTCATTCATAACTTATTTATCCTTCCATGTGTCCATTGATCATCCATCCATCCATCCATCCATCATCAATTTTAATAACTTAACAAGCCCTAGGGCTTCATTGCCTCTGGAATCATCCAGACTTTCATGCCTCCTCTCCAGCCCTCAGACCCTGTTCCTTCCAGTCAGCCAGTGACTCAGACAAGTAGAGCCTGTGACATTCCAGAGCTCATAGTCTCCAGGGCAGACAGAAGCTGCAGCCAGAAGACCTGAGCCTATTGTCTCCCCTCCCCCTCAGCATTGTGAAGCCCCTGTGCTGCTCTTCTCCACCCTGATCTGTAGCAGAGGCAGGGGAGGCCCAGTGACCGCCATCCTCCCACAGCTGGCTCAGGGCGAGCTGCTCCTGGGAAGGGGCTTGCCAGGAGGTAGGACAATGTTCAGTGTTGCTTCTGGCTTGGAATAAGGGTACTCTTCCAGGGCTCAGGAGCGCTCTGTGGTTCTTGGCTTCAGGGACTAAGGAATTCTTGCTTGGTCCTGTGCTTTGAGATCCCAGGATAAGGGGGAAAGTCCGGAGGTGCAGCTCGGCCTTATGCAGCAAAAATTGATGGCATTCTTCCTTTTATGTCTTTATAATCCTGCTGACATTCTGCCTTGGTTGCAGGCCTCCTGAGTCCTTGCATCAGTTATGGCTGGTCTGGGAGGAAGTTGGGAGGCCACTAGGGACTAAGCTACCTTCTAGGCACCTGATGCATGAACAAGGCTTGCTTCTAGGGCCTCAGTTTCCCTAACTGCAGAAGCAAGAAGACTGCCCACTCATAGGGATGGAATGAGGTGTAAATGAACTCTGTGTCGGAAATGACAATGCAGAACTCATGACAGTTGTAACAGATAAGGCCAGAGTCGGCTGGGAGAGGCCTGCGGTGCTCATGAGACCGTCCCCACGCATCTACTGTGCCGCTGCCAAGGACAAGAGGCTCCATGATGGCACTGGCACCTCCTTCCACACCCTCCAAGTCAAGTCCAAGAGTCAGTCCCATGCTGCATTTTTCTGTGTGTGTGTATGTGTGTGTGTGTGTGTGTGTGTTTGGATTTTAAGTATATGTGCATGCGTGCACACTTGTATGAATGCAGTGGCCACAGAGGTCAGAATAGGATGTCAGACGCCCTGGGCCTGGAGTTAGATTGTAAACTGCCTTGTGGTAGGAGATGGGATCTAAACTTGGGTCCTCTGGAACAGCAACAGTGCTCTGGACTGCTGAGCCATCTCTCCAGCTGTGATTTCCCCCTCTTGCTATTCCCGTCATTCTGTGAAGCAGGAAAAAGCTCACAGAAGCCCAAAGACCAATAAAAACCTGTAAACACTGTTGGAAATAAAAGTGGCCAAGGACCCAGCCCAGCCAGGCCCAAAGAAAAACCCTAATGGCTCCAGATTATCAGAACTCCAGAGACTGGGACAAAGGAAGGACTGGATCCAGGATGTTCCTGAGATGTCCCAGGCGGAGTTAAGCGCTCTTCTTTCCCTTCCATATATACCTTCCGTGAGTCTCCCATGTTGCCTAAGGCACACTGTTTTCCATTCCGCCTAGCACTATTTGTAAGAAAACCCCAGAGCCTGCCAGCCTTGGCCATCCTCCTGATAGGAAATAACCCAGGGCAGCCCTGCCAACCCAAGACTCCAGGGTCTTGGAAGGGTGGCCTATCTTTTTGCTGAGTCCCTGCCCAGGTAAATCCACCTGATTCCTAGTCCAAGGAGCCTCAGGAAGCCAAGTGAAACCTGCACCACTGTCCACTCACTTTAGGCAAACATCCAGGCACCAATGCATAGTACAGCCCCACCCACCTGTCCTCACTAGCTCCCAACAGTCCCCAGGACTTTCTCCTAGCCGGCCTCAGGTCTAGGCTCTCGCATGCATTTGAACCCTGTGTGCGTCACTCCTTCCCGCCTCTTCCTTGGCGGTCATCTCCTCACTCCTACAAGGTCCATTTGCATATCCTCCTCTCCAGGGAGGCTTCCCTAACACCAGCTCGGGCCTGGGCACACTTTCTGGGCCTCTCCTGACTGAGGCAGCTTTTCTACCTTCCTGTCATTTGGTGAATGGCCCAGAAGCTGGGACCAGGTGCTCTGGGTTGGATGGCCCAAAAGTCAGTACGAAGCCTAGGTGAATGAACACTAGTAATGGTAGTGATGCCCAGGCCCCGAGACAGCTGAAAAGCCACTCCTGCAGTGAGACGCCCCTCCATCTACCCTCTTCCTCTTTATCTGCCTACACCAGGGAACAGAAGCCAGGCAACGAACAGCAACAGGCAAATATCTAGCTACCAGGAGCAGGGCTGCGGCCTCTATCGATGAGTATGGCTGCCTCTCTGTGTGTATGTCTGTGTTTTTCTCTGTGTGTGTGTCATGTGTGCATATGAGTGTGTAAGGCCAGAGTCAATGTCAGGTGTCGTCCTCGTTTGTACACCTACCTTATTTTTCTAGACAGGATCTCTCACTGATTTGGCTAGACTGGGAGGCAGCAAGCTCCTGCCTCCACCACTCCACCCTTGCCCCCAGCGCACCAAATGGCTAACCCAGCTGGCCAGCAAGTTCCAGGCATCTGCCCATCTCTGTCTCTGACCTTACTGAGGCCTGCCACTGCACACTGTGGGGCGGCGCCTAACACAAAACAAAAACACCTTTAATCCCAGCACTCGGGAGGCAGAGGCAGGTGGATCTCTGTGAGTTCAAGGCCAGCCTGGTCTACAAAGTGAGTCCAGGTCAGGCAAGGCTACACAGAGAAATCTTGTCTCGAAAAACCAAAAGAAAAAAAAAAGCCTCTCTCACCTTGCAAGCACTTAACCTGCTGAGCCTTCTCCCCAGCCTTTGTGGCCTTGTTTTTTTGTTTGTTTGTTTTGTTTTTTGGTTTTTTTTGTTTTGTTTTGTTTTTTTGTTTTTTGTGAATGAAACTTCAGCTAAGCTTCCTGCAGCTGGCCACTCCCCACTGCTCTGCCTTGACCATTGTATAACCCCAGGGGACAGACAGCAGAGGAAACTTCAAAACGAAAGTGTGAGTCACACAGAAGGAAAGAAAAAAATGAAAAGGACATTCTTTAGTTCCTAGAGGCTGGACTGGCAGCCCAGGCCCCAGGAGTGGCTCCTGCAAACATGACCTGTTCACTGCATCGCTCCTGTGATCCCCTCCGGCTCCATCTGGACAGGGAAGAGCTGCTTACTTCCTATCTCTCTCTGGGACACTTGGCAGGCAGGGCTGGCTCCAAATCCTTGCAGTCCACATTTATTTCCTCGATCTGTGAGCAGTTAATAAGCAACTGCAATGAGCCAGGTGAGAGCTATAGCCTGGCCAGGCAGGGTCTCTGCCTTCACAGATCCCCCACCAGCGCTGCAGCAGGCAACAAAAGCAGGGTCTTGGGTTGCTTTTGGGGGTTCCAGTACCAGACAAGCTGGGCACGGAGGAGACAGGGCTGCGTGTGGAACAACAGAGGGCAGGTGGCAGAAGAGCTGCTTGGGATGCTATAGCCCCGTAGCTGGCTAAGAGAAAGCTCGGCAAGCGCAGGACAAGGACTTGGGTCAGGCAGGGTGCATAATGGGGAGGTCCATCAAGCCCAGGCCTGCCTTCCGAGCCCCCAGTATTGGCAGGGCAGAAAGGAAAGCCGCTGTGTGCTTTGTAGACTTTGGGGAAGTCACGGACTCCTCTAGCTTGGGTTGGGGGGGGGGGAAGCAGGAAACCCCCTCCACGAAGGCGTCTGCCAGAGCACCCGCAGGCTTCCTCTTGTCTCAGCTCCCCCCCTCCCCCTTTCCCGGAGCCTCTTCCCCTGAACAGCTTCCCTCTCCTGGCCTTGCTGTCTCTTTAAAGGAACTTGAATCAGAATTTAGAATGCTGGTGACTCAGGATGGAAGGGGTGGTCACTTGCACTGGCCAGTCGCCAGGACTGCAGCGCAAAAGGAAGCAGAGCGACCGCAGCTGCCTGTGTGCGCGCCCCTTCGAGGGGCAGAAACCACAGAACCCCGTTTGAGATTCCACCACGTTGGTACTTGTGTGATGAAGTTACCCCTCACAATGGGGACATTCAGGGCCCACCCGCGCCTGCAGGGCTGGGGCCTGTTCCTCGGGCCAGCTGATGGTGATGTCATCTTCCGTTAGGGGGTCCGCCCCCCTCCCCAACTCCGTTGGCCAGGGACTTAAAAAAAAATGCACCAGGAAACTCAAGTGCAAGCCAGAACGGAAGCCTTGGTTTTATTTATAGTTGATAACTTGCGTCCGGCTTGTTCCACGGGATGCAGAGCCTGAGGATAAAGAGCCCACAGGGGCAGATGACAGAAAGACTCGTGTCCTGGGCTACTGTGCTGTCCAAGAGCAAGTATGAAGCTTCATTCCGAGCTTCCCAGCAGCCAAAGCAAGAGGGGACAGAGTTTTATAGTGTGACATCATAGAAAGCCAAGCCATGAACCTGGCATCCTGATTAGCCGAGGCCTTTCGTTGTACTTTCTCACAGTCAGGACAGCTGTACATCCTTGCACAGCATCCAGTCGTGCCTACAGCATGTTGCAGGCCTGGCTAGGTGATGATGATCCTCAGAGAGGTAACTCAGGAGCCTTGTGCCCCTTCCAGTGCACGTGGCAGACATCACTAGTGGCTTGCAGCACTCTTTCCCCTAGCCATTTTCTGCCTTAGAGCACCATTTCGCACAGTTCTCCAAGGAAACACCACCAAAGGCCAGCACAGAGCTGGAGACTGCTGAGCTTGTCCTCTGGGCTTGTGACCAGCTGAGGAAGTTCTGGGAGGGCCCAGATTTGGGACATTCCTAGCACCTGGCCCATGCCTGCATCTGGTAGATGCCAAGTGAAAAGCTGTCTGTTAAAGGCAGAAAGGGGAAGGAGCTAAAGTAGGGGGAGAGCTTAGTATTGTTCCAAGGGTGAGGTGAAGCCGTGCATGAGACACACAGGAAGTTATCAGTGAGGACATGATGCTGAAAGGGAACCTTGGCAGGAGCGGGGTGCAATGGCACATCCTCGCCTGGCTTCCAGCCACAAGTACCAGCACTCTACAGGACCCATGAATCTCATGAGGCTCGGACTGTGGAGGTCAGGGATGGTCACGGCTGGGCCACGTCACATGCCCTTGGCAATGGCTAGTCCTTACCAAAGTGCTTGCCCATTCCACGGTCATGAGCGGCTGTGCAGCCTCCCTCTCAGATCTGATGCTTTCTCCACGGCTTTCCAGCTTCTTTTCCCTGGGCTTAGCTGAGTCATGTTGCCTGGCCACCTCACAGAAGCTGCACCCCAGAGCTTCACCCTCAGGCCATGTGCAACCCCACCAGGGCACCTCCCTGGTAGCTTGGGAGCTCGTCACATCTTCTCCCTCTCCTCCATCGGAGACAGCTGTCACCTGGGGCCAAGCTGGGAGAGACACAGACACAACGCCCAGCGGTAGCTCTGTCCGCAGGACTGCCGTGGGCCTGTAAGGGAGACAAAGACACTGGGAAGCGTCTGCCTGGGAAACCCTGCCTTAGTCTCCAGATGGGAACAGGCGAGGACGGTGCTGGTCTGAGCTAGGCATGCCACCCTGACACAGTGCCACAGCCGAGGAGCACTCAGCTCACAGATCAGCAGGTGGTGGCTGCCTGCACTCTACCTGGTGTAAGCTGCCTACCCGCAGGCACCTCACCCATGGGGCATGTCTTGGTAGGAAGAGCTCTCTTCTGCATCTCTTTCTCCGGGGTTAAGGCCAGACAGAGGTCACAGATAGGTGTGCTGGGAGAGCTCAAGTCACAGAGCTTCCGTGTATGAACAGTGCCCCTCAGTGACCTTAGACCCCTAGTGATGAGTGGCCATTCAGTCGTTCCCTTATTCACTCACACTACACCTTCTGGACTTAAAATAACAACAGCAGCCAGTGAGAGAAATCTACTTGATGGCTGCCCACCCAGCCTGTGGGGCTACAGCTGTTGTTATAAGAGGTGGTGAAGGGCTGAGGCACCCAGACCTCACATGGGAGTGCGTGGCAACACAGAAGCTGGGCGGAACAGAGCCTGGATGGAGACAGGCAGAGTGAGGAGGGTCCTCCAGCCCTGGACCTCTTGTTCCCCTTCTAGAAAACAATGGGAACAGAAATCTGCATGAGTCCTGCTGTGGGCTCAACCAGCTGTCTGCCTTCCTCCTGCATCTCTACTTCCACAAGGCTCTGGAAAGCACTCCCACTCCCATGCCCATCGCCCCCCCCCCACTCCCAAGACAGGGTTTCTCTGTGTAGCCTTGGCTGTCCTGGACTCGCTTTGTTAGACCAGGCTGGCCTCGAACTCACAGCGATCCACCTGCCCCTGCCTCCCAAGTGCTGGGATTAAAGGTGTGCGCCACCACTCCCGGCTTGGAAAGCACTTTTAATGTTTTCTGCCCACTGCTAAAAGAGGGTGCATGGAAGAGATCAGTCAGTCTAAGTCCCCTGCCCCTCAAAATATTGTGGTGGTCCAGTAAAATGACAATGTTCAGCTCCAAAGGAAATCCCAGGGAAGAAAGGAGGGCAGAAAGCAAGAGACTGCCCCGCCCCAAGAGCTCTGGAGGGGCACCATCTGCAACCAGAGGCAGTGCTGCGGCCCTGAGCCAGTCCCCCCCCCCCCTTGCAGGGCATTATGGGCCTCACAGGCCTCATTAGGTCCTTGGCTTTGCCCCTAGGCCTGGGAACCCTGGGCATGGCAGGGGCAATGTACCATTTCCCCCTCTAGAAACTTCCTCTAGTTGCTGATTTTTCAGGATAGGAGACCCATAAGCTGGTCATCTGGACAGAAATAATGAGAAGGAAGGATACCAAGGCTCAGGGACCAATCCAAGACAGAGGAAGAGAGATGGGCCCTCCAGAACCTATTCTGCCTTTGGCTGCCACAGGAGGAGTGTGACTCCTCACCAGGTCACACTGTGCTGGAAATGCTTATGGAGAGCCTCTTGGGTACCCAAAGAAGAGACGAGGTTCCTCTGCCCCCAGGGAGTATTGTCAGGCCTGTCAGGCCTCCCAGGCCCCACTAGACTACTCCCAGAATCCTTCCTACTACAGAGCCCCCCTTCCTTCCTACTTGCCCATCAGCTCCACCTACTGGCTGCTCAGGGCAGGCCCAAGAGGCTTGCTGAGGGTAGAGCCTGATGTCTCAATGTGCCCCCATTTTAGAGATGAGAGCGGATGCTGAGAGAGAGAAGGTCCATTTGAGGTCACCTAGCCAGAGAGAGCTGCCGGTGTGAAGTCTCAGCAGACTTGCTTGCCACAGCTCTTCTCTCTGTGGAGCAAGCGGGAGGGATGGTACCACATGGTGCCTCGTCCCATCTGTGTCTACTGTGGACAGTCCCATAGTCCCTCACATCTCCTGAGACTCAACCCCACTTTAACTAGCAGAGTTCATCTCTTTGGGATGATGTCTACCTCCGTGACCCGCCCCCCCCCCAACAGCCCAACTGAGTCCCACAGAGGCGGGGGGGGGGGGGGGGGGGCGGGGCAAACTTAGAAATCTGAATGTGTCGCTAACAGTTCTCGCCTCTGTCTTCTGTGCTCAAAGCGTGTGCCAGACTAACTTTTAATGATGATGCCGGTGAGTGTGGTGATAGTGACAATGGTGTTGGCAGCTGCACTGATGAGGGTGACGATGATGGTGATGGTGATGGTGGTGATGATGGTGATAATGACAGTGGGGGTGAAGATGATGGTGATGATAGTGATGGTGATGATGACAGTGGGGGTGAAGATGATAATGGTGATGGTGGTGATGGTGATGGTGGTGATGACTGTGGTGATGGTGGTGATGATGGTGATGATGGTGATGATGACAGTGGTGATGGTGGTGATGATGGTGATGATGATGGTGGTGATGACTGTGGTGATGGTGGTGATGATGACAGTGGTGATGGTGGTGATGATGGTGATGATGACAGTGGTGATGATGGTGATGATGACAGTGGTGATGGTGGTGATGATGACTGTGGTGATGGTGGTGATGATGGTGATGATGGTGATGATGACAGTGGTGATGGTGGTGATGATGACTGTGGTGATGGTGGTGATGATGGTGATGATGGTGATGATGACAGTGGTGATGGTGGTGATGATGGTGGTGATGATGACTGTGGTGATGGTGGTGATGATGGTGATGATGACAGTGGTGATGATGGTGATGATGACAGTGGTGATGGTGGTGATGATGGTGGTGATGACTGTGGTGATGGTGGTGATGACTGTGGTGATGGTGGTGATGATGACAGTGGTGGTGAAGATGATAATGGTGATGGTGGTGGTGATGATGGTAGTTGGTTGTGGTGATAGTAATGGTGATGGTGACAATGATTGTGGTGAGGGTGGTGGTGATGGTAATGTTGATGACCATATGGAGATAATGGTAGGGATGATGGTGATATTGAATATGAGGCTGATGCTGATGATAAAGGCGATAGTGGTGGTAATGGTGGAGATATTGTGCTCTGAACATGCAACAACAGTGACAGTGCTATTTCTGTCTGCTTTCATCTCAAGAAGGAAACTGAGGCCAAGAAGGTTTACGCCACATTACTAGTTAGCAGTAGAACCAGAGGGACAGCTGGTGGTTACCTCAGAGCTGCATTCCCTCTCACTGCTTGCTGTATTCTCAGACCTGCCTATGTTTGTGGACCCTTTGGGGATGTTTCTTGTTGGCCCCCAAAATGTTATGCCTGTTACCCACACAAACTTGCCTGTTCTTCTTAAGTGTTCTTACACTGCTAATAAGAGACAACCTTGTGGAATATGGAGCCCAGGTGTGACTGAGGAGGGACCACAAATTCACCTGCAGCATTTCACACCACCTCTCTGATCTCAGGGTGAAACACTAGGCCCCAATGGTAGGACCAAGCTACCAGCCTGTGGTATGTGTCCCAAGAACCCCGTCTGCATTCAGGCCTCTCTCTGCCACACTTGGGCTCAGGAAGGCACCTGAGGTGACTTCAGCTGTGAGCATATAACCATGCCTCTGTGTGGATAGAAGCCTGCTCTAAATCAGAACAAAGTAGTGTAACTTAGACTCTTCACACAGCAGCTGTCTGGGTCATGACAGCTGGGCTCTGCCCTACTCTTTACCTGCACTAGCTCATTTAGCTGCACTAGCTAGCAGTTTGTGTTATTTATGGAGCAATGCACTGTTGGATGCCAATCATTACCTTTGTGATCACAGGACTGACAGGGAGCTGTAGCTGCTACTATCACCATGACCATCATGACCACCATCATCACACTATATTTATCAACATCGCCATCATCACCATCACCACCATCATTACTACCATCATCAGTAGCATCAACATCACCACTACCACCACCATCATCACCACCACCAGCAACATAGACAAACTGTTTCCTCAAGATTAGCATCTACTAGAAATCAGAGCCAGGGGTTGCATCCCACCCTAGTCAGTGCAACGACCCATGGCCTCATGGAAACGGGAAGCAAAATCAGTAAACACCAGTTGGCAGAATTCTCCTGATAGAGCCCCCGATCTCATCTGTGATTCACACACACCTCTCTAGCGTGCATATCCCAGCCATGGTGAACGCCATGGAGTAATTGCCCATAGTGAGGGTAGATTAGCAGCACCTATGCAATTTAAGAAAGGAACACTATCCAGGAGGGACTGGTGTTATCACATGATTCTGTAAAAGAGGGCATTTACACACAGAGACATACAGACACCCACACACACACACACACACACACACACACACACACACACACACACATACCACATGAGAGAGAGAAGGAGGACACATGAGACTGAGCAAGAGAGAGGAGGGGAGTGAAGGAGGAAGGGAGGGAGAGGTTTAGTGTGAAGTCTAAGAGGACCTTGCTTCTGAGGTAAACAAAGCATTCAGGTCAGTGTGGTGTCAGACCCTTCCCACATGCTCTGGGAGAGTCAGACTCTGAAATGATGGCTGGTCCCAGGCAGGCTCCAAGTAACTGCATATTCTGGGATACGTCAAGCACTGTGTTGGGTAATCCTCTAGGCTAAAGGATCCTCTCAGGAAGATCGGGGCAGAGAAGGCAGTTTAAGCAGGAGCACAGGCTGGGCAAAGGATCAGAGGCACAGCACACACAGGCTACGCCAAGCTGTCACAGTGGGCAGCACGAGAAGAGGGCCACCAACTTCACAGTGTTGGGGACACAAAGGCCCTTGCGCCCACAGATCACTAGGGAAACCAGGAATGTTAGTCACACAGGGGTGTTTCCCCAAAGGAGGAAATACCTGCTTTCCACCCAGAAGGCTGGGAGTGCATGTTGTTAATGACCTGGGGGCCTGTGCTATCTGTATAGGCAGACCTCACCCAGATCCCTCAGAATTTCTATCCCAGACTCTCCCTCCCTAGACCTTTGTCTTTAGCTCTCAGTTAAAAGAACCCATCCTTAGGGGAGACGCCACATGTACTTTATAGCCCGCTGACCTCTATGCTATCTCCGTCAGAGACCTTATCAGATCCTAGGCTGTAGAACCCACCTTCAAGGTAACATGTACTTTGCAAAGGCATTTCTGTGTGGTCACACCCGAAGCTTTATTGTGAACCCAGACTGTTGCCTGAAACCGTTCCCCCAAATCCTGTCGTGTCCAATTCTGTTGACAATAAACTACAAGGCATCAGACGCTCTCGAAGTTTGATCCAGCCTGGCTGACTAGGTCATGCTGAATCAAGTTTTCATTCTTCATTCTCAGCTCTTTGCGGTTCCTTTCCCTGCCTGCCAGGGCACCTGCTGGGCCACTTGACTAGTGGCCCCAGCTTGGGACTCTTGAAATTCAGGTGGTTGACTACACACTACATTCTGGGGGAAGTTTTGCCGACTGGGTACCAGCAGCCAAAAGGGAGCCAAGAGATCCCAGAGGGCAGAGGAGAAGCCATGAGGCTGATGAGCTGACTCATAGGCCTAGCTTGAGATCTCACAAGTTCAAAGCTATCAGGTGACCCTGAGCAGTGAGACAATGCTATGTGGTTTCTTTTATAAATCTCAAGGCATACCACAAGCTACTCCAGTACCTTGAGATAAAAAAAAATCTAATGGCTACATCCAGTTACTTTCATGATTTTTCTCCCTCAAATGTCACTTCAATTCAATTTCAGAGCATGGACCAGCTCGCACAGAACATATGTACCATGGCTACCCCACTCTGAACATATGAATCCTTGATCTGGCTACTACATCTGGTAACATCTGGGATCTGAATCAGTCAGAGAGACAGACTTCCAGGCTTGTCATGAAATACATCTAGAGAACTAGCTACTTACACACACACACACACACACACACACACATGCACCTGTGCACATACACATGTAGACACATGCTTGTGTACATGCTAGTACAGACATACATGCATTCATACACAAAGGCAGAACAAGTCTGCATGCAGCATCTATGGTCCAGAGAAGAGTGAGCAGTAACCACTTGATGAGGGACTGTGTCCTATTTGATCCTCCCACTCGGAAGGTAGGGCAGTGCCTGGCATACACAGGCTCAGTTGATGCCTGCACACTGCAAAGCTGCCCTTAGCCCTGATCACACTCATAGCACCACCCCAGCCATTATTCAGTGCTTGCCACCATTTTGGTCCAGTTCACTCTCCTCCCGTCCTCCCCAGGGTATGGGGTAAGAGGAGCAGCATTCCCATTAAATACCACTTGCGGAATCAGGGGCTGGAGACATTTCCTGCAGTCTTTAACTTACTGTTGAGATGGAGCTGCAGATACATACAGAGTGGTGATTGGAAGTAGAGGCCATGCTCTCCTGGCCCACGCCCCCCCAATCTCTGCTCCTTCTTCTGGGGGAATTCATGGGTATCTAAGGGGACTCAAGGAAATAGCCATGCTTAGAGGGCCTTGCTTAATGTTCCCTTTAATTAGACTTGGTCACCCTTGACACAGTCTTGGCTGACCACAAGTGAGGCAGACCCTTCTAGAACACCTGTGCACTCACCCTAAAACACTCACATCCTGCCTGGCCGACCCTTGTGGCTCCCTCCAAAGGGATGTGAAGAGCGGGGTCCCCTGGAGCAGAGCCAAGGCCAACAAGTAGCAAGGCTGGAGCCGGCAGCGCTGTGGGAACCTCAGTTCCTGGAGGTTCCTCAGTACAGAAGAACGCACACGGGAGCTGCTGGCTCCCTGCCAAGGGCTGTCACTCACCAGGCTCCGAATGCAGAATGTGATCATGGCTGAGAAGCCAGGGCAGCAGTCCCAGCACTGAAGGGGTGAGTGGTGGGCCCAGTGCTCATAGACAGGCAGAGGTAGGGCTAACTTGTGATTCCAGTACAATAGGACGTGATAGGAAAAAAAAAAAAAGCAAGATCTGAGGATCACAGCTCTTTGTGTAGGCCCAGGCAGGCAGGTTGGACAGGATCTTGGGTGACGACAGGGAGCTTCAGGTCATGGTGGCCGCATGGTGGCCCCCAGTAGCTGTGGGCACTGAGAGGTAATGTCTAGGTCTGGCAGAAGAATCCCTTGCTCCCTCCAACCTAGGATCATCACGTCCATCCATCGCTGGCCTATTCATCTTCCATGCATCCATCCATACTGTGTGTGTGTGTGTGTGTGTGTGTGTGTGTGTGTGTGTCAATGACGAAAATGTAACAACAGAGAGAAATAGCCCGATAGAGGGAAAGTGACAGAGAGACCCACTTGGGTGACATAATGAGGAAAGTCCCTGAGAAGGAGACCCTGAGGATGATCTAGATAAGAAGAAGCTAATAAGAAGAAAGTTCTAGGCAGGGGGATCTGAAAGTGCAAAGGCCCTGAGGCCAAAAAAAAAAAGATGGGCTTGTGAGAGATGTTAGAACTAACATGGTGAGGCTGGTGAGCTGGAGGCAAGGCAAGCTGTGTCTAGAGAGGGTTCTAAGGGGCTCTGTGTAGTGAATGAACCATAGCAGTGAAGTCCAAGGCCAAGGATACATAGAGACTTCCAAGAAAGGGTGATGGCGACCTCACTCGGGTGTGATGTTGGGATGAATTTGAAAGGTGCTGAATTGAGGGGGAGGGGGGAGGCTCATGTCTGGGTGCTACACTGGGTTGGGAAGGCTCAGAAGGAGCCTCTGGGCTAGGTACCAGTGCCACAGGCCATTTGCTGGGGGGTTGGGAGGTGCAAAGACACAAAGACTCAAAGACTGGTGATGGAGTGGAGAAACCAAGACCTCCAGGGCTCAAGGTGGGAGGGAAACAAACCAGCTACCTAGGGCTACATGGGAGGGTAGGCATGGAGTTCAGTGGAGTGGCCGGCTAGCTGCCCACCATGAAAGACACATGGCCCCACACCCCTGCTCCTCAGACATGGCCCACTGAGTTGGTCACACTCTCACTCTGACTGAGATGGTTGCGAGTCCTTCTGCAAGTGCGTTCATGGTTGCCCTTTGTCTTTCTTTGCCCAGCTGACGGATCTTGTAGGCAGCCTCCTGCATCAGGCTCCCTCATTCAAGCTACTGGCAGTGCTATGAGAGTGGCCAGCCTCGCCCTAGCTTTCCACATGCTGGTCAGACTCAACTGAAGAATGCCTGCTGCTGCAGATGACCAGGAGAGGTGAGGTGGCTTCCCCACACTCCGGGGTGCACACCGAGCGAATGCACTGACGGCCCAGAGAGGACTAGGAGAAGGGATTATGCCAACCGCTCACTGAGGGTTTTCTGGAAGTCAGGCTTGTGGGATGCTGAGTTCTAGGAAGCTGTAAGAACCATGCTTATCCACATTTTACAAGTAGGGAAACTGAGGCATAGGGCCACCCAGCAAAGTCCCCAAGACTACCTAAGTCACCATGACATACCCAAGGAGCAACCCAGACGGTCCTCTCTTGTGGCCCACGACCAATGTTGTCACCCTGGAGGTTCCCTGAAGGTCACACATATGCCCACTGGGCAGTGTGGCCCCTCCTCAAGGACACCTAGAATGCTGTCATTTGTCTCCACAGACTTTACCACTGAATGTCTGAAATTTTACCTTGCAGAAGGGGAATGCGACCAGCTGCCCCCTGCTACCACTTTCCTGCATTCCAGGGCTGAGATCTTAGCACCAGGTCTTACATGGGCTGGGGAAATTACTTCCTAAGGAATGTGTAGCCCGGGGCCTTATCTTGGCCACAGGTGTCACTTAAAATATCCCATGCCAGCCACTGAAACAACACCTGGTTCCCCACTAAGAGGCAGCTGGGGTGAGGTGTGGGTCAGGCAGAGGAATGCTTAAGCCAGAGAGAATCTGGGTCCTTTATTCTTTGACCCTTTCTAAGCACCACTGATGCCAGCCCTGGGGGAACAGTTGTTTTCCTCCTTGTATAGAGAGGAAACAAAGCTCAGAGACTGCAAGCCGCATGCCTGAGGCCACCCAGCCTTAAGAGTCCAGTATCGGGCATGAGGATGTGTGTGCATGAGTGCGAATGAACCTGTGCGGGTGTGTGAGCCTGTGTGTCAAGGAAAGAGAGGCCTTTCTAGAAGAGCCCGTGCTGGCAGCTGTTGGCTCCTCAGAGAGCCAGGCTGAGGGACAGAAATCTGAGTGGGCATTTCAGGAGGACAGAGCTACGCGTGCTGGAGCTCCAGTCTAGTGGGAAGGTTCAGCATGCAGGGGCATCTGCCTCCAAGATGGCTGCACTCTCGCACAGAGGGCAGAGGCCTTGTACTCCCCAGATCAGAGCTTACAACATGACAACCTCCTACCCCCCCCCCACCCCCGAGCTGGTGCCAGAGATAGCCAGGCAGAAGGCATGTGGCAATGCGCCTCATTTCCCGAGAGCCCTCCCAGGAGGAAGAGGGCAGCCCTGTTCCAGGTGGCTCCGCATGATGAGTGGCAGGAGATCATTTTAAGTCCAAGACTGTGGTGAGGTGGGCTCGTATCTCTCACCAGGTACCCACTTTCTGTTACCAGGTTCGTGTCTCTGTTCAGAGGTGTGATATGTCAGAGGGGCTCAGAGATAAGCAGGTGTGGGGTGCTCTGAGGGCCGGGAGTGGCTGAAGTAAGGCATGCACAAGCCGCCACCGAGTTGTAGAGACCAGCTGCAGCACAGGATGTACTCTGGAACATAAACCAGCTCAGAAGCAGGGGAACCCAGGGACAGAAGTGCCCAGGGCCAAGGCAACAGCAGCATTTCTAGCTGTAGTGCCAAGAGCTGGACGTGGGCACCAGACAAACCTGGATCATGTCCCCCGTAGGAATTAGCATCCCACGCCCACCCTGATCCTCCGTATCCTCCTCAGAAGTGGGCTGGGTAATTATGTCCCATGCCACACAGGGACAACAACGGCCCATATGTTAAATGTTAAGGGCTGGCTTACACCAGCACTTCAGCCTCTGACTCTGCCACAGCACAGCCCCAACAGTGAAAGCAGAAGCAGCCATTCTCCAGCCATGCCACATTCTGCCATGTCATGCAATCAAGTGGGTCAGGTAAGTTGCCTGGTGACTCACAGGTGTGCCTTCGTCCCAACTCAGCCAGAGAGCAAGGACTCTCCACCCTCACAGCCTGGTCTGCCCCACAACAGAAGACAAGCTGGAGACTAAGTACAGACTCACACCACTCACTTCCCTTTGGGTGGAAAAATCCTGTGCAGCATCAGCCGCTTCTTCCACCAAGGACATAGCCTGTCCTGGTTTCATATTTTTGCTGAGATAAAAAAAAAAAAAAAAACCCTGACAAAAAGCAACTGGAAGGAGAGTTTCTGCTTTATAGTTACAGATCACAGTCAGCCTATCATTATGGGAAGTCAAGGCAGGGCCTTCAAACAGCGGTCACATCGCATCCAGTCAGGAGCAGAGAGCAATGAGCGTGCGCATGCGTGCTTGTTTGCGCTCAGATTGATTACTCCACTCTTGTACAGCTGAGGACCCGCTGCCTAGGGAATGGTGCTGCCCACAGTGGTCAGGGTCTCCCCACATCAATTAACTTAATTGAGACAATCCCCCACAGATAAACCCAGTGTAGCCGATCCCTCACAGAGTTTCCTCATGGTAATTCTAGGTCGACACTGCTAACACCACAGGACCCTTCTGGATGGCGTTTCTCAGCTGAGAAAACGTCGTCAGTGCAGCTCTAAGGAAAACAAACAGAACAAATAAAACAATGGGAGTTGGAAAATGGATGGGGATCCAGGTGAAGTGGACAAACAAGGCCAGAAGAGATGAACTGAAGCTTTAACTAAAGGTCTCATCTGTGATTCACCTGGTGTCACAGGCAAAACCAACTCTCTCCCAGGCACAACCGCACCCACTACACTGTGCAGTCTCAGAAGTGAAGATGAATTCCCCACAGTGATGTGGTTATTCTGTATGGGCATTTTGATGGGGAGTGACAGCACTCCAGGCCACCCAGAGTATTCACTTAATTTATCCATAGGTAGAACTCTGCCAAAGCCAGAGAGAGGGCTGCAAAGTTCTCATGCCCCGGGGTACCCCTCACTGCACACAGCACCGCACCACTTCAAGAGAAGGTCTAAAGCCAGGTGGGGCCTGACGGGATTTGCTTTAACCCATTTGGTTTTGTTGTCTCACCCAGAATTGATAGCATGCAGGATTTGCGTTGTGTTCACTTTGTGATTTCAGGTCTGGCCCTAGAAATTAGAAGAAGCCTGGTGAGCAGGCACAGCCGTGGGTGAGGAGAGTGGCAACTTCATGGTGGGTATAGAAGTAGATGATGGGGGGCTGGAGAGACGGCTCAGTGGATAAGAGCACCGCCTGCTCTTCCAGAGGTCCTGAGTTCAATTCCCAGCAACTGCATGGTGACTCACAACCATCTGTGATGTGATCTGATACCCTCTTCTGGCCTGCAGGGTACATGCAGATAGAGTACTGCATACATAATAATAAATAAAATCTTTAAAAAAAAAAAGAAGTAGATGATTGTCAGTCAGCAATGAATGCATGCAGGGATGAAGGGGATGGGTGGATGAATGAGTTTGTAGATGAAGGGATGGCTGGATAACTGAATTCACGGTGGATGGATGGATAATAGATGAAGAAATAACTGGGCAGTTGGGTTTGGGTGTATTGATGGCAGAAGATACATGTGAGGGTAATTACTAGGTAATGGGGTAGAATGTGGATGGACAGGGTATGGGCAGTTAGAGAAGAGGACACATTGCTGCTGTGTTGGCTACTTTTCTCATTTTATGGGCAAATATTTGACAAGACGCAACTTAGGGAAGAAGTTTGTTTGGCTTAAGGTTTAAAGGGATACAGAGATCATGGGAGAGAAGGTGTCATGCAGGAGGCTCCTCTGAGGGACCTGCTCCCATCTCGTAGATCAGGAGGTAGAAATCATTCTAGAATCAGTGGGTCTGTGCTTTTTCTAGGCTTGACCCACATGCCCTATTTCCGTTATCTAGGCCCTCCTCCTAAAGATCCCACAGCCTCCCACGTCAACATCACCAGCTAAGAAATTAGTGTTAAAACATATGAGCCTACAGGGGACACATTTCATATTCAAATCCTAACAGGCAAGGAGAACTGGATGAATGGATGGATGGGTGGATAGGTGGTAGATGAATGGAGGATGGGAGGAGGCACATGTGGATAAAAGGATGAGTGTGTGAATGTGTGGGTGAGTGGATGAAGAGATGGATGGATGGATGAAAGTTGGGATGGATGGATGATGGACAGATGGGGAGTACATGGATGATGGACAGATGGAGAGTACATGGATGATGGACAGATGGAGAGTACATGGATGATGGACAGATGGGTAGGTAGGTAGGGTTGGTAGACAGGTGGGTGGGGAAATGGATGGGTGGACGAGTGTTGGAACAGGCATACATGAATAGCTGTCGAATAGTGGGATGGATGTGTGGCTATGTGGATGGATGCAGGAATGGATGGATCTATCTGGATTGATGGTGGAAGATGCATGTGGTTAATGCTTAGTTGTTTGAATGGGTGTGTGAGTGGATGCACGGAAGACGAGTTGCTGGATAAGTCTGGGGTGAGTGGATGGATGGATGCATGGGTGGATGGATGGATGCATGGGTGGATGGATGGATGCATGGGTGGAAGGATGGATGCATGGGTGGATGGATGGATGCATGGGTGGATGGATGGATGCATGGGTGGATGGATGGATGCATGGGTGGATGGATGGATGCATGGGTGGAAGGATGGATGCATGGGTGGATGGATGGATGGGGATTCAGGCATGAATGGCTGGTGCAAAGAAAATCACGGAAGTCTTGGGTGGTGAATAATGTGAGGGGCAGGTGTGTGATTTTTAAGTAAGTTGATAATGAGTCAGAAGGGCCAATTGGCGGACAATGTTTCAGCTGTGTTTTCTGTTGCTGTGATAAAATGTCCTCATAAAAGCAAATTAAGAGAGAAAGAGCTAAGGTTGGTTCACAGTGTAAGGTTACAGCCCACCATGCAGGGAATTCAAAACAACTCGAGGCATTCCATCCAAAGTAAAAAAGAGGAGAGTGATGAGTGCTTGTGCTCAGCACAGGATCCCAGCACAGGGAATGGTGCCACCCACAGTAGGAAGGATGCCCCATCTCAACCTAATCAAGCCAGTACACCACAGGCATGTCCAGAGGACTGTCTTCCAAGTGACTCTAGATCCCATTACGTTGACAATTGATATTATCAGGTGGGCTGGACTATCCCATGCTCAGAGCACAAGAATCTAGCCCCCAACCTCAGTCTGACTTGCCTTCCCGGCCACAGGCAGAAAGCATGGGACACTGAGTCAGGACTTTGGTCAGACACCACACTGAGTGAACAGATCTTTCTCCAATGCCTGTTGCCCTGAAATCTAGAGCCTGTGCCTGGGGATGGGGCAGGGTGGAAGGTCAGGCAGGCTATAGGAGCCACCCTGGCTTCAATAATTGTCCTGGGGTGGGGTCGGGGGACTCGCCAGGAACCCTAAAGCCATGCTTCATTTGGCCTGTGGTGCCTGATTCTTGTTCCCAGCTCTAGCCTGAGCTGAGCCACCCTTGGCCTCACCTGACCTCAGCAGTGGTCTGGATAGAGGCCGATGGGACCAGGGAGACCTTGCAATGACCATGATTGTGAGCTTAACCTTTAATGGCTGAGCCAGCTCTCCAGCCATGATGATTCCTGGCTCCGTGCCCTTCAGGGAGCCTGACTGTGATGGAGGCCCCCATGAAGCAAATGTTGCTGAGTAGCCTCTTGAGATCAGAATTCTTGGTGTCCTCAGTCCTCCTCTTCCCCTCCGAGAGCCTCAGAGTCTTGTCCACAGAGACAGGCAGTGACAAATGAAAACCAATGCTAAGTCCAGGAGCACCAAAATGCCAAAATGTCACCTGCAGCCTCAGGAGCCTGAACCTGTACCCAGATAGTGTCTAATAGGTGTGCACTGGAGAGGATGACCCAGATTTGTAGGTGCTCCCCACCAGGGCACGTGTCTTAGCATACTCAAGGCAAGTGGACCCGCTGGAGGGCTTAGGGACCCTGGATGCATCCATCTGCCTCTTTGAAGGCAGACTCACTCACGGAGAGGGGAATTTACTTTTGGTTACTCTGACCTCAAGTAAGCCAAGAACAACCAAAAAACCCTAAAAAGTAACACCAGGCAAAATTCAGGGAGCTGATCTGGGCATGGTGGCTTTAATCCCAGCACTTGGGAGGCCGAGGCAGGTGGATGTCTGTGAGTTGGAAGCCAGCCTGGTCTACAAAGAGAGTTCCAGGACAGCCAGGGCTGTTACACAGAGAAACCCTGTCTCAAAAAAACCAAACCAAACAAACAAACAAAATTCAGGGAGCTGAAAATATGTGTTCCTCCAGTACATTCATTCCATAGCTAGATCTTCTAGAGCATTCCCCAGAGGCCGGCCAGCCAGACACACACAGACACACACAGACACAGACACACACAGACACACACAGACACACACACACACACACACACACACACACACACACACACACACACACACATACATACACACACACACATTCTGTAGATGGGAACCCTGGGTTACTGCTATTTGGGACCTTCAAAAGTCCTGCCTGACATCAACCCGATCATGTCTGCACAGAGTACTCTAAAGAGTCATGGAGCTTCAACTCCACGCCTAATTCCTTCCCACAGCTGTGTGAGCAGGGGCATGGCTCTTAACTTCTCTGGGTTTCAGGTTCCTGTTCTGTGCAGTGAGGGTGGTGGAATGAACTAGGTGGGCTTACTGTACAGATTCAGCAAGACCTGTCTGCAAGGAGCGGGCTCTACAGGTGGGCTCTGCAGGTGTGTCCTATAGGTGGACCCTAGGCAGGGTCTCCAGACTCACCTGCAGCTTCCAAGCCCCGCCCTCCCCACTGCCCAGCCTCCAGCACAAGAGCGTGGGAACTTCCTAGTGCTGTGTTTGTCTTGGGCGGCTGGGGAGGGGCTGCACCCTCTGTCAGCTCCAGTGTGCTCCTGCCAGGTCACCCAGCGTGAAAGGGAGGGATTGTTCCCGTGACCTTTGCTTTTCTAGTCAAAGGTTCTAGGGCCTGAGACAGAGCAAGCCCTTCTTCCTGCAGGTCAAGAAGCCATAGCCATCTCCATTCCCCCCCCTACCCCCACCCAAAGGAGCTATAGGTCACCTGTGCCAAGGGACTTGATAGCTCTGTCCCTACCTCTAAAGCCAGCAACCAGCTGGAGCCCCTTCCTTCTCACAGGAACTCACCGTACCTGGCGCTCCATGCCCTGTTCAGCTCCAGTGAGGCCCCAGTCACACTCCCACCTGCACTCCACCCTGGGAAAGCGCCTGGAGGTGGGCCTCAGGTCTCTGCCCAGTTGGAGACACTCTACCACTTTTTTCTCACTTAGCCTCAGTCTCCACGGTTGGCATGATGAGGCTGGCAGCTTCTGAACCTTCCGGAAACAACCATTCATGCAGGAGTCCTGCACAGCCAGGGTTAAGGGTCATTAAGGTCACAGAGGCTCCGTTTCTGATCTTCCCAAAGGTGCCGGTCATTAACAAACGTTGTTCTTTCTTTCTGGGGCATGAACAAAGCAGGTTCAGCTCACAGCGGAAAAGCTGCGGGTCAGGGTTCCCAGGGTATGGAATGTCAGCCTGGGGCAGCAATGACAGTCACCCAGAAACTCTAAAAATAACCCGAAGCTGCTGCTGCTGCAGAAAGGGAGGTGGGGCACGGCCACCAGTCAGGCCTGGGCTGCTTCTGCTTTTGTTTTCCTTTTCAAGGACAAAAAGAAAATGAACTCAAGAAGGGCCAGACCAGAAGAGTGACATCAAGGTAAAGGCCACAGCAGACTGCCCTGGTCTACCTTAAGATCAAATCTGATCTCCCGGAAGTCCTGCAGTTGGCAGCATTTGGTTCCTCCGGCCTGGCCTCGGTGCTGAGTGAGCTTCTGTTCACTGTCACTAGTTCCCACAGGCTGATGGGACAGCCTGATCTACACCACATGGACAGCAGAGCTGACCTGCCCAGCCAACGCCCACTAGCCCACGTGGGGAGCTTTCAAGCACTTGAAGTTTGGGGACTGAGAAGACAGGTCCGTGGGGAAAATGTGTTCTGTGCAACCGTGAGGACTTAAGTTTTGATCCCCAGTACTCACATAAAATGTGGGGTGCAGCCGGGCTTTGGCAGCACACGCCTTTAGTCTCAGCACTCAAGAGGCAGAGGAGAGTGTGAAGGAGAGATAAACATGTTTTTTGTTTAGATCACAAGTAGGGGATGGGAAAAAGACTTGTGAGCGAGCAGGTGATATTTATCCCCTGAGAAGTCGAACCACCGTGTTGGGGAGATTGGTTGTTAACCAGCTGAAAAACATCCTTGAACAAATTCTGAGAGGAGGCATACATGTGAGCCAAAGACAAGAGGTAGGGCGGGGGGGGGGGGGGAGTGCACAGGGAGGGGGGCGTTTGGAGACTTGGGATAGTTTTGGCTGTTCATCGCTCCACTTTGAGACACTCCTAGAGAGAACCGCTCGAGGGAAGGCTTCAGGGCTCCTGGCTCTGGCTGATGTTCCAGGTTCTAGTTGCTCTGAAATCCTGCTGATGACACCAGGAGAATCATTCCTCAGAACTGATATCCTTACAGTTTCATTATTGTATTCTTTAATTTTTCTTTTCCTATTATTTAGGTTAGTCGGGTTATAAGTGAGGTACTCTCGGCGAATAAGTTCATAATAAAATGTAATTGTTAAGAAAACTGAACCTACAAGAGCGGATCTCTATGAGTTTGAGGCCATGTTGGTCTACAGCACGTGTTCCAGGACAGCGAGGGCTACACTAGGTGCAGCAGCGGCATACATCCAGGGCTTAAGGTGCTGAGGCAGGAGGAGCCCTGGAACCTGATGGCCAGCCATTCTCCTTTACCGATGAACTCCAGGTTCAGAGAGACTCTGCCTCAAAACAAAAAAGTGGAGAGTGACAGAAGACAACTAAATTGACCTATGACCTCCACACATGCATGTGTGCCTGCGCATACATGGTGTGTGTGTGTGTGTGTGTGTGTGTGCACGCGTGCGCACACGCGCGTGTGCATGCTCGTGCATGTGTACATGAGTGTGTGTATGCATGTGTGTGTGTACCCTCACACTCAAGAATACACAGGTGTGCAAACACGTGACTAGAGGCTATCATACACAACAGATTGGCCTTAAACCCTAAGGGAAGAGAATTGTAATTGATTAGTAATGTCTTTCAGGGTAAAAGGATGGGAAAGTGGGGCCTGAATGTGGTGTGACTGAAAGACGAAGAGATCTAGTCAGATCTAATGATTCTGGGACCTGCAGAGTTTTAGCATTTAGGAGGAAAGAGTATCAGTGAGATTCGGCATCATGGTCTCACGGACTTTACTCAACAGCCAAAGAAGGCATTCGGCAATGCCAAGCCAGCCGACCTCCTCTCTGGTGGGAACCCTGAATCTATGTAAGTGCCACCATAGCCAGTAGGAGTCCCTTTCCCCAGGCCATGCCTTTCTGTTTTCCCTCCATGTCCACACCAGCGCAGACCCCAGCAAGGTTAGATGACTGCCTTCGCTCCACCGTGCAGAAAGCCAAAGGCGAAGGCTGTAACTCATCCATCTTGGCACCTCCCCACATGACTCCAGGACCTCCAGTGTACATTTTCTCATTATGCCCCACATGGGAAGGCAGGTGCTGTGGCTGGCCCCTTTTCCACAAGAAAACACCAAGGCTCAGAGAGGGGGGAAAGTTTGGCAAGGAATAGAAGGAAAATAGCAAGCTCTGATGCGCCAACCTGTGCTCTAGCACAGCGGCTATGAAAGGGAGGCTAGGTCTCAGGCCAGCAAGCCCAGGACTTTCCCCACTACTGCTTCAGCAAAGGCTGGATGATTGACAGATAGAGGGAGGGGTAGGTAGAAGGATGAACAGGTCATTGTGGATGGATGGATGGATGCATGGATGGATGGATGGATGGATGGATGGATGGATGGAGGGTGAGCGTGTAGATGAGTGGGTAGGTGGGTGGGTAGGTGTGTGGATGGGTGGGTGGGCAGACGGGTAGGTGGATTGGGTGGGTGAGTAGATGGGTGATAGGGTGGGTGGATGGGTGGGCAGATGAGCGAGCAAGCAGACGTATGGGTAAATGAGTAAGTGGAAAGGAGAATTGATGAATGAACGGGTGGTGGACGGAGTATGAATGGATGAAAGGGTGTGTGTATGCATGAATGAACAAGCAAGGAAACATGGTAAAGAAGTGAGGCAGAAGGCCACGGACAGGGAAGTGGGTGAGATAACCATCCACCTGTCTCATAACCATTTCCAAGCATATCAGAAAATCAGGTCATGCAAAAAAAAAAAATTCTTTGAGGTTTTTGTTTCAAAGAGATAAAGCCTTTGGCAAGCCATTTCAAGGAAGCCCGGGGCGGTGGGAGGGCTGGCTTCCTCCCTCCCTCCCCTCCTCCCCTTCTGCTGGGTCGCTGCACAGCTCCTCCCTGAGGCAGCTTTCCCATGGGAAGGCTGAGCAAGTTCTGAATGGGACTCTCTCAGGCCAAAGAGTAAACACCCTGCTCAGAGCCTGCGGCCTGTTCCTAAACTGCTCAGCACTTAACAGAAGCCTGTAGTACCTGGGAGAGGCTAATGGGGAGCTGCAGCAGACACTGGGGGTGGGGTGGGGGTGGGGAGCAGAAAAAAGGAGGCAGCAGGGGATATGCCCAGGATGGGAGCAGCTGGGAAGGGACTGGAACCATCTCTGGGATGGGAGGCTATACTCTGCCCTTGCTGAGGGACCTCTCCCAGTCCCAGAGGCCCCTGCAAGGTCCTATTCCCCTTCGTTGGGATCACTTGATTGGATCTTTGTGATGGGTACAGGGCTGGCTGGTACAGCTGTGTCACTACTATATATGATAAAATGGAAATGACATCCAGAGAGGTGCAGCCATGGGTCCAACACCCGTGGTCACTGTCTGGAGAACTGGGATAGGATTCTGGGCTGGCTCCAGAGTGAAGGGGGTTGGCAGAGAACCCTTGCCCTTCTCCCTTCCTTTCCCACACTCTTCCCTCCCCTCCCCCATCCTTCCCTCTGCCCCTTCCTTTTCCTCCTCCCACTTGCCTTCCTCCCTCCTTCCTTGCCTCTATTCTCCTCATGCCTCCTCCCTCTCTTCCATTCTGTTTATCTTGTGGCTCACTCACCACACACCTTCCCAGTGAGAGCCATGGGTGTCAGGAAAGGGACTGAGCAGAGACAACCCCAGTTGCCAAAGGCCTTACAAGGTGGGTAAGACCAGGACTCGCCCTCCTGCCCTGTCCTGTAGAATGAAGACCCCCAAGTGCGAAGCCCTTGTTTGGAACGTGGCATAACATCCCACCTGCTCTCCCCCTTGGCCTACAAGGGGAATTTGGGTCCCTCTTGGCCTAGGGCAGAGAACTGGGGTCCACAGACACAGGCTCTGAGTCCCCTGGACTCCATTAGCCTTAAGACTCTGGGGTCTGAGAAGGTGTCAACCTTCACACCGGCTTGGCTGGGCACATAGATACACTGCAGGGAGCTGGGGGGGGCACTTTCAGTTCCTGAGGAGGGGGGTAGATCCAGGGCTATCAGACTTGGAGATTACGGAGATCCGGGAGGTCCCAGAGCAGGGCCTTAGTGCTGGACACCCACAGCAGCCATGTAGACTTCTAGGACAAGCAGCCCCTGTAAAGTGCAGGTGAGGCTGGGGAGACAGTGGGTTGGTGCCAACTCAGAGCTCCTTACAAGCTGTCCACACCTGTGCCTACCCACTACTGCAAGTGACAATGTGTGTCCTTCCTGAGCGGCCACCTGCAGAATTTGTCCCTGGCTCCCCGGCTGGCTGCCTGAGGCTTCCGGACTCACATGCCCAACCAGGTGTCATCTTGGAGGTGAACTGTCAGGCTCAAGTCCTGTCATAACTCCTTCTCCTGGAGCAAGCAGGTTGCCAAGAGCCACACCGCCATTACATAAGCCACTTACCTGTCACCACTGGCCACCCCCGGGGTTGCCATGTAAATAAAGTCCTGTATTTGCCCACTGTGGGAAAGGGGCGGCAGCTGATGGGAGGGGCAGAGATGAGCTCAGAGGCTGCAGGGTCTGGTTTCTCTTCCCCTGGGAGGGCACACACATCCTGTGCATAACTGGTGGGTGGGGTGCCCCCAGGGGGCAGAGGGAAGGGATGTCCTGGCATCCTGAGCCTGGCTCAGCTGCACTAACCAAGCCTGGCAGGGGCACAGCTTCCTTGAAGGTTGTGGAAGGCTGTCTGGAGCTGGGATCTGATGGCCACTCAGGCTGCCCTACTGTTGGGGACCAGGAGGGTCATGTGGCTCCTTGCAGAGCCAGGGGTTGCAGCTGGCAGACAAGTGGAACAAGCCTCCTTGCAACCGTCCGTCCCTCAGGACATCATCTTCATGAAGAGCCCATTTCTGGGGCTGGTAGCTCAGTGGTTAAGAACGAAGGCTCTGGTTCTGGGTTCTACTCCCAGCACCCACATGGCAGCTCACAACCATGGTAACTCCAGCTCCAGAAGATCTGAAGCCATCCTCTGACCTCCATAAGTATCAGGCACGCATGTGTTAAACATATAAACATGTAGACAAAATACTCATACATGTAAAACAAATCTTAAAAAAAAAAAAACCAACAACAACAACTGCTTCTGGGTTGGGCTGGGTGTGGGTTTAGCTGGTACAACACCTGCCTGGCATGCTTGGGGCCCTGGGTTTGATGTCCAGCACCACATAAACAGGGCACAGTGTCATTGGTATGCAGTCCCATCACTGAGGAGGCAGAGGCTGAAGGATCAGGACAATGAAGTCATCCTAAGCTTCCTACTCATCAAGTTCAAGACCAGCCTGAGCCCAGACTGCCTAGGACTCTGTCCCCCCAACAGAAGTCTGTCTATGTTTTCCCTTTAATTCCCACAGCCATTCTCAGGTACAGTCATGTCTAACGTAGGGAAAGAACAGAGATAAGAAAACCAAGGCCAGCACTCGGGAGGCAGAGGCAGGCGAGTCTCTGTGAGTTCAAGTCTAGCCTGGTCTACAAAGTGAGTCCTGGACAGCCAGGGCTACACAGAGAAACCTTGTCTAAAAAACAGGTAACTGGCCCATGATCACATAGGCAGGAGGTGAGCACTAGCATTTGACACAGGTCTTTCTGACCTCAGTGGTTATTTCTGATAAGGTTTCCCTTTTATGACCTGGTGTCTTCATCTCCAAACACAACCCAAACAACGTCACTCAGCTCTGTGCCCAATAAACAGCTTCTTGTAAAGGGTCTGCCCACAGATACCAGGATGCGTTGGTGAGTGTGCAGGTGGATGAACAGATGGACCAATTGAGAGGAAGATGTGGGTTGGATTGAGGAGGGTGGATGAGAGAGTGGGCAGCTGGGCATGTGGAACATTAGATGGTAGTTGGACACATGGGCAGTGCAATCTTTGTTTCCAAGAGCAGGTTCCAGATCCTTCTGGATGCTACTAGAATCAGATTGGTTCCAGGATAAAAATCTTTCCTAGAACCCCTGTGATAACTATTTAAGGGCAGAGAGCAAATGGTGTTCTTTACACTAAGATGAGCCCCCCTGGGTCCTTCATCTGGAATATATTATGGGATAGGAATTCCCTGGAACCTTGTTTGAGAAACACAGCCATCTCCAGGAGCTTTGAAGTGTCCCGTGCCTATGCTCAGTCCATCACAAAGATGAAGATAGAGAAGGATGCCCAAGGAACAGATTCTGGTACCAACTCACTGATGGATGGACGGAAGGCCCCTCCCAGACTGCCGTTGTTTCCCCTGAGCCCCGTGTGGAACCAAAGCCCACCACAATGCCACCACCAAAGACTTGTAGAGATCAAATGGCACGTCCTGGTCCTGGAGCTAGCCTGAGGCGTTCTCTTCACCCCTAACTCTTGGGGCCTGGCCACTGCTACCCAGCTTTGTTTTAAAAGGCACAAACTCAGATTTCAAAGCTCTGCCTGGTTAAAAAGTTGCCTACAAGGAGGACTCAACTGGACATTGCCCACAAAACCTAGCAGTCTGTGCATTGTTGACATGCAAATAATAGGGGGCATGTTCTTCTTATATTTGCATGTAAATAGCAGCTTTAAATGTTTTGTGGATTTTTTTTTTTAATCTCTAGAAAGTAAACAGGAATTCTTGAGAAGCCAGGTGTGTGGGGTCTGAAGACAGCAGCCCTTTGTGGAAACCCATTTCCTCTAAGTATCAGATTCCTCAGTTCACCGGTGAACGTGTCACCTTTTTGGGCTTCTCCTTCAAAGAAATATTTTCTCAAGAAATCTCAGAAAATCATCCTCAGATGTGGAAATCTCTTTCCACAGCTAACCCCATGGGGACCAAATGATCCTAAGATACGGTGCCATACTACCTATGTGTCAACAGCCTGGAAGATTATAGCCCCACAGTCTCCCTGCCTTGGAGAGGAAAATGTGGGCCATCCCAAGGAAGGGAGAACAGCCAACAGGATGGGCTACCTCAGAGGCTGACATCAAGGCTCCCACTGTTTTGCGCCAGGCTGCTAACACTGCCTAGGGAGCAGAGACAGTCAGAGGCTGCAAGTTTGACTTGGTACAAGGCTGGAGCAAAGGGGCCACTTGGTTAAGCTCAGTTTCCTTTCCTGAGGTTCATGGCACCATTGCTGGTGAAACAGACAGACTCTAGGGATCTTTGTGACCCTAGTCAGACTTGACAAAGGTCATGCAAATCACAGCAGGTGCTGGCTTTGAACTTGCTGTGACCTGGACCTGAAACTAAGATGGCTTGGTCCCCAGTCCTTCAGTCAACAAATGTGTTGGCATCCAACAGTGTTAGCAGATGCAGGACACTTGTGTCCCCACTACTTGCCTGCTCCCCAATGTCCTCAGCATTCACCTTTGACCTCGGCATGGAACCCTCTCCTTTCCTCAGCACTCTGACAGAACACCTTGTAGAAACAAGGAGGAGAGGAACAACTTGCTTTGACTTATTATCTTAGAGGGCTCAATTCATAGTGGCTTGGTCCTGCGAAAGCCTACAGGGAGGAAGCTCTTCGGAGCATGCTGGACAGGAAGCAGAGCAAGAGACAGGAAGTTTCTGGGACAGTGAGCTCCCACAAAATCCTCCCCGGCGGCCTACTTCACCAGGCGTCCCACCTTCTGGGACCTTCTAAAGTTTGCAGAACCTCAGCTGAACACTAGGCCTCCACCACATGAACCCACGCAGCACATTCCATATTCGAACACTAACGGCCATCTTACAATAGCAAATGCATCCACAAGAAAGAGTCCCTGCGGCCTTAACAGTTTCAACAGTGTTCAACACCAAACCCACTCATTTACTTATATTGCCTAGAACTTTTGATATATTTTTTAAAAGATTTATTTTGCTTTTGTTTGTGTATGTGTGAGTGAGTGTACGTGCTCGTGTGTGTGTGTGTGTGTGTGTGTGTGTGTGTGTGTGTGTGTGTGTGTGTGTGCAGGTGCCCACAGAGGCCACAAAGGGACAGCAGATCCCCCAGAGCTAATGTTTTTGTGTGGCAAGATGTGGGTGCTGCAATCTGAACCATGGTCCTCCCAACAACAGGAAGCACCTTTTAACGGCTGAGCCATCTCTCCAGCCCACAACACTGTAAACAACAACCAAAACATCCCAATGTTATGCCCAAAACTGAGAGACTCCCGAACCAGCCACCCAAGAGCCGAGTCCAAGTGCAATGGCAAGGAAGTCTTTATTGCAGGTTCGAACCCGGGACACACCTCTAAGCACCGGCACAGCAGATACCGGGAAGTGGCCTCGAGTCTCAATTGAGAGGGATTTTTTGTTGTTGTTGTTGTTTGGTTTTTTTTGTTTGTTTTTTTTTTTTTTTTTTTTTTTTTTTTGGTTTTTCGAGACAGGGTTTCTCTGTGTCACCTTGGCTGTCCTGGACTCGCTTTGTAGACCAGGCTGGCCTCGAACTCACATCGATCCGCCTGCCTCTGCCTCCCAAGTGCTGGGATTAAAGGTGTGCTCCACCACACCCGGCGAGAGGGATTTTTTTTTAATAGGTTTTAGACAAAGAAATGGGTTTTATAGTGTATGACTGAATGGCATTTGGGCAGAAAAGCTGTAAGCAGGAAGTTACAAGCCTTGGCGTTTCGTGGTTGGGTAATAGGTATAGGAGCAAGTTGGTCTATATAGAAAAGACTGATTGAAGCAATCATGGGGCATTAGGAACTTTGGCCTGGCTTCTCCTGATTGGCTGTTGCTATGTGACAGACCACCTGTTGGTCAGCTTGACCAGCAGAGAGTATATTTGGACTTTCCCAAGGTGAGGTGATTGTGTTGCTAGGGAATAGTTTTCTGTTTAGACTAGTTTGTGGGTTTTCTGGAATCTGGGTTCAGCCCTTGGCTAGGTTTAACACAAAATGGAGTTTCTTTTTCAAAATGGAGTTTGTCTGGTCCTTACACCAACAAGTTCTAAATCTCTAAGACTGAAGGCAACTCTCGACTGTGAACACCAGTAAAAAATTTAGAAAATCAAAATAACCTAACGACCAATACAATGGCAGACATTTCTATTTCAAAATGGCTAGATAAAGGAGACTGCTAATCTTACCAGGCAAATACAGGGCCACTACCATAATTTTGAGCCAAATTTGAAGCAAGCTTTAATTAAAGGCTGGCCAGGAGGACGGATTTTGCCCAGGTCCATTCCTGGCTTCCTAAAAAAGGCGACAAATCCATCGAATCCAATCGAGGGCAAGCACATATGCTGACACGCTTCCTGCCCACATACCTGCTGCTACACCCAGTCAGGAGCAACTGACCACCCTGCCGTGTGTCCTGCCTAATGTACCTGCAGCCTACACGTGATCAAGCATATCTGGTGCAGTTGGGTCAAACAAACTTGCTTAGAGGAATAAGAACATGTGGCTTGTTATCTTACATAAACAGCCTCCAGCGTGTCAGGAAATATCTGTCCTTGCAGCTCAGATGTTCCGTATTCTGGGATCTCTGCTTAGCGTAGGTTTCATCCTATAGCCCCGTGTCCTCTCTTTCAGGGAGAAGGGACCTGCTCACGGGGATGCTGACCCTGCCACTCACTGCCTAGACTCCCGGTCCTGCCTTTGAAACCTGGGCGCAAGCCTCCGCAGGTCTGCAAAACCAGCGTGATGTGAGCAATGTCAAGGTCTGCCACCAGTTCAAGTAGCAGCCTGACCCCTGAGACCACAAGTGCAGCAGCCTCTGGGCGCCTCGGGTCTCTGAGCACAGTGAAATGAATCATGAAAAACAACTTCCCAGGCGGTTGTGTGAGCAAGGTGCCTCCTAGGTGCACTCTTCTCAAGGAAAAGCCTGGGATGGGTGGGGTTGAGCTAATTCCTGAGCCGCCCTTAAGACATCTTTACTATTGTCCTGATTCAGAGTACTTGATTTCTTTTTAAAGATGATAATCTCTCTTTAACAACCACACCCTGCTTGTTTAAAAGTTTGAATGTTCTCCTTTTCTGGCCAAAACTCTCCAGTTTTCAAATCTGCCCTTCTTTTCAACTCTTTTTGCTCTCTCTCTCTCTCTCTCTCTCTCTCTCTCTCTCTCTCTCTCTCTTTTTTCTTTTCAGTGTAAACCTGGCTAAACACAGTATGCAACATCCATGCCACAGTCACACACCACACCACCTCAGTTCAAATTTACCCTCACTCAAAAATCTCACAATTCAGTGAGAAAAAAAAAATCCTCCACAGTCTATGAAAGGGCTGCTAGTCCAGTCCTGGTGAGTCTTGTTCCCATGTGGGACCTCCTGAGCCTCAGCGCGCTCCACTCCTGTCAGCATCTGGCTCTCTGAGCTCTCTCACAGGAATGCTTCCCTCAATCTGAAGCTCTAAGCTCCTTTAGAATGATTTGGCAAACTGGTTGCAAAGGCTGATAACACGCCATGGCCAGGTTTCCTCACAGCCTCAGCCTCCTCCTTCCTTCCCTGGCACCTGGCACCAGTTTTCTGCATTTGGGGTTGCTTTTGACCAAAACTGTCTGAGAGAACTGCTCGCGGTGGGTGGGGACAGTTTCTTTTGGCTCACAGTTTCAGAGGGCTCTATGCGTGACCGCATGGTCCAGGTGCTTGGGCAAAAACATTATGCTAGTAAAAACACATGACGGAGGGGCAGTTGGCACGGCGGTGGACAGGAAACACGGTGAGAGACAAGAAGAGGCTGCAAATGAGATCTTCCAAGGCCCCACACCCCCCCTATGACTGACTTCCTCTAGCTAGGTCTCCTCACCTCCCAAAATAGCTCCCCTAGCTTGACAAGACAAGAGGCCAAGTTCAAGCCAGGACACTCTAGACACATGCAGCTGCTATGGCCAGGGGCTTAGTCCCACATCTGCAGACTAGAACGTCCAATATTACGGTGCTGCAAGGATGGAACTTCCTGAGGCTGGAGTGTCCTTGGCCGGTCTAAAGCATCTTCTCTCTGTGTCCTCATGCCATCGTCTTCTTCTTCTTCTTCGCACACCTGGGTCCTGATCGTCTCATCTTATAAAGACCAAGTTCGCTGACCCAGCCCCGAAGACCTGGTTCTTACCTAATTTCTTCAAAGGCTCATTCCAAACATAGTGACATCGTAGAGAGCTGAGGACAAGGACCTCAGCCTATGAACTGGGGGGGTGGGGGGGAACAGTTCAGGTCATGGGAACCATGAGGAGTTCCAGTGACCCCCACTCCGGCAGCAGCGTGAGATGCAGACAACATGGATCCCTGGGCCATCTGACACGTCCCTTCATTGTAGTCTTCAGGTGAGGAAAAGAACCAAACCCCACGGCATTAAATCACTACGATGTAGAGGCTTACTTATTAAGACAGCAAATCCCAGCTCATCTGACTAATACACCAGAGATGACATCACCACCCACCATGAAACAAGTACCCAGGCAGACATTACTAATCCATCTCAGCACCATGCTTGAGGTAGCCAATACCAGTGGACGTGCGGACTATAAGATGGCTAAGACCCTTCTAGCTCACTGACACCCAGGACGTTAAGCATTCTGAATGTCCCCCATCAAATGACACACAGATATTGAACTATCCCCCTGGGGTGTGTCTAACGTATTCCTTCGATCTCTGTCAGTCCTCCTTGCCTTGCCTTGTAGGGGCTGGGGTGTGGAGTGGCCTCCTTTAGCTCCTCATCTGCCTTGCCCCCCAATTCACTCAGCCCCCACATATCTGGCAGTTTACTCTCCCTCTTAGCCATTTAGAAGAACTGAGTTCCTGGATAGATGCTGGAGGGGGCAGGATGTCCCACATGCGCTCCTTTTTTTCCCCTCAGGGTGTGCCCAGCCTCAGACCCAGGAAAGGCGATTTTCCCCGGTTTTGGCTGGTGCTGGAGTCCTGTGTTGGCGATCAGAGCCCTCTCCCCAGGTCTGCCACAGGGAAGGGCCAACCTGGGGCACGGGCTCCAGGCAGACAAACAGAGTGAACATGACTTTTTACAATGGAGCTTTGATCTGCCTAATGTCACAAGACAGGCTGGGGACAGATGCCAGGCTCGGGTGATTCCTGGTTCCCACAGGAGGGCCCTGTGCAGGTATTCACACAGGGAGCATCTTGGCAGGCCCGGGCCTGGGTCTGTGCCCATCATAATTAGGTTTTAGAAAAAAAAAAATGGTAGGTGAGGTGTGTTTGGCCAGGGCTCCGCCTTCCTCCAGCCCCAAGGAAATGACAGGAGGGAGATGGAGAACAGAGAAAGCTGTCCCAGTGGCATAGGTTTGCAGGGGTGGGGGGGGCAGGGGGGCAGGGAGGGTTGAGGGGAGGATCCTCCTGGTGTCAAGTGGTGTGCATAAGGGATTCCTGTGGTCAGGGATGGCTACGGGACACACAAAGGCTGGGCGTGCATCCCTGACAATACGTACTCTGTCCTCGCCAGTGGAGACCCAAAGCACTCAGAGAATGGGCTGCCGTGGAGCCCAAGAGTATCCAAGCCACTAAGCCCTAGAAGCTCGTGAAGAGGCTGGGGCCGTGGGGACGTCCACAGGACTTTCTGTTACTCCGGGGCCCACGAAGGCTCCAGGGGCGGGTCCTCGGGTTGTCAGGCCGCATTATATCCACCTGTGCCCGGGAACAATGGTCACACCTGGGACTCACTCCCGTCCTCAGGCCATGGTCCAGGCAGACGCACAGCCCACATCTCCTGCCTACAGCTCAGATTTCCCTGGCAGGCTCCCCGGAACAGTGCAGCCTGGAAAGATAAAGGTGGGGGTGGGGGTGGGGGCTGGCAGGGAGCTGGCCCCCCCGGAAGATGTCATAGAGGTCCTTCCCTCTCTTGAACTGTTGAAGCACTTCTTAGGTTCTGCCCTTTCCCTGCCAGGACCTGCGGCAACTCCATGTTGGCTCTGTAGGGAGTGAAAGCTCTGAGGTGGAATTACAACTTCATGTTTAACACTCACTCAGGAACTGTTTGCTAGCCACTGTTGTCAACACTCACCATTCAGTCCTCTGTCACCCCATGAGATGTCACAACCAGCCTCACTCACCGCCACTCCACTTGGGGAAACTGAGGCTCAGAGAAGCAAAGCTGCACTCTCCGTACCTGGTTTCCGCATCCGACTGAGCCCTGTACGCTGCCATTTCCACTAAACCAGCACTCTGAGTTCTAGAAGGGATGCCTTTATACCCCTGGCGTGTTCACATCTCCTCTGTGCCCACCTCTGGGGACAGAGACCAGGGTGATGTATTCATCATTGTGCCCAAGTACTTGGGCAGGCCTGTTTAAGAAGTTAACAAGCCTAGCACTCGGGAGGCAGAAGCAGGGGGATTGCTGTGAGTTCAAGGCCAGCCTGGTCTACAATGAGAGTCCAGGATACTCAAGGATATACAGAGAAACCCTGTCTCCAAAAACAAAAACAAAACAAACAAAAAACAAAAACAAAAGAGAAAGAAAGAAAAGAAAAGAAAGAAACCAACAAGCAAAAGCTAAGTATTAACAACCTCTCTTCCCTGTTTGAGCCTCATTCTGGCCTTAGCACATCTTGCAAACTCTCATGCGCCTTTACCAGCAATGGACTTGAAGAGAAGCTTGCTACACCCATTTCACAGATAAATAAATGGAGGCTGGGTGTGAGGGCCTCTGAGGTCCCCGGCTGCTCAGTGGTACCAGGCCATGGGTCTGAGTCCTGAAGGTGGGGGAGAAGGGAGAAAGCAATTGGGTTCTTTAGATGCTCCCAGCTGTAACCAGGCCAGCAGGAGTGGAGATACCCTGAGCAGATGCTTGTGCACCTCCCTTTAGCCATCAGACCACTTGAATGATAGAGCCGAAGGCATTGGAACTGCCCCAGGGGTCTCATGCTGGGGAGGGAAGGGAATTCTGAAGCCTGGGGCAGCCAGGGGGAGCTTGTCTCCCAGGGACCTCACAGAGTTCTGAGAACTTGGCAGACCACCTCACAGGAGACACTGGAGCTGAGACAGTGATGGGTCAGTGATGGGCAGAACCACACCTTGACCAGGGCTGCTTAGCGATGCACCCCTCCTGCCCTCTGCTTAAGCCTGAGCCTCACATCTGGCCCCTGAAGACAGACTTGGGAGTCACAGGATCTCTCTGTCCCTCTTCCCAGTGTGGCCACACCGAATGACTCTCATCTGCTTTTCATTGTTATATGGCGATTTAATTGGCTTTTGAGGATGGTGTCTGAGCCTGGCTGGCTAGGGCCACCTGGGCCCAGGCTCCAAACTTAACATCTCCAATACCACCAATGCCAACGCCACAAGGTGAACAAGCCTACCCTCTGTGCCAGCCATGTCATAATAGCTCCTGCTCCGAGTCTAGGAGTCTGAGGCCTTTCTTCTACCCCAGCAAAAGATGAGACCCCCTAAACACACACACACACACACACACACACACACACACACACACACACACACACCCTGTGCATAGACCAGTACACTATATGCAATGCGCATGCACAGAATGCCAAATCCACATCCAAAGATGACATTTTTCAGGTCTCAGGAATGCTTGTACAGGTGACAGAAAGATTATCCTGGCATTGCAGGGTCAGCCTGCCAGGCCCCTGCCCAGCACTGAGTGGCCATGTGCAGGTGGCAGTGGATCTGTGTGTCCTCCTAATTGCCATCCAGATAGCCGCGCTGCACAGCACAACAGGCCCTCTGTCATGTAGGGTTGACCCGGCCGTGGGTGGGAGCCCACACTGCCCAGCAGAAAGATCCAACATGAGCCCAGAGTCAGCGTCCCCTGGGTGATGCCTGCCAGTGGGTGTTTGTGGATGTCACACTTGACCAAGGAGAGAGTCTCAGGATGGGAAGCAAGATGAAGAAGCATCTTGCCCAGTGGAGCCTTGGCTGTGTTTGGAAGTTCTGGCAGCTTCTGCCAGGAAGTATGTTTGCTGGGGAAAGAATGCTATTGCCTCAGGGGGCTGCCTTGGGCAATCCCATCAAGGTACCTTCAGCTGCGGCCTGTTCCTTTCATGCTCACAGAGGCCAAGAGCCCTGCCTCCCTGCGGCATGATCCAGCTCGAAGGGACCCCAGGGGCCATTCTCAGCTCTTTGGTGGAGAGCGTGGTAGGCTTTGGACTTTTAGAGAACAGTCAGAGAGCCAAGCTTGCAAGAAGGCTGCTGAGCGCGCATACACACACACACACACACACACACACACACACACACACACACCAGATACATATGACACACACAGATACATATACATACTACACACACACAAATACCATATACACACAACACACACAGAGATACCACATACACACTATACACACACACAAATACCATATACACACAACACACACAGATACCACATACACACTATACACACACACACAAATACCATATACACACAACACACACAGATACCACATACACACTATACACACACACACAAATACCATATACACACAACACACACAGATACCACATACACACTATACACACACACACAAATACCATATACACACAACACACACAGATACCACATACACACTATACACACACACACAAATACCACACACACACAATACATACACAAATACCACATATATACAACACACACAGATACCACACACAGACACACACGACATGCACACAACACACACAGATACCACATATACACACCACATACCCCACACACATGCACACACATACACACTACACCACACACCCAGATCACACACACACACACACACACACACACACACACACACACACACACACACACCCTGTGCACAGAGCAGTACAATAATGCCCCAAGAAGAGAGGGAAGATGGCTTAGCCACAAGAGCAGAGGCTAGGGTCCTGGTTAGTGTGGCATCGGGCACAGGGGAGAGGTAGTAGATTGCATAGCACAGGTGGGGATGTAGGGTGGGAGGCCTGGAAGACAGCTGAGAGCAGGAAAACAGGAAAACAAAACTCTAGGAAGCTGTATTGAAATATTGAGAGAGGGGCCGGTGAGATGGCTCAGCAGGTAAAGGTGCCTGCTGTGCAAGGCTGGGGGCCTGAGTTCCATTCCTGGAACCCACATAAAAGTAGAAGAAAAATGTTACCAGAAAGCTGTTCAATGGCCTTAACATGTGGGCCATGGCATGCACACATGCACACACACACACACACACACACACACACACACATACACACACACACACACACACATCTCTCTCACACACATATACACATACACATCTCTCTCACACACAAACACTGATAAGAATAACACGTAAAAAGACAAGAAAAACTTAGAAAACTTGGGGTGGTGGAATTGAGACCCTTCTAGGCCTTGGACAGTGGAAGGGGCCACTGTGGCTTTCTAGCAGAGGCAGTTGCCAGATAGCATCACTGAGCTCAAGAGTCACAGAGGGAGATCAAGGCAGCCAGAATTCAGAGGGCAGAGCACTGAAAAGGGAGTTAGGCAGAGAGAGAAGAGGCTTTCAAAACAGTAGCAGAATCCTTGAGTCTGCAGATTGTGGGGATGGACAACCTGAGAGGCTGGACAGAGCTCTGTGCTTGAGAGCTGGGCCTGTGGGCAGAGCTTGCCTGAGGCTGAGACACATGCAGAGTCCTGCCAGCCACAGCTCAGAACTGCTACTGAGTTCTGGGAGAGCCTTCTGGAAGATTGTGCCTTAGTCAAGCCAGTGCTGCGGCGCAGGCCACTCAGAGCTGCCCTAACAAAGCTCTAGAACACGCTTCTAGAGGACAAAAGCAGATCCATGCCAGCGCAGAGCAGAGTGGTGTGGACAATGTCAGGCATCCGAGCAAAAATTACCAGACACACCAACAGCCAGAGACTCTGCAGCAGAGAAAAGCCAGGCAAAAGAAACAGACCCTGGGGTGGAGGACTGAAGATCCAGGGACTTCAGATGCTGTTAGAGATGTACTCAAGATCTGGGGGCAGGTGGCTCAGGCCTGTCATTCCAGACACTGGTAAGGATGAGGCAGGGGGATTATGAGTTCAAGGCCAGCCTGAGCCATAGTGAGACCCTGCCTGTATTAGTTAATCTTTCAGACGCTGTGATTGAAATCCTCTGACAAAAGCAATTAAAGTGGGGGACAGTCTATTTCAGGTCACAGGTACAGTTTGCCATGGCGAGAAAGGAGGGGCAGCAGGAACCTGAGGCAGTTGATCACACTGCATCTCACAATTAATCTTAGATTTATTAATATTAATAACAATGTACAAAAACAGCCAGGAGAATTCTGGAAGAAGCAGGACCTAAATCTTGGTGTTAGGTAAAGTTCTTACGTCTATATCTCTTAAGGCACAACCAATAAATGTTTTCACATTTTTAAAATCTAAGGCTGGAGGGAGGACACAGCAGTTAAGGCTGCTTACTGAAGCCAGGGCAGTGATGACACACACACACAGGAGGCAGAGGCAGACAGGACCTCTGAGTTCAAGGCCAGCACAAGTCCTAGGACAGCCAGGGCCACACAGAGACACCCTGTCTCAAAACAAGAGCAACAAAAGAGTGCTTGCTGTTCAATCATGAGACCTAGGGCTCAAAGGCTATGTAGGGGGGCTCACAATCATCTACAACTCTAGCTCCAAGGGAGACAGCACACTCTTCTGGCGTCCCTGCACGAGTGCACACATACACACATGCACATTCACAGACACACACACACACACACACACACACACACACACACACACACACACATCAATTTAATCTCTATGTAGCTATAGATAGATAGACAGGGAGATGGACAGGTAGATAATAGAGATCTATGAAGAACTTCTTAAAAGGGATGCTATCAGAACTAGAAACATCTCTTGCTGAATGAAAAGACAAGCCCCATACCAGGAACAAATATTTGTGATCCACATAACTGACAAAGAATTTGGAACTTTCTGCAATAGGAAAATAAGCTATGTGACTGAAAATGAGCCCAACTCTCTGAACAAGGGTTTCCCCTGAGCAGATAACACAGCTAGAGAGAAATACATGTGAATGGCTTCACCTCCACCAGTCACCATGGCAACCAAACGAAAACCACATTGGGATTCCATGAGGTACCCCTTAGAGTGGCCAAACAATTGATAAGCAGTTGTTTATTCTTTGGGGAGGGACCCTCACAACACAGTGTGCTTTTCAGATGCAGTTACAGGAAAGTATACGTGTTTCTGGGACATATGAAAATTAACTCGGCCATTATGGAAAGGAGCTGTTTGTGAATGCATAAACTTACCACAGAGCTCTAAAATCATAAGACTTGTACCCAAGAGAAGTGAACACAAGATACTCATACGTGCTCATGGAATCTTGTGTGTGCTTTTAGGAGAAATTGTCAGAACCTGCAAATGCCCCTGGCACAGTATCCCACTGAATGGAAGAACCTCAACCATGGATGAACAAACAATGGGATGTCCATTTGACAGAATGCTGTACAGCGAAGTAAGAAATGTCAGTATGCTTGTTGAGATGTTGGTACACATGATGCCAGGGAGGAAAGAAAAAAAAAACCCTTGAAGTTCAGGAAGCTAAAAGCTGTAAGATTTTGTTTCTGGAGTATTCTGGGAAAGGGAAAATTATAGGTACAGAAAATAGATCAGATAGGATGTGCCCTCCATATGTAAAAGCCCTAATTTTCACTGTTAACTTATCTGAGACAGGCTTTGAGGAAACAAAATAAGGTTAAGTGAGGCCATCAGATAGTGTTTCTCAACCTTCCTAACGCTGCAACCCTTTAATAAAGCTCCTCATGTTGTGGTGACCCCCAACCATAAAATTATTTGGTTGCTACTTCATAGGTGTAATTTTGCTACCATTATGAATTTTTTGTTGTTGTTTTCTTGTTTTGGTTTGGCTTGGTTTGTTTTTTTGGTTTTTTGAGACAGGGTGTCTCTGTGTAACCGCCCTGGCTGTCCTGGAGCTCTCTTTGTAGACCAGGCTGGCCTCGAACTCAGAGATCTGCCTGCCTCTGCCTGGGATTAACGGCGTACATCAAGACACGTGGCCTATCGTTATGAACTGTAATGTAAGTATTTGTGTTTTCAAATGGTCTTAGGTGACCCTTGTGAAAGAGTTGTTCAACCCTCAAAGGGGTTGCAACCCACAGGTTGAGAACCAGTGTCATAAGAAGTCCTAACCCAAGAGGACCTTGGGTCCTCTGCAGGTGTCCTTACAGAAAGATAGAGAAGCTGATTCCACTCCACACATCTTCACAGCAAGAAAACCCTGCCTTAAGACCAGGCAAGAAGCCTCCTCAGACACCAAGACTGGTAATGTGTGGGTCCTAGACTTTAGATGTCCAGAACCAGAGAACCAATGCCTGGAGTCACCAGAGGCTGGAGATACGAGTGATTCCTCAGAGGCAACTGTTGGGCACTACGAGACATGGGTGGGGAAAGGATTGTGTGCCTTGGCAGTGAGGCACTCCACAACCCTCCGCGCTTGTCAGAATTCCATAGATCTTGGAGCTGGTGAGATGGTTCCGGTGACACTTGGCAGGGGACCCAGTTTAGTTCCCAGCACCCATGTTGAGCAGCTGAAAATCACATGGAAGTCCAGCTCCAGGGGATCCAACACTCTCTTCTGGTCTCCACAGGCATCTTCACTCACATGCACCCCCACTACACACACACACACACACACACACACACACACACACACAAATCTAAAAAATCAATAATATTTCACAGAACTTACGTAAAGAAACTATGTACATGAACCCCCCAATAGAAAAGAAAATCCAATGGAAAAAAATACCCTCCCACAGATAGACAAAAATCAAGAGGCAGACTCAGACAAAAGACTTCAGGGTGCTGCAGGGAGCTTTGAGCCCTGACAAGAGGTTACCTCTGGGGTGGGGGTGTTGGGAGTGTCAGAGGGAGGTGCAGATGAGCTCAGCAGCAGGCAGAGCCGGGGAGGAAAGGTACTGGGGACAAGACTGGGAGCCTGAGGTGAGTCTCAGGGTCCAAATAAAGAGCGGAGCTGGTGGCATGCACTTGTAATCCTAGCACTGGGGAGGCGGAGGCAGGAAGACCACTGTTGAGCACTAGGCCACTGAGAGACCCTGTCTCAAAAGAGGTGGATGGTGAAGGCTTTCCTCTAGCTTATGTGTGCGCGTGTATGCACACACGTGTCAACCTGCTGAGTGTGGGAACTTTCAGGGCAGGCTCCCACACCTAGAACAAGCACCCACCCAGCCTCCTCCAGGTGGAGCTAGAAGATCTTCCTCCTGACCCTCCCACCCCCACCCCCTCCATCCCCCCACCTCCCACCCAGAGGAAAAAATACCCCCCCAGCTCTGCCTTTTCCTCACTTTACTCCAGCCACACAAACACTCCTCTCCTGGTGCCTTCAGGGCTCTGGCAGGTATGTCTTAGGGCTTTCTCAAATCTCCTTCATCAATGCAGCCACGCTAACTAAAGCAGTGCCCACTCACTTACACCCACTCACAGCTAGATTCTCACACCCACACCCTCACAAAGATACCCAAATGTCCACTGAGACACCCATTCGTTCACCCTGACACCCACATGTCCTAAGAATGAGGGCTTCCTGAGGCCCTTCATAGCCTAGCCGCACCCTGTCCACCCACAGAGCTGAGCTCGGGATGGGAACACACGGCTCTAAGCTGTGAATTTCAGCAAGTGAGGGGCACAGAGGTCTTGGGAGCTAGCTGTCATGCCTACACCTGCCTCTAGAGGCTAAGGCAGAGTTGTTGCCCTTCGCTGGGCCACCCTCTTCCATCTCTCTCCACCTGAAGCCCTTGTTCAAGTTCTCTTCCTCTGAGAAGACTTCTCGGATCTACTCCAGGCTGAAGTAAGGCTTCCTTGGAGCTCCCACTACACCAGCCTCAGTTAATGCGTGGATAAGGGTACCATGGCAACTGTTCTCCACTAATGCTTCTTTGGAATGTGGCTAGGGACTAGTCATGGCAAAGACCATATTTGACTCACAGGTCACTTCAGCACCCAGCACCAGAGTTTGTCCCAGAATTATCAGCAGCTCAACAACCATCACTTGGATGGAGGAAGGATGGAAGGATGGATGGAAACAGGATGGATGGATGGATGCAGGGAAGCAAGGAGGTTAGGTGGGTAGAGGAAGGAATGATGGATGGATGAGTGGTGGACAGATGGATGGTTGGAGGGTAAATGATGGATGATGAACCGATAGATAGTTGAAGGATGGGTGGACTGTGATAGATGATGTCCTGGACACATACGTGGGAAGATGGACGGAAGATACATTGATGATATGGTGAACAGGCAGCTAGGTGGATGGGTGGATGAATGGATGGATACACGGATGCATGGAGGGAAGAGAAATGGATAAGTAGACAGTTGACTGGATGCATAGTAGGGTGGATGGATGGTTGGATGGATGGGCCAATAGTAGACAGGTAGTTATTGGAGAAGGTCGGTAACTGTATAGATTGTTGGGTGCCTGACTGGATGGACAGGTAGATAGCAAAACCTTGACAGGAGGGGGAGAAGGAGAGAAGGAGGAAAGGAGAGGAGGAAGAGGTCAGCTGATGCATGAATAGATTCACATACCACTTTTCCTTATTTCTATGACAAGGTGGCCTCTTGGGGTTCTTGGAGCTTTAAACCCAAGAAGAAAGTCAACAGTACTCTACAGAAATCCCAGAGCCAGCAGTGCCCCAAAGTCAGCAGTTACTGAGAGTGGCCAGGGTTCTCAGGGCTAGAGTGAGCCCTTCCTCCCTGCCTACTTCTTGCCCCTAACATGGCAGGGTTAGGGTTAGGGTTAGGGTTAGGGTTAGGGTTAGGGTTAGGGTTAGGGTTAGGGTTAGGGTTAGGGTTAGGGTTAGGGTTATGCTGTTCCTCTCCCTTATGACACACACACATACATGCATGTACACATGGGATGGCCACATGCCCCAGACATCAGGGCCTTACTCTGGGTGTGTGAGCCTAGAAAGGCCACACAACGCCAACTTCCTGTGGCATCTTCTGGGCAGTCAAGGGTGCAGCCTGGAGATCCCTGAGGAGGGGGAGGAGCCTCTCTATCCCTGCTCACCTGCTCCTGCCATCTGGTCCCTTAGGCCTCACACAGCCCTGCCACCCCTGCAGCCCCCTCCCTCCTCTCTCTCCAGAGGCCTCTGTGGGTACCAGAGGTTCCCACAAGCCTTGTGATCATAGGACTGAACACCTGGGACAGATTTTTGCTTCTGTGGGAGTAATAAATGGCACCTGAAGCTGGTCCTCCTCTGGGAAGGCCAAAACCCACAGCCACAGCCACAGCCCCACCTGAGGTCCCAAAGGGACAAGGAAGAAGTAGTTCATTTTTCAGTGGACCCTGGGGCTGGGGACTGTGGTGGCAGTGGCTTGGACTTCCGGGAGCCCAGCATTTATACAATCTTCATGACCTTTGCACTCAAATTGCCTAAGCAGTGTGGGGTTAGCCAAGGGGAAAAGAACATAGCATATACATTTTATATTAATATTTATTTTACTTTAAATTTTCTGCGTATCAGTGTTTTGCCTGCATGTATCTTTGTGTAATAGAGCCAGACAATTGTGTTAGATCTCCAGGAACCAGAGTTACATTCAGCTGTGAGGCACCATGTGGGTTTCTGGGAATCAAATCCTGGCCTGGCGAGTGATCTTAGCCACTGAGCCATCTCTCCTGCCTCTACAGCAAGTCCATTTTGAAGAGCTGACTGAACAATAAACACAGAACTCGGAAAATAAGGGTGACGTCCACACGCTGCAGCCTTCAGAAAGTGCCTCTGTCTCCTCTGGCGGCATTTTGGTTGCTGACTGGTGCAGCAATGATTACATCATGGCCCCTTCCACAGAGGCTGCGCAGCACTCCAGCCTGGCAGGACTGCGGTGTGGTTGGCTCGGCAGTAGAGTGCTAGCTTAGCATGTAAGACGCCCTCAGGGTCAGGGCTGGAGCGACGGGTGGCACAGTGGCTAAGAGATCTTGTTGCTATTGCGGATATACTATGGCAAATACTCATATGCATAAAGCATTTCAAAGGAAGCTCTGGGGGTGGTGTGTGTGTGTGTGTGTGTGTGTGTGTGTGTGTGTGTGTGTGTGTGTGTGCCATCTCAGCACAGCAAACAGTAAGACTACTAACAGTAACTGGGGAATTGGCTTCCCTTGCAAGCGTGAGGACCTGGCTTGAACTCATATAGTTCACGTGAGCCAAGTGAGGTACCAGCATTGGGGTGGCGGAGACAGGATGGTCCCTGGGGATTGCTGGCCATCCAACTTAGCCTGCTCAAGGAGCCCAGGCCAATTAGAGACCTTGTCTCAATAAAGTAAAGGTGGACAGCTCCGGAGGAAAAACACTCGAGACTGTCCTCTGGCTTCCACGTGCATGCTCTGAACACACGGGCACATGTACAAACACAAACACGCACGCACTGGGTAATACTGAGTTACATTTTTATTTTATTCTTTTTATCACTTAGGAAAATTCCTTTAGCTTCGTGGTCTGTTAGTGTCTGTGTCTGTGTCTGCGTCTGTTCTTAGTGGCTATGCGTGAGACATCCTCTGTACTTTCTTGCTGGGGAAGGAATCTGTCTAGAAGGCATCAACCTGTTCCCATCAGCCTTTCCCCGCCCCCTACCCCCATTACCACAGTTGGGTACCTCTGCTGCTGAGAAGCAGGTCACCACACACCTGGTGACCAGGTGAACCCTTCCAGCAGCACTCCTTGGGGTCCACAGAGAGGCTGAATATGAGGACCACCTGGGGCACGTTACCCCAGGGTCCTCCTCTTAGCCCCAGGAAGGTCCCAAGGAAGGTCAGGGAAGACAGGGCCAGGCCTTGGGACAGACATATGCAAATGAGGGGCCTTCCAAAAGTTTCAGACATTGATAGTGTGAGGGTGCTTCTTGCATGTGCTTAGACACTAGGCTCTCCTCACCTCCTCTTCCCAGGTCAGAAGCAGGCCCAGGCCTGACACCCAAGGGAGTGGCCTGAGGTGCTGCTGAAAGGAAGATAGATTGGGGACAGAGGAAAGGAACCTGGTGAGGGCATAGCCTGACCTACAGACCCTGAGATTTTTGGCTAACAGTCACACCCTTGATTAAGGCGCTCAGACCTACAATTCCAGGCACTACCAGGTGGAGGCGCTCAGTCCTGTGGTGAGAGACTCTGCCTCTTGATCTTATAGAGAATGTGGGCTGGCCATGGCAGCCTGAGTTGAGTAAGCATCAGGGAGGCGTTTAATCAAGTGTGGGGCTGATCATAGCGCCCACTTCATGGAGATGAGAGAAGCTGTCTTTCCCTAAGCCCCTGTCTCAGCTCCTACCCAACTCCCAACACACACTGACCTGCAAAGCCAACCACCATTATAAAGAGTGTCCTGGACCGAGCACAGGTCTAGCACTACTCACATAAGAGGGCCAGAGTGACAGTAAGAGCCTGGGATTCATCTGAATGACTTACCCTCCCTTTCTAGAATCTTCCTTCACCCCTCAAGCCTCTGCGATCTCCTCTAGACAATAAGCACCCAGGGAAGCAGCGTCTCGCACCCCTCTTGGCTCTGTGGAGCTGTAAAGAAGCCAAGCTTCCCAGAAGCACAGGAGGGCGGTCATGTTGAAAGTCAGCAAGAACTTACTAAGACCTCCAACTCAGGTCACCCTGAGGCTGGAGTTCCAGGTCTTGCCCTAGCTTACTCATGGGCTTATCTCCTTAAACCTGTGTTCTACAGCTGAGCCACTTGCCGTGCCACACACAGATATTAGGCTAGCCCATGCCTAGGATCCCATGGCTGTTTCTTACTCTGTACCCCAGGCTTTCCCACTTCCCTACCGAAATTGACATGAAGAGCCCATCCTCCACTCCAGGGGCCTCTGTTTGCAACTGCCTGAGAGGGCCCTATCATCAGCATCCCCCACCACAAAGTGGGTTTTGTGATCGCCTTATAGGAAGGATGGAGACGAGCCCACGAGACTGTGCAAATAGGGCAACTGACCTACACTAGCCCACACAGTCCCCCCCCCAAACACACCATCTCATACCTCAAAGAGGTGGCAAGATGCTTTACTAGGGGCACCTGCCTTGGATGGGAGCAGGAGAGGGGACAGCTGCTTTGTCAGCAACTGTCTCTGACCCCAAACCTTCCTTTCCCATGGTCACTTAACAGTTAATGCAACTCAGTTTGCTCACCTAGTGCTCATGAAACCCAGGTCCAGTCCCCAGGGTCGCATAAAACAGGAGCATGGCAGTGTATGCCTGGAACCCCAGCTTTCAGAGGTAGGAGGATCAGAAGTTCAAGGTCATCCTCACCTATGTAACAAGTTCAGGGCCAGCCTGGGCTACCTGAGTGAGACGCGATCTCAAAACCAACCAAACAATGAGCCATGTCCTGGGACTGGGTGAATGAGCTGCTCACCCCTGAGCCTGGGTTCTGCACACTCTTGGTGAGTCTCCACCTTTTAGCCTTAAGGGCAGGTGATGTGGCCACAGCAGCTGTGGGGCCCAGGGGCATGCAGGGCCTCACTCTGTGGAGGAAGAGACCCTTAAGAATTCAACCATGCTCCCAAACCCATGTTTGACTGGAAAGACATAGATAAGCTTCAGACCTTTGCCTGTTTCCCTGGGCAAATGACGCTTCCGGGCAGGGCAAACCTAAATCAGCAAAAGAGGGAGGTTGAAGCAGATCAGGTGACCTATGTAAGGGGACCCATGTGTCCCCACCCTCCACCCAGCAGACTGACTGGGGAGGTTCTGTGGCTGCTGGGGCAGGAGTCCAGATGGGGCCCGGTAAACAGTGCACTGCAGAGCACACTGCCTTTGATATTCTATCCCCCTGCTCAGGCTCAGTTTCTCCTTTTGCCCCCTTTCAGCCTTATGCCAGGCAGAAGGCTAGAAGGGTTTTCTTGTAAAAACAACTCCCCTGCCTCCTTTGAGTGTGTTCACTGTGGGTGTGGGCAGAGGCACATGACTTTAGTTCTCCACACAAGATGCAAGCTGCCAGTGTTGGGGTAAGGCTCCTCCTACAGTTTCTGGAAAATTCACTTCAGTCAACAGGAAAGTGCACCCTCAGGGTGTGTGTGTGTGTGTGTGTGTGTGTGTGTGTGCGCACATGCATACACCCCTACACACATGCACAGAAGTCAGAGGAAGGTGACACCCAATGCCCTGTTCTATCTATCACTCGTTGCCTTAATCCCTCAGGGCAGCGTCTCTTGCTGAGCTGGAGTCTGGGTAACAGCCAGTGAACCCCCTGTCTCCACCCTGTGTGCACACAGCCACGCTAGCCTTTTATGTGGGGGCTGGAATCTGAATGTTTACTCATCAAGCACTCTTCACCCCCCACAGTGCCCCCCCACATGTACACGCACACAAGCACACACACACACACACACACACACACACACACACACACACACACGGGGGGGGGGCAATTCCCCCAGCCTGAGAGTCATTTCTGATCAACCTGGTTTGAATACAATCTATACTAAGTGTTATTTTTATTTAGAGAGAGAGAGAGAGAGAGAGAGAGAGAGAGAGAGAGAGAGAGAGAGAGAGAGAACTCCTAGAAGGATGCTGGAGTGACCTTCTTGCCTGTAGGGTCCCTACAGAATTGCTTTGGTCCCATAGAGGAGGTGGCAGGGTGGCCTGGAGCCCGGAAGCATCCTCTAGCCTCTGATGGCTCAGAATCATACTCCCCATCCAGGACCAGCATCTTTATCTGCAACACTTGTGTCTGAGGCGGGTAGATTTTGGAGCATGTGCCAGGGGAGGACACACATTCTGGGTCAAAAAAAGAAGTGGCACAGGACACTCTGTGGCAATTTTGACACAAGGAAAAGCTTTGGCGCCAATTAGAGTGCTGCCTGGCTGAAGTGAGACTGGATAAAAAGACAGGAGAACCAGAGACGCAGAGGGGAGAGCAGGCTTAACGAAGAGGACAGAGAGGGACATTTCCTAAAGCCGCGAAGGACACCCTACACATGTTTGCACTGAGGTAGGCCACTTTGAGATCCACTAAGCAGGCTGCAGAGATGCGCTCATCACTTTGCACAGGACCCAGGTTTGGATCCCAGTGCCCACATCCTGTGGCTCACTACCACTTGTAACTGCAGACCCAAGGTATCTACTGGCCTCCACGGGCATTGCGTTCACAGGCACATACCCCCTCCTCCTCCCAATTAAAAATAAAACAAATCCTTTTAAAAAAAATACCTAAGTGAAAGCTTACTCATGGAATAGAGAACCAGAGAGAGCCTGCCATACTTTTCTCTCTCACTCTGTCTCTGCCTTGCAGTCTCTATCTCTGCTTGTCATTCTAGCTCTGTCTCTGTCTGACCCTCTGTCTCTGTCTGACCCTCTGTCTCTGTCTCTCTCTCTCTGTCTCTCTGTCTCTGTCTTTCTCTCTCCCTGCCTCTTCCTGTCTGTCTTTCTAAGGGCTAGGGCTATTCTGAGGTGCTTGGAAGATGCCTTAGAGGTTTAAAAGCAGCCCAGGCAAGGACTAGAACCCATGTAAATGCCAGGTGGGTGTGGTGCTTCCCTGCAATTCCAGTGTTCAGGAGGTGCAGACAAACAGGAGATCTATGGAGCTTTCTGGCTAGCTAGACTAGCCATACTGGCCCAAGGGTATAGGGACAGGAGAGGTGGCCCAGGCATGTTGTGGTGTGGTGAGGAAATGAGGCAGGAGAGCTGTCCCTGCCCCTCATCTGGGCAGCCCATTAGAACTGGCCCTGGTGGTGTGAGCACAGGTGAGCCAGCCCTGAGGGCATGAGAGCAGGAGAGCTTGCCCTGCCCCTTGCTGGCTTTGGCATTGGGTGAGCTAGCTGAAACTAGCTAGGTGGAGAGTTCACCCTGGTGGTGTGGGTACAGGAGAGCTGTCAGGCTGACCAACTCGGCTACCACCCAGGCTACCCCATCTGCTAGAATCTTGAAGATTCAAAGCTGAAGGATTCCCATGACACAGGGCAGCAGCAGGATATCTGAGGAGTCCTGGTGAGGATCCAATATGGATAGTGTAGCAGAAGCCAGAGGCCTTGATCCACACCAATGACTCATTGCACGAGCGTTTGCAAGTAAAGATGTATGGACAGGAGGCAGAGGCAGGCAGACCTTTGTGAGTTCGAGGCCAGCCTGGTCTCCAAAGTGAGTCCAGGATAGCCAGGTCTATCACACAGAGAAAACCTGTCCCAAAAAAACCAAAACAAAACAAAACCAAAAAAATGTGTGGATAAAAAGGTATACTGTGTGGCACACTACGGCTTCCACAACGAGATGCTTTTGTTTGTTTGCTTGGTCTGTTTGTTTTTTCCTTTGAGGAGGGAGGTTGCAAGGCCATAGGATAGATACGAAGAGACAGAGAGATGGGTGGGATTGGACTGCATGATGTGAAATTTGCAAAGAAGCAATAGGAAGTTACATTTTTTTAAAAAAATAGTTTTTATGAGGGCCAATGAGATGTCTTAGCAGGTAAAGGAGCTTGCTACCAAGCCTGGAACCCACCTCCGGCACCCACACCGTGGAGGGAGAGAGTTCCTTTGCATTGTCCTCTAACCTCTAACCTGGGTGCCTTGGCACATGTATACACACACACACACACACACACACACACACACACACACACACACACACTAATAGTAAACCTTAAATAAAAGTCTTGATGACATGGAAACAAATGATATATCAAACTAGCATTAAAAAACACAAACGTGATAAATATAACCATATCAGTGTAAAAACTAAAACCTGGCCAAGCATGGTGGTGCACACCTTTAATCCCAGCACTTGGGAGGCAGAGGTAGGTGGATCGATGTGAGTTCGAGGCCAGCCTGGTCTACAAAGCAAGTCTAGGATAGTAAAGGCTACACAGAGAAACCCTGTCTCGAAAAACTAAAACAAACAAACAAAAATCCCTAAAATCTGTATAGCAGAAGGCACCATAGGGAAAAACATCAAAACACCAGCCTCAGGGAGGGAGAGAAGAGATGCAGTAAAAGCTATGATTTGTGGAGAATTTACATCCACAAACATAAGGCGTTTCGACAAATCACCAAAAGCAGAAAAGGCCCCTGAGGAAAAGTAGAAAGCAAGAAGTCAGGGCAGATACCACCACCCCACAAGGCATTAGGGAAGGGATGCCTGACACATGTACAGAGTGACACTGGAGGGGGAAGGGGTGTCCCAAGGTTGAGTGCAGGCAAATTAGGTGACACATCTGGAGGGCAAGAAGAAGGGATGGGACAAAGGCTCCTTCATGTTACAGACAGATTTCTGCAGATGTTCCACCCTGTAAGGGTGACCGCCTGCTGTATGCCACATCTGCACTGTGTGGTCACCTGCCTACAAAGAAGGCTGGAAGACAACAGAGTTTTAGCCCCAAAGCAGATGCTGTGATTTGAATGTGACGTGAGCCCCACTCCCAAAACACAAAGGCTTGTGTTTGAAATACTTGGTCTCTGCTGCTGGCGTTGTCTTGGAAAGTTGTGGAACTTTTAGGAGCTGGGACCTCACTAGGGGAGTCAGTAGGGCTGGCCTTCGAGGTTTGATAGCTTGTCTCTGCTTCCTGTCCATTCTGGCTGCAGACACAATGTGACTAGCTGCCTCAAGGTCCTGCCACCACACCGAACCAGCCTTGGCAAAGTGTGCCCTTTATAAAACTGTCCTAAAGTTGCTTCTGGTCACAGCAATGAAGCGGTAATGGCTATACCATTGTTTGGACAGGAGGAATGCTGGGGGCCTTGGTCCCAGCCACACCCCATAGCATCCTTTCCATTGGACTAGTCAGAGCCAGGACTCAGTGTTTGAGGCATCTGTTGCATCCCTGGCCTTCTGGTCCTTGGTCCCCATTGCTGTGAGGGTCGTTATCTTGGAGTCGTGGGCCTCAGATTTGTCACCGTCTCTATACCTGAGAAATAAGCACTTCACAGATTCCTGGTGCCCCCACATCCCAGCATCTCCCTGGTTACACGCAAGTGAGAGGCCTCTGGTGACCACAGAGTGTGACAAAAAGCCACGGCATAGAGATGTCCTTGGCGGAGTACAGGGACTGCGGGCCCTCCAGAGCTTGGGCGCCAGGCTCAGGCCTTGACTGGAGGCTGTCATCAGCACCTTCCTCCACCGCCATGACCCACTCTCCCTCTGAGATAGGCTTCTCCCACCCTGAGTCCCCCATAGGTGTAGGATAGACTCCTCAGGCTAGAGGAAGGACTGTTATCCAGAACAAGTCGGAATTTCTGGGACTCAGTATTGGTCAGAGGTGGCCATGTGGTCCATTGACCATTCCTGGTCAATGAGGCTCTGGCTAGGGACTGCTAGCATCCTGGGGCTCTGGCAGGAAATGAGGCTTCTCAAAGCATCACTATCTAAGGGCACAAGGAGAAGGGCGGAGCCCACCGTGGTATGAGGAGTAGAGCATGGCGCCTGGCCCAAGGAGACCACCTACCCCAAACTTCATTCATGAGGCAATGCATTCTGGCCGAATCCAGTCTGAGTCGTGTCTCCTGCCTCTTGACAAACATTTACTCTTAGATCTGGAGAGGCTGGTTCAAATCCCAGTGGTCCCTGCCCAGCACGCCCATCAGGGCTGCCACTGGTCCCCCGCACGGCAGCCACTGGCTGCGCCTCTCGCCTCTCCTCCCGGGCCCCGCTCAGAGTGAGGGGTGTAATTTATGGTAGGAAGCTCTTAACAGCATGGGTGCTTTGGGAGAGCCTGTGACAATAGGCATAAAGCCGGCATTTACCCAGTGTGAATGGAGCCTAGATTTACTGTCTGGGCCAGACGGGATTTTTGTCCACAAGTCATCTCAGAGTACATTGACCACTAAAGGCTTCAACAGAAGACGAGGACCAAACAAAGGAAGTCAATTTTAAAAGGAACTTTGTCAAGGAGGTTTAGATGTCCACCAGATAGAAAAGGCCTGGCTGTCCTCCCCCGATGACAGCCGACCTGCCCTGTAGCTGCAGATCAGAGGGAGATGCTAATGAAGTCGTTTGAATGCTGTTTGATGGACCCAGAGAATGGGCCTGATGTCCTCAAGCCTGCAGCAAGGTGAAGGAATCAAAGAAGGTGGCCTTTGGGTTTGCTGCAGGGACAAGGCACCATTGTCCCAGCTGCCTTTTGCAGCCACAAAGTGTGTTTTCAGATACAGAGTTTACCAACCTAGATGGCACAGCCCCACTAGCCCAGCCCCACAAAGTTTATGGCCAGGAACAAAGTTCTTAGAGGGGAATAGAAAACAGCTCCGATTAGCCTGGGAAAAGCCTGTTCCAGGAGCACCACACAGCGACCTGGCTGGGGGGGAGGGGGTGCACAGCAGCCTGACTGGGGGTGGGGTGGGTGCACACAGCAGCCTGGCAAAGCAGGAGGCCTGGCATGGCAGACACAAGGGTCTTGCCTTTCTCGAACAATCAGAAAGAGAAGGAGGCTTGAGCCCCTGACAGCTCTCAGTGTGGCTTGTCACTCTCCTGTCTTTTGACAACAATCCCCATGCCCTCTTGCTCCACCCCCCTCTCGCCTGAGTTCACAGGCTGCAGACTCTGAGAAAGAGTAGCACTCCGCTGGGTGGTGGAGACTCCTTAGGGACTGACATCCATGAACTGACTCCCTGGCCGGAGGTTGGGGCAGCGCCCTCTGGACCTTCATGCTAGCCCCCAGCCTCAGAGCTCACTCCAGGCCCTAAACTCAAGTCCCTAATTGTCAAGGTCCCTATTCTCTCTCCTGTGCGGGCAGCGCCCTCACCTTGGCAGAGCCATGGTCTCCCTCAGCCTGACCCTACCCTGCATTCACTGCTGTGCGGAGGCAGGCTCTTGGGGTTCAGCTTCTGCAGCCTGGCTCTTTGCCTGACCTCTGTCTCCAGTCTTTCTCCTAGCCCTGCTCTCTATCTGGGCTGATGGTGTTCAGAGAGTAGCACCCAGAGCAGCAGCTCAGTTACTAGGCATATTTAAGACCTACGTCCCAGGGGTGTGGCTCTTGGTAGGATCTCCGGTCACATCCTGAAACAAAGATTCTAGGTAAAGCAGGTGTCTCAGTCTGGGACGCAGGCTCTTCCCAGCCTTGCAGTTGGGTGGCAATACAATTTGGGGATATTGTGGCAGCCCGGGAGACAGGTTTCTCCCAAGAGGGGCTATATTCACATCTGAGGGCTGACACAGCAAGCAGCCACAAGCTAAGGGTGGCTCCCAGTGAGAACAAATTCTCATAGAGTTCTGGGAGCAGAAGTCAGGAGCTAGGTTTGCAAGATCAGCTCTTCTGCTGGGTGTCCCAGGAACTGGAGGGAATTTCAAGGACAGTGCTCTGAGTCCAGGGCAGCACAGGTAAGGGGAGGGGGGCTTTTGGTGAGAGCCACATTCCTAGGTGCCTAAGTTATACTCTAGTTGTTGTTGGTTTTCAACTGGTTTGATAAAAGAATACGCATTAAAAGACAATAAAGTGGTCATTTCAAAATTTTTATTAGCAGAAACCTCTCCCCAAACTTAACAGGAACAAGAAAAAAAGAACGCCTGGCTTGGTTAAATCAGTGTGGGGTGGGAGCCACACTCACTGACCCAGGGAAGAAAAGATGGTAACACCTTGGCCCTATATCAGTGTCCCCGTTGTGACAGATTGCTCTAACCTTTCCATAGACCACAACCCCACAGGGTCATGGTGACAGGTACCTTAATCGTCTCCACAACCATTAAAGGCTGATGTTATTCTTGCCTTTGGACCAGTGTGGAGTAAACATGCAGTAATATTAGTTTCCACACTATTATCATCATCACCAATATTATCACCACCACCACCATCATTATTATTATCATTGTCACCACCATCATCTCAGTGTTAAAGAGAAAAACTTACTGTGGTGCCTTCCCCATGGCGAGTTGGAGTCTTCCCACAGTGGTCTCATCCCCACCCCCGTGCTCTTCGGGTGGCATGGGTCTGCATGACCTGAGCATCCACTCTTTGAATAAGCGTAAGCACCAAGACCATAGCGGTGAACAAAGTGGGCATGCTCTCAGATTCCGAGGAGTTCACCTATGATTTAGAGCAAGTCAAAGAATGTGAAAGTAGCAAACACACAAGCAGATGCCAAAGAGAGCAGCACCCAAGGCAACTTCTACAGCCCAGCCCCTCTGGGAAGTCTGTGGGAGGACAGAAACGTACACGAGTGGGAAGCTAGTCATGCCTCACACTGAATAGACAAGGAAATCCCCAGCGTGGCACATGCCAATTACACATTAACGGAATAAAGCAGAGCCTATGAAAAGAGCAATGGAACTGACAGCAAGTAGCAAACAGGCAAAGGACGTTGGGAAAAGGACACAAGTTACAAGTACCAAGAACTTAGGAGTTAGCACTACAGACACAACAGCACCAAAAGGTGAAAGAGAGCACAAAGCTAGCCCAGTGCTCTGGCCGTTTGTGTGATATTGATCCATGTTTTTGAAAAACCACAATATAGATAAATCGAAAAACTTTATTAAGGAAATTAAACCCATAAGTTAATCACTCCTCAAAATCCCCAGACTCCAACATTTCACTGAAAAATTCTACCAGTGTTTACAGAAGAGTTAGTGCAAAAGTCCACAGAACTTCTCTCACACAAGAAGAAGGAGCCGTCTATCAGTACATGGAGGAGCTTTGTGATGCCAAAGGCAGCACAGGGAAGCAGAGGAGGACAGTGGACGCCCATAGACCAGCGGCCCTTGCAAACATGACACAAAACTCACAGATCATAAGTAGATGGAATTCAACAAATACAAACTAAAATTATTCCCTAGCTATTTTAATTTCATTTCCATTGTTGTTATTTAAATTAAAAAACCTCTGACAAAAGTAACTCGGGGGAGTTTTCGGTCAGCTTACAATCCCAGGCTATGGCCCGTCATATGGGGAAATTAAGGCAGGAATTTCAGTCACACCACATCCACAGGCCACAGGCAAGATAAAGGGAAGGAATACATGATTGCTTGTTGTCTCACTTCGTTTGACTTCTCCACTCGTACAGTCCAGGACCTCCTGCCTAGGGGATGGTGCTGTCCACAGTGGGCAGAGCCTTCCCATATCAATCAACTTAACTAAGACAATCCCCCACAGCTATGCCCATAGACCAACCTGGGGCAGTAACCCTTCACTGAGACCCCCTTTCCAGGCTGACAATTAAAGATAACCACCACACCAACCAAGTTAGAGGTTATCCCTAGGATGTAAGACTTGCTCAGTATTCAAAACCAACCAAATGGAATCAGCCATGGTAATTAGCTATGGAAAACCACAAGATCCTGCCAATACAGAAAAGGTATCTGACAATATATCTATACAACATACATAATATCACTATTAGAAACTGCAGAGATAGGTGGGGCCCTCAGGCTCCTAGAGAACACACACTGGAAACCTGCAGCCAGTGTGGTACCTAATGGTGACAGGCAGGATGGGAACCAGGCGTCCACTCTCATTCTTGGTTGACACAGCAATGAGAATGCTGCTTAGTGTGATGGGGGTGGGGGTGGGGGAGTGGACAAAAGTCAGACATGGAGCTGTACTGAAAATCTAGTATTCAAGAGGCTGAACCAGGAGGATTACCTTGAGTTCATGGCAATTTGGGATGCATAACTCAATAACACCTCAATAAGTAAATAAATAAATGCTCTGTCTGTGTAAACTTGGCATAAGTAAACTTCAGAGTGGTACACACCACTTCCATCCCAGCACTTGGAAGGCAGATTCAGGCAGGTCTCTGAGTCTGAGGCCAGCCTGAACTACAGAGTGAGTTCCAGGATAGCCAGGAGCTACACAGAGAAACACTATCTCAAAAATAAATAAATAAATAAATAAATAAATGCTCTATGTAACAGAAAGCAAAACAAGCTATCTCTTTTTGCATAGAAAACCCCAAGGAATTCACCCACACCAAACAGACAATACACACACAAATACATACATACATACATACATACATACATACATACATACATACTACCACATACTCAAATATACACTTACTAAATACACATACATACACATCACATACACACATACACACAGTCACACCCAAGCAGACACTACATACATACCACATTGGCACACATACACGCACCCTCCACTCTCTCTCTCTTTCTCACAATGACATCACAATCACTCCATAACTAGTAACTGAGTTCAGTGAAGTCACAGGACACCAGACAAACAGCAAAAGTTTGTTCTATTCTATTTGCTGACAGTAAAGCTGTGAGCACCAGAAAAAAAATAGCAATTATCCCACCTTCCTTTCTCTGTCCCATTTTCATTCTTTTCTTCAGTGCTGGGGGGAGGGGGTTTGAATCCAGAGTTTTGTTTGTGCTTGGCAGGCATTCTACTACTGAGGCACACCCCAACTCCAAAAAGTATAAGACCCTTTAAGTTACTAAGGGAAAATCCAAAGTCAGATGGAAATATATCAAAAACCAATAGGAGGAACACATTAAAACCATCAGAGACCAACATCCAAATGCACAGAGGCCACTGTTCACATGGACTATGGACACCAGCTCTCCCTCAGTCTGCAGAAAGGTGTGGTCCTACACACAGCATCCAGTCAAAACCCTTCAAACAATGGAGCATGGTGGCACACACCTGCAATCCTGCACCCTAGGTGGAGGCAGGAGGATCACTGCAAGTTCAAAGCCAGCCTGGAATTTGTAAGACCTTATTGTAAAAACAAGAACAAAAAGACAAAAAGAAAGAAAGACAAGAAACAGAAGGAAACACCAAACTAAAACCAATGAGAACTTCTTAATCTGTCAAAGACTCAGTAAGAATATAGAAAGTTACGCTGCCGCTGCCGACCAGAGGAAAGAATTTCCATCCCACATATATGCACAGCAAAGGGCATGGATTAAGGCTGTGTGGGCACAACAGAGAGTTATGTTGGGGATGTGGCTCAGTAAACACTGCCATAGACGAAGCCCTGGGCTCAGTCCACCTGCAATTCCAGCAGGTCAGAGGTGGAGGCACAATGAGCTGACATCAAAGGTCATCCTGAGCTACATAACAAGTATGGGGCCAGCCTGGGCTAAATAAGACCCTATCTCAACAACAACAACAACAACAACAACAATAACAACAACAACAACTCTAAGTGTGGAATGTGGGGGAAAGACAGGAAAAAGACTTACCCCCACGAAAATCCAAGATGGCTGGGCCTACAAACACCTGCAAAGCTGTTTGATATGGTTATATCATTAGTCACTGGGGAAACATGTGTCTTGTGAGGGGAGAGATGATAAAACAACAACAAAGCACTGGTGAGGCTGTGGTGAAATGGCCACTGAGGCATTGCTTCTGGGAGGGGCAGTGGTTTACCATGCTAAGAAACAGGGGCAGCTTCTTAGAAACAGACCTGAGCATGAGGGACAGCTCAGTAGGAGAACACTTGTCTGGGACACACAAGGCTCTGGGGTCCGTCCCTGGCACTGAAAATAAGTATACACACATAAACAAATAGGCAAAACCCGCATATTCCAGCAGAGAAATAGACACGTGTTCGCACAACAAATCTGAAACAAATACTTCTCACAGGTTTATCTGTAATCCTGCCGTCCTTCCCCAGGGGACAGGCGAGCACACTGTGGCATGGAATATTAGTCAGCAAGGAAATGGAAGAAATCGTTCAGACATCCAACCACACGCATGCATTTCCAAAGAGTTACACTGAATTTAAACAGCATGCTCAGGTTAGCGAGCCTTCCCAGGCCCAGGAGAAAATGGCCACCCATAACCTGGGTCTTCCCTGGATGCTTTCTGAAATAACATTCCAATTCTAGAAACAGCTCAAATGACCGTTTACAAGTGAGAAAATTAAAACAAAACAAAACAAAAAAACCAAAACTCTACGCAGCAATTTCCACACACTGTTTCCCTCCTGCTGATGCAGGGGAGGGGCTTGGTTGGCAAGTTTTGCTTCATATTTTTGGTTTTCTGGGACAGCATTTCAGGCTGCCCTTGAACTTGCTATGTAGTTGGAGAAGACGCCTAACCTCCTGCCTCCACCTCCCAAGCGGGATTACAGGTGTGCCATACCACACCTAGCTGACAAGGCAATTTTCAATAGTTTTCAGTTGATGAATGGGTCACTCAGAGAGATGGAAGAGGCTGAGGCCAGACCAGGGTCCAAAGCACTCAGTCACAATAAAGTCAGGGCTCACGAGGCTCCAGAGAGTGATGCCTGAATAGGAACTCCCCCAGGCTGCTGGGTAACGTCACAGCCACCCCCAGGCTGCAGAGGAAGCAGCCTCCCTCCTGCAGGAATGCCTTAGCTCGTGCAGATGAACTCCAGGTAAGGCAGAGGCAGGCTGGAAAAGCCCAGCCCAGCAGTGCCCTTGGATGAGCATCCTGCAGAGAGACAGGGGCTGTCGTGGGAAGGTGAGTGAAAGCCAATCCTGGTGGGGAAAGAAATCCATGCAGAGGCCGCAGGCTGTGCTTTCCTGGCATGGAGCAGGCAGTTAATAAATGCCTTCAGAGTGGCAGCAAATTCCCAGGGCAGGGAGCCACTCCGAGGCTGGGTTCCATTCCCAAGGGGCTGCGTGTGGATTGCCTCACTGAGTGATTCACAGTCATACTTGGAATAGTTGACAAAACACCTCTAACCTGTGGAGGAGGAGTGTGATGTAGAGATTCCACTTAGGGCTGCAGTTTCTTGACTGGTTCTGGGGCTCTTTGTTAATCACTACCTACTGTAAATGCGTCTCTGATCAAAGCTGAGAGATGCATTAATCTCTGGGTATGACAAATAAGTCATTTCCTCCAGGGCCTATGGCTGGTCTAGCCACAGGTTCTTAGCCCCGACAATGGTGCCAGGTTTGAGTTCTATTTGTGGAGCAAGCCTTAAATCCAATCCAAAAGTGGTTGGTTACTCCCAGGACATTTGTGCCACTGTACAACAGTGGGCATGGCTTCCCAGATCCACTGTTATTGTAGCCCTCAGAACCATAGCTGGATAAGATCGAAGATTGACACTCTCCTCCAGATGTGTGCATAGAACCTTCCAGCACCATGAAAGCTAGTCAGTAGGGGTAAAGCTTCCAGGTCAATACCAGCTTGATTTCTCCATGTCTTATAGCTCAAGTATATGGTGTCTTCAGCAATAGGGTCTTTTGTTGTTGTTGTTGTTGTTGTTGTTGTTGTTGTTGTTGTTTCAAGATAGGGTTTCTCTGTGTAGCCTTCTCTCTGTATCCTGGATTTGCCTTGTAGACCAGGTTGGCCTCAAACTCACAGTGGTTCGCCTGCCTCTGCCTCTCGAGTGCTGAGATAAAAGGTGTGCGCCACCATGACTGGCTAGCAATAAGGTCTTACTGTCAAGTTCTGGAGGATCTTCAGGAGCATTGGCAGCGGCCTGAGATGTTTGCAGGGCGATGGGAGGGACCCCACTGACCAACAGCTCTAAAAGAAGTAGCTCATTCCTGGCCCTTGAGGAATTTCCCTGTAGTGTCTAGTGGGGACATGTCTCCTTTCACTCCAGGGTCACTCCAGTTAAATTCTTTTTAGATATGCATATGTCTACATGCTTTAGGAAGTTTCTACGGCGATAGTTTTCCATGTGGCTTTTACAAAAGACATTAGCGTTAGACATTCTACGCCATATTCCCTCTTCTACCCTCCCCACCCATCCCCACTCCCAAGGCTTCAGGGTAGCATCAGAAGAGGAAGGGGTAAAGTTCTAAGAGTCAACAGTGACAGGTGACTATAAGGAAACATTGTTTTCTGTCCGTGACAGCTCTATCCACAAACATCACCCACAGTCACTAGCCCTAGGTCTCCATTCTCTGAAGGAGTGAGGCTCAGGGAGGCCTGCAAGTCTCCTCAGATCACACAGCACACACTGGGCAGTGAAGGGTGTGGTGGTGTGCTGTATGCAAAGGTACCCACCGAGGCAGGGACTGGAGAGGGGAGGTGTGAGGAAGGTAAGACACATAGTGCCAGACCCTCCTCTCCCACTAGTGGCTTCCTTGGGGGCAGACGCCGAAGTCCAGCAGAGGGCTGCGAGTGATGTGTGACTCTCTAAACTCATGTGTTTAGAGATGCTCCTTCCAAGGCTGTGGTGCAAAGTGGAGCATTTAGAGGTGGTCATATCATGGGGGAAGTCCTTGTGGATGGCAGTAGGAACCTTAGAGAAGAGCCCCCAAAGTCTCCCTGCCCCTTTGGATAATGAGGACACAGGGACAAAGTAAACCAGTGACCCAGGAAATGCCTCTCACCAGGTTCCAACGCGGTAGGCATCCATCTACTAGGCTTCTCATACAAATGGCAGGAATATGGAATGGGAAACCAGCAGGAGGCCATGCACAGGGTGAGCATGGTTCCGGGCCTCTGTCCTCCCCGCTCCTAGCTGCTAGCTCTCTGGGCAGGCAGATTCCTCGTCAGAACCCAAACTTTCCCACGAGAGGCTGAACAGTTCTCTGTGCCTGCCTTGACTCCCAGTGCTCCCTGGGCAAGGGCTTTGAAGACAAAAGGCTTAGCCACTGGCCACTAGGAAAACCAATTCTTCTCCTATGTACCTTAGTCTCCCTTCTGTGTAGGATGGGGAGACTGATGTTCTCTGGAAGTCCTTCCTGACAGCTCCTCCCACAGGTGATGCCCAGCTCCTCCCATAGGTGATGCCCAGCTCCTCCCATAGGTGATGCCCAGCCCCTCACATAGGTGACTCCTAGTTCCTCCTATAGGTGACTCTCAGCTCCTCCCATAGGTGACTCCCAGCTCCTTCCATAGGTGACTCCCAGCTCCTCCCATAGGTGGTATCCAGCTCCTCCCATAGGTGACTCCTAGCTCCTTCCATAGGTGACTCCCAGCTCCTCCCATAGGTCACTCCCAACTCCTCCCATAAGTGATGGTCAGTTCCTCCCATAGGTGACTCCCAGCAACTCCCATAGGTGATACCCAGTTCCTCCCATAAGTGACTCCTAGTCCCTCTCATAGATGACTCCCTGCTTCTCCCAGTGGGAGCTGGCTCCTGGGCTACAAAGTGCTCCTGGACTCTGAGGTGAATGCTTGGGATGGGCAAGCAGCCACAATTGGGCCAGCCCTTTGGTCAACCAAGCCAGAGGAGTTACCTGCAGGCCCAAGTGTTGTCCTGGACAAGTTTCCCAATCTGAGAGGCCGTCCACTCCCTTTTTTGATCCCCCTGTCCTGGAGGGGGCTTCTGTGTACCTAGTGACCCCTCCAGGCTTAGCCCAGGGCTGCAAGGCTCTGATGGCTTGTGAGACCACCATAGCACAGACAGGTCTGTAGAAGCCAGTCACCCACAAGGCAGCACTCTCCAGGAGGCCCCTGCTACTCCAAGCAGCTTGTCTCTACACCCCAAACCCCTGGCCAGGGCAGAGAGAATGGCTGCTGAGACACAGGCCACCCTGAGGTCAACCTCAGCTCTTGACTCTTGATCAAGCTTTTCCTCTTCCTGGGCCTCAGCTTCCCTACCTTTAAATCTTGTTCCTAAAGATTGTGAGTCTCCACATAAGGAGACACAGGAGACGAGCTACAGGGAGTTTTTTACTAAACGATGGTTGATGAGAAGGAAGAGAGGAGGGAGGTGAAGGGAAGAGGGTGAAGAAAGGAGGAATGGAGGGCGAATCAAGAAGTAGGAGGGAGGGGAGGGGAGGGGGAGAGGAAGAGAAAAGTAGTGCACTTGCTTTGTGTGGGCAATGGCCATGTCATCCCTAGCCCTGGGTGGTGAGCAGAGCAGGCAAGATGTGTTCTAGGACCACCATAGCCCCTTCTAAACGGCAGGAGCCATGTCTGTTCTGGAATTCTCTGGCTCGTCCAAAGTGACTCACATTTACCTCAGGTCCCACAGCCAGGCATCCCACCCCATGAGGCAGTCATTGGAATCCAGCCCTGCTTTCTATTGGAAAGTTTTTATTATCTTTAAATCTGATTCCAGGAGTCTCAAAAGACCACAGTTTAGGCTGTGTGACTCACCAACTGTGGGCAGGGAGACGCTGTTGGGGCTCGAGTGAGGGCAGGCAAGGAGTCTCAAAGGTGGGTGGGTGGGTTTCTTGAAGCCTCTCAGGAGTAGCATTTCATAAGCATCCAGCCAGGGCAAGGTTAATG